>NC_052054.1:52180718-52485718 GCF_903992535.2 Arvicola amphibius | reverse complement strand
TATCCCCAGAGGTCAAGTCTGTGGAGTCAGGTGATGAACAGCTCCTCGGTGTGGTGGGATTCTCAGCCAAGAGTGCCTACCCAGCCTGTGGTTAAGCCAAAGGCCACAACTATGGGAAAATTGTGTTGTCAGGAGCCTTCACAGAGCAGCTAGCTTGACCTCTCACCTCCAACAGAAAATCTCAAGTCCCTAAAACATATGAGAACAAATAGAGTCCGTAGACAGTGTCTCCTTATGACTGCCTGACCCTGTCTCCCTAGAAGCCCAGGCTGTTTGTGCTGACCTGTAGTTTTGGCTTGGCAGAAACTCTCCCTTCTGTCTCGCTGACTTCTCAGAACCTTTGTACTTTCCCATTATCACCTCTAATTAGAAAAGAACTAATTTCCTGATGCATGGAGCTCTCCCAAGAAGCTATCCATCCACGGCCAGGACCTTCAGAGTAGAACACTGTAACACCAGTCCATGCCCAAGACACAAGACCAGCCCCTGCCTTTCCAGCTTCTCTTTCCACATCCCTCCTTTGGGCCATAAGTGAAACAAAGCATGCCTTCTTTCTAGAGGCAGGACTCATCAGACTGGAGAAAGTCCTAGTTGTGTTTGCCAGGTCAAAGTCCTCCCAGTGTGTTCATATGCCATAGACTTCCATAGGCTGTGTAGATGTCAAGAACTTAACTTTTAGCTCTTTGTTTTCTGTTGCTGCTGCTACCGTGGTTCTGGGACTTGAAACAAAGGCCTTGTGAATGTTAGGCAAACACTTTCTCACTAAACCACCTCCCTGTCTGACATGAACAATTTAGATCCAGTTGGTGAAGACTCTCGCCTCTGACATGGTGTGTTAACTGTCTGTAACAAGTGCCTGAGGTATAAACAGGAAAGATTATCTTGGCTCTCGGTTTCGGAGGCTTCATTTCATGGTTGTTCAACCCTGCTACTTTTGGTATGGTGGCAAGGCAGAACATAATGGCTGGGAGCAAGTAGTGAGTGAGATGCTCCCCCCACGCTGACCAGAAAGCAAAGGATCAAGAGGAAAAGAAGTTTAAGAGGAAGAAGTGAAGAAGTGTGGTTTCAAAGTGTCCCCCGAGGGCACATCCTAAGAAAGGCCTGTGTTCTAATTTCCCACCCAGCCCCACCTTTCACCATTTTCACCGCTTCTTTCTTTCTTTTTACAATTTTCAAGGTGGTGACAAAGGACGTGTCCTTCTCCAAGGACTTCTGAGAGCAGAGACTTCAATCTCTAAAGAAATGTCTCTGGAAGGACTCTCCCTGCACACTGATTCAAGCCTTGAGGGATGTGATCCGGGAAGGTGGCTGGGAGCACGTGCTAATACAGAGAAGCTGGGATTTTGAGAGATTCTCTTGGCCATGTTCATTGTGACTCTGGAGCCATGCGGAGGCCCAAAAATGTAAGCCTATTTCCACTGTTGTCAGTGTAAGGTTGCTCAAAATGGTTGACAACAACCAGAGCTATACATCCTGACCTAGGGTGTGGTTGTTTGGTCCTTCTGACATTAAGATGGCCCATACAGTTAGATCCACTCCACCATAACCAAGGGTCAGGATATTCAAGCGTACTTCGGCCCCTTCTTTTGAAATAGGAGGTTTGACCTTGGGAGTGGCTGCCTTTACTTGGTCTAGGGTTGGTTCTCTGCCTAAACAACAGAATGCTAATGACTTGATATCTCAAAGTATTGAAGCAAGTAACTTCTAGTTGTCCTTTGTATCTTTGTGTTATGTATGTTAAAGAAGTCTTTTGTTGCCTTCTTCCCCATTTTCTATTGGGGTATAAAAGTGTAAGAAAAATTAAATGCAGGCATTAAAATTAAATGGGGGATACTGATATTCCTGGAAACTCCCTCCTGGTACTATCCTGTGTTTTCTGTTTTATTATTTTTACTTGCATCTTCATCCTCTTTACTATTTTTCTGATCCCAATGCCCCTACCCTGGTAAGTGATACTTTTGTCAAAGCTGGTCTCCAGCAGAGCCACAACTGACTGAAACATGCTCAACTTGACAAATGGATCCCTGATTCTTTTAAAATTTTCATTTCATTATTGTGTGTTTACATGTTCACTTGTGTTTGTGTGTGTGCATACATATGTATGTGTGTTCATGTGGAGGCCAGATAGCCACTTTTTTGTTTGTTTTGAAACAAAGTCTTTCGCCAACTAAACTATCCCCCAGGGCTCTTTCTTTCTTTGTGTGCGTGTGTGCGTGTGTGTGTGTGTGTGTGTGTGTGTGTGTGTGTGTGTGTGCATATCTGTGAGTAGACATACATGCATTTAGATATACATGTGGAAGAAAAAGCAGACATCAGGTGTCACTCCTTGATCACTCCCCACCTTACTGTTTGAGACAAGGTCTCTCACTGAGCCTGGAGGTCATTGATTCAGCAAGCCTGGCTGGCCAGCAACCCTTGTCTCTGCCTCCCAGGGCTGGGATTGTAGGTGCAATACTTCCTCCATGGTTGCTGAGGACCAGAACTCAGGTCTCATGTTTGCACAGCAACCATTTCCTCATTTCTGTTTTGTCCACTAATTTCATTTTCAAGTAGGCTAAAAAAAAACCCACATAGTTTTAAAAGAAAACACACAAACATACACACATATATACATACACATATACACATGCACACACACTCATACACATACATAGACACACATACATATACACACATATACACATATGCACATATACATACACAAATACACATACATACACATATATATACATGGTTACATACATATACACACAAATACACATATACATACACACACACGCACACACACACCTGGGCACACTATAAAAAGACCTCATCTTCCCTCTACAGGTTGTTTTAGGCAGTAGTGAATGGTACCCCAAAGAGTAGCTGAAGTTGCCATACCTGTGAATTTACCTCCAAAGTCACACAGGGCTTCTTAAAATGTACGACACCAGGGTTCCCCAGCATCATCTGCGTCAGCTCTTAGGGGAGAGCTCTGGAACTGGGTTTTTAAGCAGATGCCCATGTACTCTCTTTCCTGGAACCTCCAGGGTCTAATCTTGTGTCTGAGTGAGTCAAGAGCAACTGTCAAGTGTCCTGCACCAAGAAGTGTCCTTTCATGGGCACAGTTCCAAGAGTCCAAGTTCCTCAGCCCCAAACCTTCTAGTCCTTTTCTCAAGAGACACTTTCATTTTGTTTTGCTTAATCTTGGTTTGTTTGTTTTTGTTTTTTTTTTTTTCAAAACAGAGTCTCACCATATAGCCCTGGTTGTCCTGGAATACATTATATAGACCAGGCTGGCCTTGAACTCACAGAGCTCTGCCTGCTTCTGCCTCCCGAGTGCTGGGATTAAATGTGTGCACCACTACACTCTGCTCAAGAGATTTTCAGCTGCTACAAGGAGACCTATCTGCAGATATGTTACTTCCTGGAGGATCACAGGTGCAGAGAGAGGGAGACACACAGGAATCCACACCATGGATTATAGCCAGCCTGCTGGGTACCAGGAAGGTGAGTCAATGAGACCTAACAACACAAACTTCCCTGGACTTGAGAAATCCAGCATGGACAGCTTCCCACCCAGCTTCTTACAGCCTCAGGACATGAAGGCCCTGGGGCAGGCAGTTCAGAGCCCTCTTGGGTACTTTGTTATCTGGCTGCTGTTCTTGTTAGTACCTAAAAGCAGTCTTAGTTGTACCTTCTGAGCTGCCTGGGGCTCTCTGAGAACTAGCCTTTCTACCTTGGCTGTTCACATTACCCTTGAGTGCCCCCCCATTAACAGACTCCCCGACGGCCAGATGGTGCCTTGCCCGGAGTCTGTGTGCCCCTTGTGGGCCACTCCTGTCCTTTTACAGGCACTTCTACCAACAGCTCCCATTCTTCGACCTCTGGACTCAACACAAATAGAAAGACACCAGTAGCCTGCTTCCCTCTGTTCCCAGCTTGCAGACAGCAAACCTTGGGCCCTTTTCATCTTCATGACCTTGTGATCCAATTGCTTTTCCTGTTTCTGTAGTAGGACAGCAGGTTGGAGCAGGGCTTTGGAATTTGATAGATCCAGGTTCGAATCCCAGGTCCACTTGAATTTGTAGTAGTCAGTATTCATCTTGGAAGGCATGTTCTAGCCCTTTCCAAAGAATGATGCTCTCACTTGGGCACCATGAAAACGCAGGGAAGCACAACAGCAGAACTCCAAGTTCTGGGTTCAAATCCCAGATCTTTATAACCGACTGGCTGGCCTTGAGCAGGCGATTTAACCTTTCTGTGATTCAATGCCTCTGCATGTAAACAGAGATACTGATATGCTTACTTCCCAGGGTGTGTGAAGTTATGAGAGATCGGAGTCACCCACGAAGAGTTCAGAGCAGACCTGGTTTCCTGAGACATAGGATTCTGACACAGGCTGTAGAACATGCTGAGCATTCACCGAACACTGGTTGCTACTGGCTGTCGTTCTCCTGAGGAGCAGAGAGATTAAAATGAGTGAATAGAGGCCTAAGTCACATCCTGTGGGGCAGAATAAAACCACAAACATAAACCAAGAAACAAGGTGGGGTGATTCACCCCAAGCAGCAGGGCCCTGTGTAGGGTCCCTGCCCATCCACGTCCAACAAAGGATTCTGCATCTCAGCTGCACCTTCATCAGAACCCCACCAGTGTGCCTATGAGGGTCTCAGTACTGCCTGTACTGAATTACAGCCTAGGTTTCTTCTACAAGAGTATTGGGCCTCGCTTGTAGCTTTCCTGGCTCACGGACCATAGGCTGGATGTGCTGGCCAAAGAAATGGGCTCCTTGTGGCAGAACATAGAGTCAGAACCCTTGCATCTATGCTTGATACCATTACTAATGAAAAGCTCCAGCTTTCTTCTCTGAATCTGTCCCCTGTCTGTCACATGCATATGGTCATAGTGTCTCCCTCACAGGCGATGGTACGGAATAGATGAAGTCACTCCTATAAAAAGCTTTCAGCAGAGCCTGGCACGCAGGAAGCCCACACCTGCTGTCTACTGTTACTGTTGCCCTTAGGTTCTGGGAGAGTCTGTGCAGTCTGGTGTGTCTTCCCTCCTGCCTGTCCCCATGCCTATGCCATCCTTCCAGCCCCTCGCCCTGCTGGTCCCCTTCTCATCACCAGCCGAGGTCTGTGCTGGGCAGGTGGCCCGCAGGAGTGCCTTAACAAGTTTCCTCCCCTACTGTAACACTCTCTGCACTCTAAGATGAAATCGGCTGGGAACGAAGCATTTCAAACACGTTCTAAATTAAACACGAAGGGGCAATGCCAAGAAGAAGCTTAGCCAGTCTGCACTGGTTTTCTGAGCTTTCTGCCCTTTCCCCTCAGAGAGATGGAGGTGTGTCCTTCCAGAAGAGGATGTTTTTACCACATTTGACCCTTTAGTGGGGGCTGGTTGGTAGAGGAAGAGGACTGGGAAACAATACTCATCTCTCAGCCTGGCGTGTGCCTGGGTGTCTAACCCAGAGGTGGGAACCAGCCGGCTCTGCTGACAGCACTGTCTAAAAGGCAGGTCAACAGTGCCATCTGTTGATCATGAAGAATGCTTGTGGGCTCCCAGGCAAATCCACTGGACATTTCTTCAAAGCCATTCACTAGCCCTTTCCCAGTGCCGAATACTGAGGAAAGCCAACACCCTCTAGGTTTGTGCCAGATTTACGCAGCCAATCCACAGGGTCCACGTCACTTGATGGTGAACCTCATCTTCAAAGTAATTCTTAAACAGCTAAATGATTATACGCACACTGACTGTCTCCTTTGAGCCTGGAGCTATAGCGATGGCGTGGTGGTTGTAAGTGCCCTGGAGGACCCGAGTTCAGTTCCCAGAACCCACACCAAGGAGCTCACAACCCCCTGTACCTTCAGCTCCCAGAGAATCTGATGTCTCTGCCTTCTATGTGCATCTGCCTACACACTGCTCATAATTAAAAATAAAATCAAATCTTTAAAGAAACAGCTGAGGCTGAAAGGCTTCAGATTTCAAATTTTCAGACTTGTGCATGTCTGCATAAAATCACGGGGCATCTTGGAGCTGGAACATAAGCCTACATGTAAAATTCCTTTATGTTGCATACATTTTCACATAGCCCGAGCCATTTTTCACAATTTTGGTATGGAACAAGATTTCCTGGGCTGAGGCTTTCCACTGTTTGATATTTTGGGCTTCTTGATTGTCCTCCCCAATACATACTCCACAGCCCTCGTCCACGAGGTGGACCTGGGCCACGCAGGTTCTTTCGCTCTGACAATGGTGAGTCAGAATCCAAGGTTATCACTGCAAAGGGCCGCGTGTGACCTAGGAATTCTGAGTAACTAACTCAGCACAGCCATGAGCCACGCGTGGAGACCACAGCCAGACTGTCACACAGAAGCTGACCGAATATCCAGCCCCTCCTCGAACAGACAACACAACTCTATCTAGCAGGGGTGTCTATTTCTTTAACGCTGCTGTATGACACTGTCTTCCACAAGTGTGTTGGGCCTCACCTGTAGCTGTCCTGGGGTACGTGTGGCTCCTGGACCACAGGATAGGCAGGCATACTGGCTAAAGAAATGGACTACCTGGGGCAGAACATAGAGTCAGAGCCCTTGTGTCTAAGCTTCAAATTCTGGTCCCATTACTAACGATGCTGTACTTGGGCCTATGAAACAAATATATGTAGGATCAAATGTTCTGTGCTCTGAACCTCAAGTCTAGAGTTTCGAGTCTAACTCCCCAAAGCTGTGAAGTAACTGTGAGACTAGACAAATTTCTGTCCGTGGTGAGGGGAGATTAGATGTCCCCAGATTCCTTCCTGAGCTCTCAGGAATATGCAATGGCAGGCACTGACATCAAAAATTATAATGCTTAAGCCAGGCATGGCTTATACCTGTAATCTAGCCACTTGGGAAACTAAGGCAGGAGGACTGCTGTGAGTTCTAGGCCTGATTGGGCCACAGTGTAAGAGAACACATCTTTTAAAAAATGCACACAAAATTAAAATGCTGAGGCCCTATTGTGAAAATTATTAAAGGCAGTAAGATGGCCCAGCGAGGAAAGGAGCCTGCTGCCAGACAGAGAGTTCACTCCCTGGAATCCACACAGTAGGAGAGAACTGAATTCTGCAAGTTGTCCTTATGCATATGCATAAACTAAACTAAATAAGTATTTTTTAAAAAAAAAAATAAAGAAATTTACTATAGAAAGAGCTTACTATGACACCCTACACAGGGCATCATGACCATACACTTAGAATTTATTGAGCCCAGGGGAAGTACACTGACCATACCAGCTGGGGAAGTGGCCACCTACCGCTCCATCCCTACAGTTATCAGAACAGCTCCCTCCTCACCCTTTCAAGTACAGTGGGTGTGTCCAGCCCCCAAGCTGGTTGGAAGCCCAGATTCCCCAGGCAGAGATGGGGCCAGGAGACCTTCCCAGCAGGTGAATCTCGGGATCCAAAAGCCTGATTCCAGAGCATCTGCCCACCTTTAACTGTTGTGGGGCAGAATGGTCCATTCTTCTCCATCCTCCACACTGCCTGGCCACCCATCCACATGGCCCAGAGGGCTGATGTAGTGGTACAAGACTCCCTTGTAACAGGCATTCTTTCAGGCTACCAGCCAGCTCCCAAATCATGGCAGGGAGACGTAATATTAGCTATGAATGTTCGGGCTTACTTTTTGTTCCACTGGCTCTTATAACTTAAATTAGCCCGTTTCTTTCCAACTCTGTTTTGCCTTGGGGGCTTTAAAACCTTTATTCCATTCCGTGTGTCCTACTTCCATTGGCTCTCATGTCTGACTGACTGGTGGCCGTTGGTTCTGGACATTCCTTCCTTCGGTCCCTTGTTCTCTCCCTCCTCATTTTCCTAGCCCAGTTTCCTTATTCTCTCTACCCAGCAGCCCCTCCTATCCTTCTACTGCCTAGCTATTGACTGTTCAGTTTCTTATTAGACCAATCAGGTGAATAGGCAGGCAAGGTGAAACAGCAACAGAACTTTACATAGTCAAATAAAGGACGTATAAACAGATGTCACACTCCTTCGCATAGTTAAGGTACTCTACTCCGCCACACTCCCTGAGAAAAATTACAAATTTGGAACTGCAAAATGAGGGTGAAGGAGGACATGATGGGGCCTCGTACAATGTAAAGCTATGCATTTAAACCAAAGGCAAACTACGTTACGAGAAGAGAAACAGCTTCACTTTGTAAAACTGTCTCCAGTACTATGGCTCGCATTAAACGTATCAGTTGTTTGTAAATATGGCTTCTTACGTCACCTAACTCATTCTCAGACCGGTTCTTGGGTGGAGGCCTTCTCTGCGTCTGGTGGTTTGGAGCACAGTGGGATGGCAGCCACACGGGCCACCTGCAAACCTCTTTTCTCAGATAAAGCTACTGGGGGAGTGTACCTGTGGGGTCTGAGTCTGAAGCTGGTTCTCCCCTAAGAAGGATTCTCTCATCCTTATGCCATTCCCACCTCTGTGAAGTCATTCCTGTGGCCCTCTCACAACTGGGGAATTCTGGGGAATGTTCAATGATTTGCATTCTCTACTCTCTCTGTCTGTCTGTCTCTTCTGTCTCTGTCTGTCTCTCATCTCTCTCGATCTCCTCGTCGCGCTCTCTCTCTCTCATCCCTCTCTCTCTCTCTCCTCTGTACTCATCTCTCCCCTCTCTCTCCTCTCTCTCATCTTTCCTCTCTCTTTCTCTCTCACATCTTCCCTGCCTGGCTTTACTCTGCTAAGTCATTGGCCAACAAATAACTTTTATCCATTAACCAATAAAAGCAACACAAATACAGAAGGACTTCCCACGTCAGTCACACTGTGTTGCCCAGGTTGCCAACAAACATAGGCTCAAGCTGCCTTCTCTCCTCAGCCTTTTGAGTAGCTACAGGCAAGGATAGCATACTGTTCTATGTTTTATCATTTTTATACAAAGCATAAGCTGTTTTACATAGAGGCTGGGGAGAGTCAATGGGAGAGACTGGGGTGAAAAGCCAGAACCTGAGCTCAAATCTCCAACACTCACAAAAAATCTGCTTTCTTTTTACATCAACAACCCCAGCACTGGGTGGGGCGGGGTGGGAGGCTGGCAGGAAAGACAATTTGGTCCCAGGAGCTTTCTGGCCTTCCATCATAGCCAAAATATAGCATTCCATGTTCAGGGAGAGACCCTATCAAATAATAAAATTAACAGACAATAGAAATGTGGTAAAGAAAGATGTCTGGGGGCTGGAGAGATGGCTCAGCGATTGAGAGCGCTGCCTGCTCTTCCAGAGGATCTGCATTCAATTTCCAGCAACCACATGGTGCTCACAACCATCTATACTGAGATCTGGCGCCCTCTTCTGGCACGAAGGTGTACTTGAAGAGCAGTCATACAAAAAAATGTTAATGGATTTTTTTAAATGCCTGACCTCTTCCTCTGGCCTCTGCATGCACATGCATGAGCATGTAACTTGATTAAAAATGTTTTCTTTTTAAACGTCATTCACAAAACTTACTACTTCAATAATCTCCAAAAGAGACAATACAGACTTTTTCCTACTCCCATTACCAAAAAAAAAAAAAAAAAAAAAAAAAAAGGGAAAAAGAAAAAGAAAAAAAGAAAAGAAAAGAAAAAAGAAAGAAAAAGAAAGCTTAGGAAGGTCCCCTCTGTTTCGGCTGATTTCTGGCAAGGTGTGAAGACCCATATCAGCATTTTTTACTCTAAATCAGGAGAGCGAGACAAGACGCCAGGTCTGGAAGCAGAAGCAGATTCCAGTAAACGCTTGTGCAACAGGAGCTGCCAGGAGCAAACCGCAAGTGGAATCCATCAGCAAGCATAAACTGCAGCACCACCCACAGTTCCAGGCATCTATTCCCAAACCCCACCAAACCTCCTGGGAAACGAGATGCAGAGAAGTCAGAGTCCACGGAAGCCACGAAAAGATGGGAAACCGAATCACTCAGACCCAGCGAAAGGAGTAACCTTCTTCAAAGCATGCGCCAGACTGTATGCTCTGCTCAAACCTTTCCCGGGCCACTGCCGCCAACTGAGAGGCTACCGGCTTCGGAAGGGGCAAGAGAGCAGTGCAGGCCTTTCAAGGCCTCTCATTGACCTGCTCTGGTCCGCTTTTCCAATCCAAAACCTTCCCACCAGCAGTCCAGCCGCTGGCTGCCTTCCAATTAATCTGAAATCTGCTTCCACCGAGAATTCCCTTCAATAAGCAATTTGCATTTTATTAATGAATTCATAGAGGCAGAGAAGCCTCCCAGAAGTCTGCAGTCCTTGCAGGCACGTGGGGGATGGGAGGCCGGGCTGGTCCTGGGGAGAGAAAGTGACTGGAAATAGTGTTCTTAGAGGGCGGCAGCCTCCTCCAGGGGGACAAAGCAGGGTAATACGCTTGCTTTCGGCACAAAATACATATGATGCTCAGACAAAAGGCCCAGAAGGCCGCATTTTAAATGGCTAAGCACCGGTATGGGTTGACCTATCGCTACCTCAGTGATGTTCCTCCTTTCCTCCTTAGAGGCTGTTTGCTCAAACTATTTCTTTTTTTTTTTTTTAAATTTAATTTATTTGCATTAGTGTTTGCCCTGCACACATGTTTGTGCAAGGGTGACGGTCTTGGAGTTACAGACAGTTGTCAACTGCCGTGGATGCTGGGAATTGAATTCAGGTCCTCGGAAGAATAGTCAGCACTCTTAACCTTGGAGCATCTCTCCAGCCCCAAACTATTCGTAAACCAATTAAGTTGTTTTGCTGTTTTAGAATCAGCCATCTTGTAACGCTTTATTTCATGATGAGACCATCCTGAAGACAATTTAAAAAATGGCAGGTTTAAACAAAAAATCTTAGAACAATACAAATTTGGTCCAATGTGACACAGTAAAGCTGAAAACTTCTTAAATAATGTCTTAAAAACTACCTCAACCCTGGAGGGCACAAAGTCCCACCCTACCTGAGGAGCTACTAGCAGGGGATAGAGACGGGATGAGGAGGAGTCAGTTCTCTTTAAGGGCAGAGCCCCTGGCAAGTTGTCATGCTGCGCCATGACTACACACTCACGATGATTGGGTAACACAAATCTGAATTAGTGTTTCTTGTTTAATTTAATTTTTAGAGGGGTACAGAATTGGGTGGGTAGGGAGGTGAGAGCGGATCTAGGAAGAGTTGGGGAGGAGTGACTGCAATCAGAATACATTGTGCGAAATTCTCAAATAATTATTAAATATTATTTAGAAGTGTTAAAGTGACCACAACTCAACTGCTGATGAGTTCCACACTATTTACTCATGTATTTAAAGTCTCTCTCTCTCTCCCTCACACACACACACACTCACACACACATTCTCATACACTCTCTCTCACACACACACACTCATACACACACTCTCTCACACATTCTCTTTCTCGCACACACACACACTCTCTCTCACACACACAAACTCTCTTGCACACACACACTCTCTCGCACACACACACTCTCTCTCGCACACACACACTCTCTCACACTCTCGCACACACACACTCTCACACATACACACTCTGTCTCTCCCCCTCTCTCTGTCTCTCTCTCTGTCTCTCTATCTCTCTGTCTCTCTCGTCTCTCTCTGTCTCTCTCTGTCTCTCTCTCTCTCACACACACACACCCCTCCCCAGTCTCCTCTCACTACTTCCACAAGGATTCTGATCCTCTTCATGTATAGATGGTCTCCACTGATTAGATCAAATTTATAACGTCTTACTTCAATTCAAGTAGAAATGGAACTTGTTTTTTAACTTCTTTCCTGGGCTAGTGAGATGAAATACAGTATTGCCTCTTGCAGCAGCAGCAGGGGTCAGATACAGCTGCCAAGCACCTGTGCTCAGGAAGCAAACCAGCTGGAATCCACAGTGTATTGCTTCTAACTACGAAGTTCAAGAGGTGAGGACATTAGGAACATTTTTTCCCATTTGTCATGTGTGTATTCATGTTTAGCATGTGCATAGATGAAGCTTTAATACAATTATTCTTTATCAATAAAAACCAGGAATCAGATATGAAAGTAAAACCCTGAAGGATCAGAGAAGCAGACTTCCTACCTCTCCCGTTCCATCTAAAGGAGCAGAGATCCTGTCTCAGCTCTGCTTACTACTTTCTGTCCTCTCTCTACAGTCCTCCAGACCTCTGTGGTTAACTAGTGGCTAGCTCCATCCTCTCTCTACAGTCCTCCAGACCTCTGTGGTTAACTAGTGGCTAGCTCCATCCTCTCTCTACAGTCCTCCAGACCTCTGTGGTTAACTAGTGGCTAGCTCCATCCTCTCTCTACAGTCCTCCAGACCTCTGTGGTTAACTAGTGGCTAGCTCCATCCTCTCTCTACAGTCCTCCAGACCTCTATGGTTAACTAGTGGCTAGCGCCACCCTCTGACTCCAAGCAAGCTTTGTCAGAAAACAATCATCACACAGCACCTAAGTGCATGTGTAAGTGCATGTGTATGTGAGTGCCTATGCACATGTGTGTGCTTGCATGTGTATGCCCAAGGTTGATGTCAGGAATAATCTTCAATTGCTCCTTTATCTTAGTCATTGATGGTCTCTTAATCAAGGATATGGCTGGTGTTGTTAGCCAGTTTGCTTTGGGGATAGCCCTATCTCCACCTTCTGAGTCAAGAATTATAAGCAGGCTACCCCATCCATCCAGCACTTACTGGGTTCTGGAAATCTGAATATTAGCCCTTGTTTTTATATAGTTTATAAATACTTTTGTAGAGATGAGAGCGGTGGGCTGCTTCCCACCACCCAGCTCCCAGCTGCCGGCTAGCTTTACCCAAAATAATTACAAGGAAACTGTATTCATTTAAATATTGCTTGGCCTATTAGCTCTAGCCTCTTACTGGCTAAGTCTCACATCTTGATTAACCCATTTCTATCAATGTGTGTAGCACCATGAGGTGGTGGCTTACCAGGAAGAATCTTAGCCTACATCTATCTCAGAGAGGAGAGCTATGGTGTCTGCCTCACTGCCTTCTACCCAGCATCCTGTTCTGTTTACTCCACCTACCTAATTATCTGTCCTATCAAAGGGCCAAGGCAATTTCTTTATTAACCAATGAAAGTAAACACATAGACAGATGACCCTCCTCCATCATACTTTACACCATTGACCATATTCTAGTCTCTATTTAAAATGTATTTTAATTTTTATAACATTTTTAACATTGATATCTTCAACTTAACATACATTCATTATACATAACTTTAAGTAGTAAAGTGCAACTGTGTTTCTTTTTTTCTGTGTTTCTAAAGTGTATGTTGTTTTGTATACTGGCACTTTATCTATGAGCAGTATTCAGAATCTATCTAAGCTGCTATCTCATGGTACTCTAGCTAGGTATAACAACTGCAGGACATCCCAAGCTGCACCCCATTTTACCTTACCTCTCTGCTCCCCTTGCTAGTGGTGCCAAGTTCTTCTGACTCCCCCACAAATGATGCTGTAATGAGCAGTCTCAGGATGAAGCTAATGAGAGTTTCTTGGGAAAACACATGAGGAAGAAATGGACAGGTCCAGGTGGTGTGCACACTCTGTTCTTCAACAGAGGACCAGATGGATTCCCCTTCAAAGCCTGAGTGAGTGGCTCGTTCCCTCTGGCGGTTGCACACGGCTTCCTCTAGTCTTTCAAACACCCGGCATCATCCAACTTCGTGGTTTTTGCCAGGCTAATTAGTAGAAATTAGTATCTCATATTTTCATTTGCATTGTCTGATTGCTAATTATTCTAAGCATCTCTCCATAATGTATTTCACAGTGTCATGTAATTCATCTTGAGGTGGCTGACTCTCCTGTCCCCATCCATCAGTCCTTTTCTATCAGAACTTTTATTTTTATTTGTTTATTCTTGCAGGAGGTCCTTGTATAGTCTGAACACCAATCCCAGATCTAGTTTGAACATTCTGTATCTTTCCCCCTACCTTTCAATCTCTTTGCTTTCTCCGTGGTGTTTTTTCAATCCCCTACTGATTGTAGCATTGTCTCTACCCTTTATTTTTTTTCCACATAGACTTGAACTTGTCTCCCAGCCTTCCTCTATGTTCCAGTAAGGCAGAATGCTCTGGATTTGCTCCAGGACCACACTGAAAGCTCTTCCTCACTCATACTGTGTCTATGGCTAGTCAAAGAGGCCCCTCCCTAGTTTGCTCTCGTTTTTCAGCGCAAATTAATTACAGTCATTTGTTTACTTGTACTGATGTCACAGAATGCAAGTGAGATTTTTACTTGCTTTGAATTGTTTATAGCTTATATACCAAACAAATATATTAATGCTGACTTTATATCTCCCATTTGTATCTTTCTAATAATATCTGTTTATGACTGATTTAAATTTTTCCTGTCTATTTATTTAGTTGGAGAGGACGATGCACTGCCACGGTGCACATTGTGGAGGGCAGAGAACGGCATTCAGAAGCTGACTCTTCTCCTGCTGCCATGTGGGACCCAGAGACTGAGCTCAGGTCATCAGGCTTAGCGGCAAGGGCTTACCCACTGAGCCATCCTGCCAGCCTGGCTTTTAACAGCGTCAGTACTCTCCTTTGAATGGTCATGCTGTCTTTGTGGGATGGCTTTGACTCTTGTTTCTGTTGTGAATAGTGGTTTAGTTTCCATCACAGTCTTAGAGTCTCCATTGATTTTATGGGTGGATATTTCTCTCAGAGCATTGCTGAAGGTTTGTTACTGCTAACAATTCATTGCTCCTGTAGATTTCTCTAGAAAGAGGGCTTCGTCCTCTGAAAACTGTGAATGTTTCAACTCTTCTCTTTCCATTGCTCCACATAACTTTCTTCCTTTTTCTTGTGTTGTCCAGCACCCAACCCTAAGGCAGTCACAGAGCAAGGGTGTTATTGCCCTGATTCTGTCTCGAGAGAACAAACCTAAGTTTTCCTCATGGCAGATAATCCTTTATCTGCTGGAAGATTCTGTCTGCGAGGTTGACACACTTCCAGAACTCCTAATCTTAGCCTGGTGGGCTTATAAAGATTGGGATAAAAACATTGTTCTTTAGTTTTTAATTGAGGCCTCCATTGATCTAATGCCCATGTGTCGTTCAGTCCTTGGCTAAGGATTGTTTGATTCTGATATATTATTTTCTCAAGATAAGCAGTTGGTTCAGCAAATATTTTATTCCCTTGTTAAGTATCCATATTTGTAAGTGAAGTGTGTCTATCATATGTCTTCTGCCTATGGAATCAAGATTATATTATATTGCCAATTGCATTTAATCGCTTTCATTTTCCTATTTTGTGATACAATTTGTTTGCTAATTTTCTTGTCACTGTGACAAACACTTGAGAAAAAAATAAATGTAAAAGGAAGAGAGATTCATTTCATGGTTTCAGAGACAGCAGTCCATGGTTTCTTGGTTCTCTCTCTGTGGCCTGTGATGAGGTAGTGTGTCATGTTGGTAGGAGCATTTGGTAGAGGTTGCACCCTGTTTCAGCCAAGAAGCAGAGGGAGGGAACAGGAAAGGGAGGGGACAGGCAAGTGGCCTACTTCCTCCACACAGGCACTATTTCCTAATAGTCCACTGATTAGCTTAGCACCTTCATGATCCAGTTACCTGTAAATAGTTTCACCATCTGGTGACCAAGGTTTCAACGCATGAGCATTTTGGGAGGACAAGTCGTTTATCCAAACCACAATAACTTTTATAACTTGTCTTTAGGACATGGCAAAATTCACCCATAAGACTGACTGAGCCTGGGCTGGAGAAATGGCTCAGTGGTTAAGAGCACTGCCTGCTCTTCCAAAGGTCCTGAGTTCAATTCCTGGCAACCACATGGTGGCTCACAACCATCTGTATGAGGTCTGTGCCCTCTTTCTGGCCTGAGGCACACACACTGACAGAATATTGTATACATAATACATAATAAATATTAAAAAAAAAAGACTGACTGAGCCTGTGGAATTTTGGAAAAATCAGTATGGCAATTTCTCAGAAAATTTAGTACTAACCTACATCATACCCAGCAATGCCACTCGAGCATATGCCCAAAGGATGCACACATCACACCACAGGACACTTGCCAACTATGTTCGGAGCAGCATTATTCATAATAGCCAGAACCTGGAAACAACCTAGATTCCCCTCAGCTGAAGAATAGATAAAGAAAATGTGGTGCATTACACAATGGAGTACTACTCAGTGGTAAAAATAACAATGACATTTTTAAATCTGCAGACAAATGAATGGAGCTAGAAAAAAACATCCTGAGATAACCCAGACCCAGAAAGACAAAACAGTATGTACTCACTTGTAAGTGGACAATCAAACATAAAGCAAAAGATAACCAGCCTATGGTCTGCAACCCCCCAGAGATGTTAGAACCTTCTCCCAGAAACGGAAGCAGATGCAGAGATCCACAGCTAACCACTGGGCCAACTCCCAGAGTACAATTGAAGTGAGGAAGTCCAGGGCTGACATACCTCAGTTTACCAAGAACAGTTAGGCAGAAGTAGAACCACAGAAGCCCAAAGCAAGGTTAGTACATTTAGAGACTTCCCCGTAAATACGGACTTCCAGCATCATCAATGCTATACTTACTCATGATTGATTAGCAAAACTATCGAAGAAACATGCCCCTCCAGCTTCTTTTGGGCTTTGTTTTTCAATGGAAAAAAATGGTTTTCAACTAGTTTCAGGTGTGATGGCTATTTTTGGTTGTCAACACAACGACATCTGGAATGAACTACAATCCAGAAATGCAGGGCACACCTGTGAGAGATTCTCTGCTTTGTTTGAAGTTCAGACCTTTGAAGTAGGAAAACACACCTCTAAACTGGAGCTTGAAGTGGGAAGACACACCTTTAATCTGGGCCACACCTTCTGCTGGGAGGAAGAAGCATTCTGCTGGAGTAGAAGAAAGAAAGTTGTATTCTTTGCCTGCTTACCCAATGCCATTCCTTCACTGGCATTGGAGCCTGCTTCTACTTCCTTGCGATTCCAGCATATACAGAAGACCAGCTGAGACACTCAGCCTTGTGGAACTGAAAAACTACTAGATTCTTAGACTTTCCATTCACAACTAGCTACTAGCCACTGTTAGGTTAGTTAGACTGCAGCCTGTAAGTCAATCCAATAATATAAATTCCCCCCCCTCTCTCTATATATATATAAAACTTTATATCTATATCTATATGTGTAGATATAAAGTTATATATATATAAATAAAGTTATATATATATATATAACTTTATATCTACACATATAGATATATAGGCATGTCTATATATTGACAGAGAGAGAAAAAAAGGGAAATTATTGGATAAATATCTATCTATCTACCTATCTAGATAGATTCATTCCATACATTCCTAGAGAACCCTGACTAATACACAGGTTTATGGAGATCTTTGACAAAGGGATGGAAGAGAGACAATAAGGACTTTTCTACACAGATCACTTAATTCTGGACATTGGCTAAGCATGTGGGGTGGGAATAGAAGCTACTCCATTAAATTTGATTTGTTTTTCCACGCCTCTGAGTCAGGGGAACCACTCTGGGCCCCACATATCCAGTAATTAGAAAACTCAGTATCAGTGATGAGGGACCGTTCCCTCCCTGGAAGCCTACAGATCTTTGTGGTCTGGAATTCCCACAGAGGGGCCGGCCAGTCTCTGTCGGCCTCACCTGGGGGACTCTGCAATGGGCGATGGCTGCTCCTGCAGTCTGCAAAGCCACAATCCACACTGGAGTCTTCCTCTCCCAAGTGCACCCTCCTCTGCTGATGGAGAGGCTCACAATGGAGAGTCTATACCCTCCCATCCTCTCAGCTTTGGAGAGCTCCTCCCCCTCTCCCATCCCTCATCAAGGCCAGCTCACCTCTCTCACCCAAACCTCGCCTCCATCTGCTCTGGGCTGGGACCATCTCCATCCAGCAGCTGCCACATAAAAGAGTTTGAAGTACACAGGCTTTGTCCCTCCCCATGGGAGAGGGAATAAGGAGAACCCGGGACTTAACAGGACCGTACTTCTTAAGCATAAAGCTGAGGGGGTAGGGAACGGGAGGAAAGGAGGGAGGGGAAACTGTGGTTGGGGTGCAAAATAAATTTTAAAAATAAATTTAAAAAAAGAGAAAAGGATAAGGCTGGACGCAATGAAATAGTTTGTTGTCCTTGCTTGAGTACATGTGTGAGTGTGTGTATGTCTGTGTGAGCATGCAAGTGCATGCCTAAGGGTCCGTGGGTTTATGGGGCCAAAAGAGGAGAGGTGTCTTGCTTTATTTCTCTTTCCTGACTCCCTTACAGGGTCTCTCCTGAACCCGGAGCTTACTTTCCAGCTAGGCTGGTGAGCCAGCAAGCTCTTGGAATCTGCCTGTCTCTGTGCCCTTACTGTGCTAGGGTTGCATGCACATCCAACTAAATTCAGTTTTCTCTTAGGTACTGGGGATTTGAACTCATGGCCCCAGTGCTTTAACAAAACAACACTCTTGGGGACTGGAGAGATGGCTCAGTGGTTAAGAGCATTGCATGCTCTTCCAAAGGTCCTGAGTTCAATTCCCGGCAACCACATGGTGGCTCACAACCATCTGTAAAGAGGTCTGGTGCCCTCTTCTGGCCTGTAGACATGAACACAGATGGAATATTGTATACATAATAAAAAAAAAAAAGCACTTCTACCCATGGAGCCATCTCCCCAGACCCTTTCTTGATTTTTAAATGCTTGTTTTTCTCTACATGGATCATATCATGTGACTCTTCCCATAGCCCTGCTGGAGCCTCTTCCATGGTGCTCCGGCCTCCTCAGGTTCACAACCCCTACCCCACAGTATCTAGGAGCAGGGAGCTGGCAGGTGAGAATGAGGTGAAGTCCTTGGTCCTGCTGATGCATGGTGACACAACTTGAAAGGCCTTCCATTATGGTCCCTATGCGCTCAGCTAAGGCCTTGTGCAGGGCTGTGCAAGTAACTTCCCTGACCAGTCCTGCTTCCCTCTTTCTGGGGTGGTGCTGGTCCAAGGCCCACCTCAGTCCCCTCCCTGGAGTCTGGCCTAACACAAGTCAGAGACTGTTGCTGAAACTCCCACTTTACAGACACTGAGGCCTTGGGAAGTTATTGACTCAGTCAACTGGGAAACATAGTGTTTGCCAGATCCCTATGAACTCCATGAGTTTCTATCCTTTTTGCGGTGAGGAATTTCTGCTCTCACATAGGCAGGAATGTGGAAGAGTCTCAGTTCTGTACTTCAGACCTACAGTTACTACACATCTTATACCACACACACACACACACATATGCATGCACGAATACACGCACACACCATACGCCACACACCACAAAACTCTTTTGTACCATGTTTACCACTGCCAATGTTATGTCCAAAGTTCCCTCTAAGGGAATGGGAAGTCCCAGGCCATGCGGGCATTCCAAAGCCAGGACCCAGCGATGAGGGTTCTGGCTGGCTGCCAGCTTCTCTGCCCTGAGGCGATGATTTCTGAAGAGTCCTGAGGAGGAGAGACCCTCAGGAAGGCTCCAGGAATGGCTGTCCCCGCCATAGTGCCTCGATTTCTTTCATACCCAGCTCCCCATTCCTGAAAAGATCAGAGAGAAGGCTGTGCCACCCTTTAGTTTCAAGGCAGAGACCTGAGTTAGTGCATTTTTAAGGGAAAAGTGCCACCTGCTGTCGGAGTTCAGGCAGTGACTTTCCCCTGGGAGCCTGTAATTCAACACAACCAATTCCCCTCTCACTCCCCTCGCCCTCTCAGGGCCCTGGTCACCTGCCCCAGGCTCAAAGCCTTCCTAGGAGTAGTCAAACAGTCTGTGCTGGGGATCACTGTAAGGGGTGCTCCTGATGGCCTGGGCCTGTCTGATCCAGAAAGGGGGGGTCTCAATCTGCCATCAAACCCCACACCACCTGAGGGTTGCTACTCCCACAGCAAAACCTTGGATTTGTGGGTAGCAGGAACCTAAGGAAAGTAAGTCGACATCGTCGTTGTCCCTCCCCCCACCCCGTTCTTCCTCCCCACCCCCCCCCCCCGCCCAGAGACACAAAAGGACAGAGGGACCCTGTTTCCTCACTGCTGTCCCTGGAGAAGATCAGGGTTAGCCAAATGTCAGAACTGGGGTTTGGGGGTTCTGGGGGACCTGGGGGACTAGGGTGGGCACTGGATGATGAGTGGGTGAAGTGCTAGTTTTTCGACCCTGGCCCCCCAGCCTGTAAGTAACTATGATGTGAGAAAAACAAGGATCAGGGAAAACGTGTGGGCTTGGGCTTGCTGTTAATGAATGTGCACTGTCTCTCTAGACTCCACCTTGAACACTTGGTGCTGTTTTGGAAGACTGTGGAAACTTTGAGGCCGCAGGCTAACTAGCACTAGTGTCTCTGGGAACAGTTTTGAGGGTTACAGCCAGCCTCACTTCCATGAACTTTCTGCTACCACACCATCTTTTCCCTCGGGGGGACTGTATGCCGCAGCCAGGAGCCACAGTGACTCTCTCCGGTCTTACACGAATTCTGTTGGGTGTTTGGTCACAGTGACTACATGCTTGATACAGCTTCATGCCTGGCTATGCAGAAAGGACGGGTTCAGCCAGAGGGGTGCCGAGGACATCCAGGCGTGCTCCATCTAAAAGGCTGTGTAGTCAGAGATACTTGCTGTTGGTGACAGGAGCACCGAACTAAAAACCTAGTGCATGGCCAAGGTCACCGCGAAGCTGTCAGAGTGGAAATCCAGAAGCGGCGTGCTGGGGTGGTTTGAACAAAATGACCCCCATAGGCTCATAGGAAGTAGCATTATTGGAAAAATGAGGACATGTGGACTTGTTGGAGTCAGTGTGGCCTCGTTGGTGGAAGTATGTCACTGGGGGTGGGCTTTGACATTTCAGAAGCTCGAGTAGGACCCAGTGTCTCTCTCTCTCTCTCTCTCTCTCTCTCTCTCTCTCTCTCTCTCTCTCTCTCTCTCCCTTCCTGCTGCCTGACAATCTGGATGGAGAACTCTTAGCTCCTTCTCCAACACCATGTCTATCTGCATGCCACTATGCTTCCTGCCATGCTGATAATGGACTAAACCTCTGAACTGTAAGAAAGCCCCAATTAAATGTTTTCCTTTGTAAGATCTGTCATGGTCAGGGCGATTCTCCGCAGCAGTAGAACAGAGACGAGACAGAGACAGATGGGGATGGCTGACTAGGCAGAGAAGGAGCTGGCAGAGGGCACCCAGCAGGGCTTCAAAGGAAGCAGGATTTGGGAACAACTCAGAAAGAAAATTCTCTATGAGGGCCTCTTGAGTGATATACTTTATGCGAGAAACTGGTGCAGCTAGGTTTGCTCCCCTGCCTTAACTATGACGACGAAGGGTACAAAACCGCATTCTTCAGCTTGACAACCAGGTGGCACAGCACAGGGTTTCTAAGAACATTTTGTGAGGAGACACCTGGTGGTGACACAGCCAGCTGCTGCAGCTTCTCCAGGCTCCAACTAGGGAGAAAGGAACCATGCCCTGGGCCCAGTGGACAGGAGAGAAAATTGAGAACAGTCTCTTCTTCCCCTCCGCCTCTTCTGAGAGCTCGAAGTGCTTTGGAATCTGCCTCATCCTGGGTCCCCCGAGGCAGAGGGTGGAGTTAGCTGCAAGTAGCCAGGAGAGCAGCTTAGGAAGGGCGCCTGGGCTCTGCCTTGAGGAGAATCAGACAGGAGGTTTTTCCACCTGGAACGTCCAGGTCCCCAGGGGTAGACAGGTTGAGAAGGGTAACTCGCACTGAGGAGTGCTAGCCACCTTCGCCCCCTGCTGGTTGGATCTGTCTGAAACTGGCTGAGAAGTTCAGAAGAGGCAGCCCGCAGCCGGTGGAAGCCTGCCAATCAGTCCCAGAAGCCCACCTGGTGGAAGAGAGCCAAGGTTGCCCCGCTGAAGCCGAGCCCCTCCCTGTGGCTAGCGCGACTTGGTACCAGGTGGTACCAGAGAAAGTTCCTTTCTTAGGCAGTAAGACCGACAGTTTTAAACAGAAGAAGAAACCCCATCAGTGTCCCTAAGTGGCGGGAGACAAAGAGCCAGCGCTGCCACCAACAGAGAAAAGCAAAACTAGCCTCCACCTCAGAGTCAGCTCAGAGGAGACTAGGTTTCATCAACACCTGGAGCCTGGCTGGATCAGGAAGCCAGGGAAGGGTGAGAGAGCCGAGGCACAGGCTCATACCCGGCTTGGACATTAGGCTAACTACAGTCCCAACTGTGTTGCGTGTTTTCTGGGAAAGGAGGCTGGGGAGAAAGGCAACGTGATGCGCATATGACGTGATCACCCACCGCATTCATAACCTTCTGGATTTCTGTTTAGAACATTTATTCTTGTCCGATAAGACAAGAACTCAAATTAGGCTCCAAATGTCACCATTTGTAGTAATTACAGTCACACACAAACAATAGCAGAATTTCAACAATGGGGCTGATTTGAAACGTTAACTTTCAGAAATGTTCCCAGTTGAATCTACAATCAACTTCTATTTTTCCCCCTAGAGATAGAACAACAGGTAATTACTTAAAAGAATCAGGGGAATTTTCCATGCACCTAATTTGTGTCCAGAAATAGCCCCAAGCACTTTCCTGAAGTGGATAGAACAATTCTCTGTCCACTTACTGTCAGGCAGCAAATCTCCTGAAGGAGGTCTTGAGGAAAACATCCTACTTGAAAGACACCCGTGATCTCAGGCATGTCAAACTTGACATATTCATATATGACTCCGTGGGTGTATGGGTGTGCTCCCATAATAGAATCCTGTGCTCCTCGTTCTCTGTGTAACCCACGCAGAAGTGGGCATGAAGTGATTAAATTTCTTTTTTTTTAAAAAAAAAAAAAGAGGAGAATATCTTCTAGAGCCACACAAAGTAGCCGAGAGTCCGCGGTAGCTCTTCTACGGGGGAGATTTGGTAACTATAGCAACTTGCTTTAGAAGTTGTTCTTTCCCTGCCAAAAATCAGGTGGGCCCTGAAGTCCTCCCACTGTCGCATGGCAGGGAGAGAGAAGCCATTCAAGAGAGGCAGCAGCCTGAACACAGGAGGGCACACGAAGTGAAGCAAATCTCCTGAAATTCCTGTGCCCGGCGGGTCCGCGAAAGAGCAAGCTGCAAACGAGAATAGGCCAGCTGAGGAAGGCCTAGGTAACGAGCAGGTTTTACACCCACGCAGACAGGAGATTCCTACAGTAGCCCAGCTGCAGCCGTTCCAACATAACCTGGCATGGGACCCAGATGAGAATCAGTGTACAAACATAAAGAGCCAGGACAACCAACAGGACCCAGCCAGGGCCGGGATTTCCATTTGGGCTTGCGGATAAATCCCACCTCGCCCTCGGTGGGATTAACACTGAACTCACCATGAACAGATTTTGTAGTTGGGCCATTGTTTCCAAACTAAAAGGAACTGTTAGCAAGTCATAGATAGTTGGTCCCATAGGGTGAGCCCAGTCTGTCTCATTGTTAGAGAGTCTGGAGCAACCAACCACCTTCTCAAATATGGCAAGACAAAGGCTTCCCTGCCCAGTGAGCGTTTAGCGATGAGGTCCCGGGAGCAGGCATCAGGCAAGTGTCCTACACAGAGTGGCATCTACCATCTTGTGCAGGACACCAGATGAGGTTCCGTCCACTCTCCTTCAGTGCCCGTCTCCACCCTGTCTTGATGCATCACCTCCGCTTGGCGGTAGAGCTGGCTTCTTCTCAGTCGAGCATCTGGCGCAACCCCCTTCTTCCCAGCTCCACAAGAAACACTTCCCCTCCATCTGCCCCTGCACCCCACCGGATCTCACTAATATCATGGGTCTATACCCGTGTGCTTATCATGCCTCTATTTATATCTGCAACTCTTGGAGTGATCAAACCAACCACACAGATGTCTGTTCTGTAAACCACAGACACCATGTGCCCTGTCTTCTCTTAGTGAGTGAGCAATGCAACAATCAAACTACAGGCTGCCTATGAGCCCCTGTAGGCCCTCTTCTCTTTTGCCTGGGTCCTGGCATTGCTGCCCCTCCTGACAGCTCTAGGAGTTTCCAGCTTTTGCCCTCCCCCCACCCTGCCCCTTTCAGTCCTCAGACTGCTCTTGGACTGCATATTGGAGTGGCTCATTCCCTCCGCCCGAGTTTATCGCCGTGCCCTTTCCACTCCAGCCCTTTGTGGCGGTCTGGTCTGTGTACCACCGCGACACTGATCAACACTGCCATACCGAGGCAATCTGTCCTCCTCAGACAAATGGGAGGCTCCTTAACATGGATTTTTTTTCTTGTCCAGAGTTTGTTTTGTTTTTCTCCCTCAAGACACAGAATGCTATAGTACCTAGCCTGTGCTAAATAAATATTTGTAAATGTTGAATAACAGGGAAAAAAAAGTATACATTTGTGTAACATGTTGGCTGTGTCCTGGTTTGACAGCTTTTTGACTTTTGAGTTTGTTGTTAAATGATCTTTCAAAAAATCAGCTAGTAAAAAATATCATGCCAGGAAATCGGGAACATTTAGAGTCACTGCTTTACAAGGGATTTCGGAATGCTAGCTACGAGGAGGTTAAGTAGGGACAACAGGACTGCTCTATCAGACAGACTTCACTGAGGATTCGGGAGATGTGGCAGAGACTTCTCTTCCCCACTCCTTTCTGAGGAGTGGACATGTGAACAGTTCCTCCTGACCTGTGTTCCAGAGGCTCACCCATTCCAGGCTTATCCACCTCCCAGTGTAGGAGTGTCCGAGAAGGATGCCCCATGCAGCTGTGGAAGCAGATCCCTCTACAGATGCAGCTGTGAGAGCAGATTCCCTCCAAAGATGCAGCCGTGGGAGCAGATTCCCTCAGTAGATGCAGTCGTGGGAGCAGATTCCCTCCGTCACAGCATGTCAACACCTACATTTGGTCACGGTCATCGTTCACAGGCATTGATGAGGTGTGACACTTGCCAGATGGAGCTTAGGTGGCTGAGCAGCACGGCAAGGACTGAATCTAACGCTCCAGTCCCCCCAAAACAGAAAGCAGGACCCTATGTGCCATGTGATCTCTCTAGCCATAGTTCAATGCCAGAAGATGGACCTGGACAATCTGCACCATCTCTATGGTACCTTGTGATCCACACAGAGAAGCAAGCAGTCACAGTGGTGATTATTTTACTCCGAGGCATTAGGTAGTTACATATTTCTCCCTAAATCTTCTTCCTAAATCTTCATAGCATCATGACAAAGTAAGGCCCAGTGTCATCCTAATCATTTGGACACAGAAACTAAGCTGTGACTCACAGAGCAGTGAGCCGCAGAGCTGGATGCAAAGCCTGGTAGCTTACCTGCTCATCAGCAAGTGGGAGGGCTCTCTCAGTGAGCCATGGGTAGGAGAGGCTCCCTCAGACCCACGGAGCACCTTCCCTCAGCACAGGAGAAAAGCTACAGCCAAGAAGGTGTGAGTGATCTGTCTGTCACGAAACTGTGTGCGTAGACAGGAACAGTGTGGATTCTCACGACTACTTAATAATGACGGCTGCAACAAGGGAACTCTCGGGGGGTGAACATCCCCAGTAACAAGTCTTTGAAACTGGTTTACTTCGTCTTTGCTCAAAGACATACAAAAACAGGGTTTTTGTTTTGTTTTGTTTTTGTTTTTTTGAAATTGTATGTATCTTCTCTGCATTAGATCTATGCCTTTTAAAGACAGGCTAAAGCTGTCTTTTAAAAAAATCTGAAATTCTATGTGGAATTTGGATACAGAATGCAACATGGCTTCCATAAGGATGCTACTAATCACCATTGTGAAGTCCAAGTTCTTCTCCACAGGACCTTTCCCCACAGGCTCACTGGAGGCCGAGCCTGCATAAGCGGAGAGTAAACTTGAAGCCCCTAGACTTGGCCTCTCCACCACAGTCTACAGACCAGAATTTAAGGCTTTTTAGACAGTATTCTCCCAGGCACCATGGGATTACTGAGTCTCTTAAAAAGAGTTTGTCTTTTAAGTTACATATATGAGCCAGGTGGTGGTGGCACACGCCTTTAATCCCAACACTCAGGAGGCAGAGGCAGGCAGATCTCTCTGAATTCGAGGCCAGCCTGGTCTACAGAGCTAGTTCCAGGACTGCTAGAGCTATTGCACAGAGAACCCCTGTCTCGAGAAACAAACAAACAAAAAAGTTAAAGTTACATGTATGTGTGTGTATAACAGTGAGGAGGCCAGAAGGCCAGAGGCATCAGATCTCCATGGAGCTAGAGTTATGCATGGCTGTGTACTGTCTGATGTAGGTGCTGGGAACCAAACCCAGGCCCTCTGCAAGAGCAACAGGTGCTACTATCTATTGAACTGTCTCTCCAGTCTGTAGTGAGGAGCAGGCAGGCCTGTTTTTCATCCTGCCCGGATCCCACATGGCTAGCTTTACACCCGAAATAACAACACACAAACTGTATTCATTTAAACACTGTCTGGCCCATTAGTTCCAGCCTCTCATTGTCTAATTCTCACATCTTTATTAACCCATTTCTAGTAATCTGTGTAGCACCACGAAGTGGTGGCTTACCGGGAAAGATTCAGCATGTCTGACCTGGTGGCTGGCTTCACGGCGACTGTCTCAGTGAGGAGAGGCATGGCATCAGACTAACTTCCCTCCTTCCCATCATTCTGTTCTGTCTACTCCACCTATCTAAATCCTGCCCTATCAAAAAGCCAAGGCAGTTTCTTTATTCACCAATGAGAGTCCTCCATCACCGGTCTCCCATCCCAAACACTTTAAAAAGCTGTATGGGCCCACAGCACACTGAAGCCACTGGGCGCTAAGCAGCACTCAACAGCTACAGAAAGTGGAACATGATGCTGTGTTGTGATCGCATGCTGTTGGGATGCAGGTTAAGCTGTTCTACCTTGGTTGACTGGAGACGTTTGCCATTTTTGTTGAAAACAGCCAGGTGTGTGTTTCTTCGGCTTTGAAATGAGGGTGGTCCTGAGCCCACCCCATAACCAAATCCTTTCTTCCCAGGGACAAGTCTCCCACATCCAGAGGAGACAGGGGACAAGTCTCCACATCCAGAGGAGACAGGGACAAGTCTCCCACATCCAGAGGAGACAGGGACAAGTCTCCCACATCCAGAGGAGACAGGGACAAGTCTCCTACCTTCTCCGTTCAGCTTTCCATGTCTCCTTCCCACAGTCACGAGCGGGAAGTTTCGGAATTGTGGGTACAGAGACTGCACATCCAACCAACAGTACTGCATTGAACTATGAGCTTGCCGTATTCTAGAGTTACCCGGCACAGCCTCTGCGCTTGTCTGGGGAGGAGTTCCTAGACTTGGTTACCGGTGTGAAAAGCCCATGCTAACTATGAATCACACCATTCCATGGGTTGGGGTGCTAGACAGAATAAAAAGGAGAACACTGAACGGAACACTTCACCTCTGCTTCCTGACTCTGGATGCAATGAGTTCCTGCTGCTAGGACATCTCCACCATGGTGGTGTACTGTACTCTCAAACTGTGAGCCAAAACAAACATATCTTTCCTAAGTCGCATTTGTTGTGTGTTTTATCATAGCAATAAGAGCAGTATCTAACAGTTAGGTACATGTACATGGATTCACTCACATGGCAACCTTTAACACCGGTCAGAACTCATAAATTCTCATAGTCCTAATCCTGAGGACCTGCACAGAATGCCTGCTCTTTCTGCTGTAGTGGAGGAGGGAGCTCTTTGAATCTTACCGTCCATCCCTCTCCGAGCCTCCCTACGGAGCAGTCTAGTCTTGCTCTCCTTTGTGACTTGTACCTCACTCTACACAGTGGTCCCGCATTTACACGGAAGGTGCACAGGTGCTTAAGGATAACGGGTCCCGCAAGACTTCCTAATCTCAGCTGGACATTAAATGATTCAAAGGGATTCATGGTCCATGGTTCCTTCTCCCTCGGAGCAATTGTTCACATAGTTAATTGAGGCAAAGGACGAGGACCTGGGCAATGTTACAAATATTAGGATGTGAAGGAAGGAGCAATGGAACAATGCAATGGGAAAGTCAACGTGCCTCAGAAGACCCTGTTTAGGGAAAGTGGAGAAAGAAGTGAACAACTCTGTGCCTTATAATCAAGACTCTATGCTCAGCATCCTGAAGGGTGGATCCCCATCAAACATGACTACCCTAGAAAGGGTTTCAAATGTCTCTCTCTCTCTCTCTTTGCTTCTTCCCCAGGTTGAATACTGTACCAGGCAGAAGGCCCGTCTGTGAGGGAGTTTGTGTCCCACCCGTCTCGGCCTCTATTCTATTGTAAGCTTCTGCTGATCCCTTGGGAACGTTCTGCTACAGGGCTGCCTCTCTGGCACCTGACTCGTAGTGAACAGCATGAGGTGTAGGCTGTAAAGACAAGAGCTGTGCTCTCTCTCAGGGAGAATACCATGGAGGAAATAAAGCCATTTTTAAAAAAGAAAGGGAAGGAGGAAGGAAGGGATGGAAGAAGAGAGAAGGGAGAGAGAGAATGAAAGAGGAAAGGAAGGAAAAATGTACACAGCAGAGTGAGCTTAATAGGTCCCTGGAGAGAGAGAGACAGAGAGAGAATATGAATGAATGTATGCAGTAGAATGAACTTACTGGGCCCCTAGATACAATTTTCTCAGGCAAGCTAGCTGTCCTCAAATCTCATGGTGGCAGTTCAGTCACTAGGTTAATTCTGTTGCCCTGATCACTTATTCCAAGACCTTTCCTGCCTCAGCATAAATGGCTGCCTACTGACAGCCTACTGAAGTCTGGATGCAGGAATGACTTTCCAGTAGTCCATTCAGTTACCTTAGAAACTGTCAGTAGAGGCTGAAGAATTCTCTTCCTTATTTCCTGACAGGCTGCTTTGGTGGCATTTTCTATGGTCCATAATTGGCTTTACCTTACAAGGACTATGAAATGGTTGCTGTCTTGTGGAAAGCAGAAAAAACCCCATTGCTATATGCAAAGCTTTAAAAGACACATGGTACTTTTTGTTGTTGTTTTTTGTTTTTCAAGATAGGGTTTCTGTCCTGGAACTAGCTCTTGTAGACCAGACTGGCCTCAAACTCACAGAGATCTGCCTGCCTCTGCCTCTGAAGTGCTGGGATTAAAGGCGTGCGCCACCACTGCCTCGCAATTCCACACACAGCAACAACCACACGCAGAAGTAACACTTGTGATTATGTATGTGCCTTGACTTCTATGAAGTGAGGACGTTAATGAATGACACGACACACATGAAACATCTCGTGGTTTTATTCGATAATGGGAATATTTCATACTGCTTTACATTTTGTACTGTTTTGCAAGGAATTTTAGTGTGTTAAAATGTGCTTCATTAAAAAAAATAAGCAGTAATTTATTTGTTTTTCCACTTCTGATGCGGATGATGTCTCTGAGTTTGGACCTGGGACACTCATGGACGTCACAGGAGAAGCACACACATACACACAGGCTTTTTGAAAATGTGCATAACAAGATTTTGGGGAGGAGGTCACATGTAGATCTGAACCATCATCTCAGTGCACAGTAGGTGTGTGACCTCAAAGGCTTAAGTGAGAACCGGGAACTGGGGAGATTTAGGTAACAGCTGAACAGAGGGAAAAATGAACACTTTATTTTTAAGCCACAACATTTTTATTTTGCATCGTGGAGCGACACAAACATTTGCTGAATATTCATGCCAAGAGCTCTCTCTCTCTTTAAATGAAATGCCTGTTCCATAAATGTTAATTAATGTTTATTGATCTGTTGAAGAGCAACGGTAATCTTCAGCATTTAGAGGCCGAGGATATTTTATTTGAAAGTATTACCATTTAGATAATACATCTGCAGTGTTTTGGCATTTAGCTAGGTTGGCTTTTCTAAAATACAACAGAAAAACTTCTATTTCATCTTTGAAGAGGTCCTAATTAGATGGTGGCCAGCAAGATCCTATTAAAATACCCAGAGTCATGGTGTTGGCCAGGCCAGGGCTGCTGCCTAGGGCCATTTCTGGGTCCATGGTCCTGCAGTGAGTAGCTGGGATCTGGAGTGGAGTCTGACCATTCTGCCATCAGGGCTATACTGATCTGGGTGGCCTGTGCTGTCTTGGTGGCCATGGCGACATCCAGTGAGGGCCCAGGCTGCTGCTGAGAGCCATGTCTGTGTCCATGGTATGGCTGCGGCTAGGGTCTGTGATGGTGTTAGCACAGGAGGTCATAGGAACCACATGTGTGGAAATCCGAAGGCTGCACTGAGCCAGCCCCGCCCTTCACTGGTCCTTGGATAGATAGATGGCCCTGACTCTTGCTGGAAATTGTAGCAGACAAGCTGGCCCTGCCTCTCAGGGAAGAGCTGGCTCCCGAGTTCAGGAAAGATGGCCTTACCGTTCACTTCACCGTTTACCCTGGGTGTGCAACTAACCTGGGCAGCACCCTAGATCTGACCCTGTTGGGGGGAACACAGGTGAGCCCAACTCTGAGGGAATGAGAGCAAGAGAGCTAACGCTCCTCCCCTCCCCATTTTACCCCCTATAGCAATCAGGAAAGAGGGCACAGCACCTCTCCTGGGCTAAACAATGGAGCTGGCCCTGGTGGTATGAGTGAGCAGGATCCGAGGACCTGAGAGCAGAACTGACCCTGCTCCTTGCTGCAGGCTGCATTGGGTGTGCATGCGAGGGCAGCGCTGGAGAGCTTGTCTGGGTGTGATGACGAGGGAAAGCTGGTGGGCTAACCAACCCAGCTACCACCCAAGCCCAGAACCAGGGCTATGAGTTGACCCGCCCCAACAGCCACCGAATCTATGAACTGTGAAGGGGACAAACCTACAGATCCAATGACACAGGACAACATGATATCCAAGAGGAGCCCCAGTGAGAGCACATTATTGGTGGTGGAGCAGAAGCCAGAGGCCTCGAACCAGATCAATGACTCAGGGCAATGAACACTTGCAAGTCGAGACTAAACGGTAAACTGTGTGACTCTATGGGCCTCTCTACAGTTTCCATGACAGGATTCTTTTTCCCCTCATTGGTTTGGTTTTAGGTTTTCCTATTAAATTTTATTTTGTTTCTTTGTGTGTATGGGGTGGGGGGTTTGCAAGGGTAGAGGGCAGAAGTGAGGGGACAGGGAGGTAAATGAGATCAGGATGCATGATGTGAAATTCACAGAGAATCACTTAAAAGTTAAATAAAAGATTCCATTAAAGGAACAGAGTGAGTTTAGGACTTCTGCCTTTTGGCCTAAAGTCACAGGTTATTGTAAGGCAGTTGTCGCTACTATGATTTCTAAAAAAAAAAAATCACTTTGATAGCTTTAAAAATATAGTATTCTGAAAGAACTGTGGACTGCACATTTTCCTTGAAAGACAGTAACTCTTTCTTGGAGATAAAAGGTCTAAACCAAGCCTAATAAACTCTCTATTGACAAATCACAGAAGCACAAATGCCTGAAAGATAGTTCATATTAAAATATAGGAAATAAATTATCATAAATAAATAAATATAGGAAATAAATAAAATAATAATTTAGTATGTACATCTTATCTAAATAAACTTTTCAAGGAACTCATAGAAGTATTAACGTTGAGCCAGCCTAGGGATGGTTCCATACCTGTGCCCCCTGACTTCTGGTTCTTCTGTTCTTTTCCTTGAGCTCTGGAAGAAGCAGATCTCTCTGGGCAATGGCCTGCCACGTGCTATTTCTCTAACAATCTTGAAAGGCCACATCTAGAATACTGTAAGCTTAGCAAAGCAAAGCACGGGGTTCTTCAGAGGCAGAGACTGCAACAAGGGGCAGGAAGAGGTCAGCCGGCCCACGGCAGGCAGGGACAAACACACGCACCTTTCCAGGTATGTTTGTCCAGAGGCCATTTAGAGACTCTCAGTACAGACAAGACCTAGGCCATAAAGTCCTCTCAGCTGTGTGCGTCAAAGATCCCCAGGAAACCGGGAGCCCAAACCTTCCCAATATGACCAGCCACTTGTACCTTTTCACTCGCTTTGTGTAAGCCTTCCCATCTTGGACATCTCCTCTAACAGATCCTGTAGCTAACGGAGCATGGCTAGAGATGGGCTCTCCCGTGCTCACTCATTAGCTCACTGGTATATACACCAAAGCCCTGGAGATATGGAGAGTCCTGCTGATGAGATGGGGCGAAGCACCCGTCTCTGCAAAGAGAAGCAGAAAGTGGGGTGGGTTCAGGGGTGCCACAGACAACAAACTCTCCCAGCACCCTTTTCTTCCTTCTTACCCTAGTTTGGGCCTCACTAGTGACTCTCAGCATGACTATGGTCTCTAGCCAGGGGCACAGTTCAGTTGAGAGAGCCTTTGTCCACCCCTCACAGGCCAGCACTTGCCCATTGGAACTACTACCATATATTCTGTATTTATCTTTTCTGTGGATTTATTTGTAATTTTATTACAAGTGTATATGTGAACACATATATCTACCCATATTTGTTTTATGTGTACATATATGTTCAGAAGATGTACATATCCCTAAAATGTACATGGCATGGTCTCATTTTATAGCTTTCAGACTGCAAACACTTGGTATACTATTTTCTGCAGCTTGTGCGTCTCCATGCAGTATTTGTGAATTCCAGCCACGATTGTGTGTGCTGCTTTAGTTGCTGCCCTGTTATTGCCAGAGTACTATTCCACTGTGGGAGCAGACATAACTGTCTGGTTTCTCATTGATGGCATTTCCCAGATAGCACATATGAAGATTTTTGTCTTCCCAGAACAGGAAAGGCTCTTTAATAGTTTCAAGTATAGCTAAATCTTTCAACTGACATGCAGGATGTCCCTCCCCATGCACCTTAGAACTTCCAAGGACAGAGACAGAGCACCCAGCAGTGAGATGTGGACCAAGGATTCCCTCTGAGAGGCCATGGACACTCAGCTCACCACTGTCAGAATGGAAGAGCCAGGATGGGCTGGCATCTGCTAAAGGAAGATGGGTGGCTCTAATAGTGTCTTAGACATGGAGCTGGGGGTCACGGGCCAGAAGAGGTCAGTCTGCCTAATTTCCTAGCAGAACCTAGGAGACAGCAGGCAGGTCTAACAACCTAGAACAGTTTTGATGTCAAAGGTGGTGAACTTAGGCCCAGACAGATAAATATCCTTTTTTTTTCCCTCCACAGAGAAAGGAAGAGCCTGGCTGGAAGGGGGAACTTGTCCCAGCACAGGGCCATAAAGCCATCAGGGTCGCCAAGCAGCCTCTCTACTCCCTCCCACCCCCACCCACAGGGCTGGAAACCCCACACAGCAGTAGCCACTCACACTAACCATAGCTTTACCCTCTACTGGGTTACAAGTGAGAGAAAGGTGGGGTTCAGGGAAGACAGACCAGCCCAAGGAAGCTGTCTGTGGAGGAAGTTTCCACTGTCGGAGGGAGAAGGACTGGTTAGTTAAAATCAATACAGTAACGAAGGTAGGAAGAGGAGGTGGTGCCCAGGGCCAGGGCTTGGGGAGAGGAGGCTGTGTAGACAGAAGCTCTGAGTGTTTCTCTCAAGGCAAAGAAAATCCTTGAGAAGGCCCTCAAACCCCTCCCTGGGGAGGACCACAAACCCCTTGCTTACCTAGACAACATAATGATTTCTTTTTAGGAGTTGAGAAAACAGTCTTAAAATTCTTACCTAAATTAAATCATGACCTAAATCATGCAAATATAAATACTTAAATATATCAAAATATCTAGATTATGAAATTATTCTTTTCCTACAACTTGAAATGCAGTTTCTACATAAAAACATAATTTTAAAATTCTATTTGAAGAGCTGTTTCCAGTGCTGGGAAGAACCTCCGACTGTACTGGCTGGCCCTTATTTCTCAGAGGGAAGAGACATGTGGGTGTTTATAAGCCCCTACATAACCAATCAAAAGTCTTCTAGCATTTTCTGCAACTGTAATTTTCATCTTCTATGCAAACTATGCCAGGGTCATCTATCATTTGCCTTCTCACATGTAACGTTACGGCAAGGGGCTGCAGGCTCAGTATTCTGAGGAAGATGGTCTCTGCATCATTTCAGTTAACCTGGCACTGACCTCAGGACCTATCATACAAAAGGGAAGTCCTAAGTGTTATGATTTTCATCTCTTTAAGAGACAAGTCACACCCACTCCCTCCCCCATCCGCTGAGGCAGGTTGATCTTCAGCTTCCGGCCTGAGCTTGCTCTCTTTTTAGTCTTCCTCTCGGAGAGGCAGCTTCGCTTCTGCCTCTCTCCCTACTTCTCCGCTCCCCCTTTCTCTCTCTCTGTCCTCTTCTCCTTCTCCCCGCCCCGCTCTCTCCTCTAAGTAATAAATATCCAATTCTATTTTGTATGATGTGTCTGTCCATGTGTCTCCCACTCACTCGCTGCTGGGAACCTGCGCCTTCCAGGGACTCACTGTTGCCTGCCTGGCCGCTCGCTGCATGGCTGGGTCTGCGCGGCTCTCCTGGTCAGGGAACCTCATTGTCACCAGGACCAGCCCGCCCTGCTGCAAGCTGCTCGGGACCCGCCGGCAAAAAAAAAAAAAAAAAAAAAAAAAAAAAAAAAAAAAAAAAAAAAAAAAAAAAAAAAAATCGCAACACTAATGAAGTTATCTTCATTTCCTTAAAAATCAACCGTGGATCTGGTACATGTAGATCTGACGCCTATAGACCAGCACAGACAGGATAATTACAATTTCTGACCACCTCTGTTGAGGTTTCACTGTTAGAAGTTATGACTGAACCATAATAAAATTGTGTTTTAGTTAAGTATAAATTATCAGTACTGTTTTGAACTTTTTTGCTTTATTATTATTAAAACACTCAGAGGTATCTTCTGCCTTATCAACTTGGCATCAGAGTGGTACCAAGACCACACACAAAGAATTTCAGATAATTGGAAAATAAACCTTTTATCAACTTCTTTTTTCAAGTGACTTCTGAATTAGAATGGCCCATAGAGACTCACATATTGGAATGCTTAGTCACTAGGAAGTGGAGCTGTTTTCAAGGATTAGAAGGATTAGGAGGTGTGGCCTTGTTGGAGGAGTGTGTCACTGGGGTGGGCTTTTGAGGTTTCAAAAAACCCAGTCTCTCTCTGCCTGTGGATCGGGATATAAAAACTCCAGTACCATGCTTGCCTGCATGCCCCCATTTTCTCTGCCATGATGATAATGGACCAAACCTCTGAAACTATAAGCAAGCCCTGTGATTAAATGCTTTCTCCTTTATAAGAATTGCCTTGGTCATGGTCATTGCCTTGGTCATGGTGTCTCTTCACAGCAAAAGAGCAGTGACGAAGGCAATTACCAACATATATAAAGTCTTTGTGACAATATTTTTAAATGATTTGTTCCAAATAACCGTAGAAGTCATGAAACTTTATTATATCCTATACCAGGGAAGGAGCAAAATAATACATTTTTAACTGTGTCTCTAATAGCCATGCTTTGGAGATAGCAACACATTATATTCATGCGGAATCGTGACATATCAGTATTCCCATGAGATGAAATAATCATTTCCTTAGAAAAATAGCAGGCATTCAAACTCTCAACTCTCATGTACACACTTCCAGGCTAATGTTATTCACAACAGACCTGGACTTGGGGAAAAGTGGACCTTGGTGCAGGCGTATGCCTAAGAACAGATGGACTGAATATCTATCAGGTGCTCGCCAACAGTTTGAGTAAACAGTGTACATGTAGGGCTGCCAAGAAGGCTCAGCAGGGAAAATGCTAGGGCTTGAAGACAGGAGCTCAGATCCCCAGGGCTTAGGATTCCCAGTACCACATAGATGCTGCAAGGGTATGCCAGACTGTTTATGATCCCAGTATGCGAGAGGTGGGGACAGCACATCTCCAGAGCAAGGCGACTAGCCAGAGTTCTGATACAGAAAGGTGAAGAGCAGCTGACGAAGACACTGACATCTACCTCAGGTCTATATACGTGGATATGTACACCACACATAACCCACACTGCTATATACACATGGATATGCATGCACACATGTACACCACACACACAGTTACATGCACATACATGCATACACACATACACGCCACATGGCCACATACACATGAATATGCATGCACACAGGTATACCACATACACGATTACATGCACAGAGATGCATGCACATACCACACCACATGACCACATACATATAGATAAGCAAACACACAGGTACACCACATACACACCCCCACATGATCACACACAGAGATGCATGCACACATGCACGCCACACACACATCTTTAAAAACAATCAAAAAGCACATATTTACAATATACATACAACCTCAGAGAAAACAGTAAATGATATAAAGCAGAAAGTTACTGGGATATTTGAAACAGACTGGTTGGGTGTCTCTCCTATTCTTTCAACTTTTCTATAAGGAACATTAAGAAGCAAAGTCAGTGCCCAGTGTTCGGAACTGATGGAGGGCAGAGGGCGGGGCATCAAAGGTGCAGAAGTGAAATTCCTAGCCAAGCACACAGGAGCTCCCCAGGGCCTAGGACAAGTTTCAGTTCTGACACTGGTTAATGTCCTCTTGCATTAATTAAACCATGTATCCAGAGCAGAAACTCTGGTTCTGAGAGCGAGGCCTCCTGCTAAGACACACCCAGTATCCAGCATTACAAGTAACGCTCGCTCCAGTGAGGCTGAGAGTCAAAGGGAGACATTTGCCTCTCAGATGAATGCAGCGCAGGGCAAATCCCAGACAACTGGTCCGTGGGACAGATCTGCCCATGATCAGATTCGGTCTGTTCAAACTGAATGTAAGGTTTTATTCTACTTGCAGGCTGAACTCCACGTGCTAAAAGAAGAACCTGGGACGCCTCGGACGCAAAGGGCTACTTAGAGAAAAAGCAGCAGCTTCTGGCAGATGACTGTGATGATTTCCTGAGCTCCGGGCTGCACATGAGTGGAGACACAGATACAGATGGATTAGCATGTTAGTGAGCTGCACACACCAGCTAGCTGTTACAGGAGAATGACGCTTTGGGTGCCTGCTGCCTAGAGCAGGAAATTAGCAAATTCTTTGCTGCGGCTGGAGATGTTTTATCTCCTTTCCTCATGTCACCCGCTGGAAAGAAACATCAGTGGAAAATGACCAGAATGAACAGTGGTCAAGACCCTGAGTCATGGAGGACTCGCTTGGTGAGTCCTGGTAGTGCCATGCCTAGCCAGCAGTATCATGCCAATCATAATCCAAACGCTTGGGGCATGTATCTAACGTGGGCAGGTTGCATAGGAAAACAGCAGTTAGGAACAGATGGGTGGGTAGGGAACAGTAGCTCATTCAAAATCTCATCACTGCTTAAATAGAGAGTGCAGGAATAAAGCAGGTCCCTTCCAAAATGAGACTGGGCTCCTGAAGGAACATGGGGCATGGGGAAAGGCTCTCCTGACGGTGTCGTCTGGTTTTCCCCTTCCTCCCCAGATCGTCCTTTTCACTTGCCTTCTTGTGGCACACTCCTAGCTGGTTGGGCTGCTTGCCCTTCTCCTTCACACGCTTTCCTGTGCTAGGGTGTGGCCATTTGCATATCGCCCCTCCCATTGCATGCGAGGCTTTATTGACAGTTCCAGCTTGACCAAACTTAAACAAAGACCACGTTAAAAGCCAAGGTTCTAAGAGTCAAGCCATGGTGTAATGCTTCAATGTACGTGTTCTTATTGCATTAATCTATCTATTGGCTGCATGAGGGCATGAATGTGCAGGTCAGAGGATGATCTGCAGGACCCAGCTCTCTCCTTCCATCATGAGGGGCCATGGCATTAAACTCAGGCTTGGTAGCAGGCACCTTCACCCACTCAACCATCTCACCCACCCAACCTTGGCTATTCTTAGTTCTTTTATTTTTCCAAATGAATTTTAGGATGAGTCTAACAAACACCATGAGTAATAACTTTCTTAAGGTCTTTTTTTAAATGGACCTGGATAACTTTATATGTTACTATCCATGCAGTTTACATCCACGGGGTAAAATAATAACGAGAAAAACACCCTGCTGCTGCAGAAGTATATGAACCTACCCCCAGTGCACATCCACACGTGGGAAAGTGACGGGTGGGAGAGTGGCATTATGATTCAGTGGAGATAAGATCGTTTTTATTCATAGGGACAACAGCTAGATTCCCTACTTAATACCCACACACAACTAAATTCTAGATGGTTAAAGACCTAGCCGACTTCATATGCGAAGCTAAGCTATAGAGCTTCCCAGAGAAATTGGATAAGAGCATCTTTATGACTTCGGGGTCTAAGAGATGCCAAGCACAGGCCAGAAATGAAAATAACAGTAAATCTGACTATTAGAATTCAATGATGAAACTCATCACGCTCAAAGTGAAAAGGCAAGCTACAGATTAGGAGCCTGTAGTTACAGCTCATATCATTATGCGACATAAATCAGCAAGAACAAGAAATGTTCTGTAAGAAAATGGCCAAGGACATTAACCGACAATACACAGGGAAACTTAAGGGGCCAGCAAACGCGTGGAAAAATGATAAGTAAAGAGAGATTATTTCACGGTCAACAGACTTGTAAGGATTATCAGACAGTGCCTGTATCTGGAAACTATCATAAAAGGAATTTTAAAAAGGACTTCTGTTACAACAGCCAAAGATACACAGAGAAACCTTGTCTTGAAAAAATTAAAAATAAAAGAAAATAAATAGAATTTAAAATAAAGCCACATAAAAATGGAAAAAAAAAGATCTAGTGGAAAAGACAACATGCATGAACAGAGAAGGGATTCCAGCACAGGGAGAACTGCAAGAATGAAAGAATCGCTACAAGTAAGAACTAAAGCAAGAGAGCTAATGAACTTCTGAAAGTAGATCTGCTACAGCCGAAACACAATCAAAAAAAAAAAAAATCCCCAATGAGCTTCAGAGACAACAACAGGAATCATCCTGAACTGAAACAGAGAACAGGGAGTGTGGGATGGAGCCGAGAGGCAGACCAGAGCATCTAAAACCCAGACGACTCCCATTCGGAGCATACAGACAACTGCGATCCCCGAAGAGCACCAAAGAAGTATCTGAGGAGATGATAAAGGTTGTGAAGTGTCAAAAGGGACCGATGACCAGCCAGATTTGATAAGCACTGGGTAATCCGTAGGATCTTCCTCCTCACTCCATGAACAAAGAAAGCAACTAAAGCCTGGAGACGGGGAAGGGATGTATCAAGGGATACATCACACTGAGAGGACAACAGAAACAGGATGCATAAAAGATTCTTTGTTCAGTGTCAGAAGCTTCCTGAAGTGACCTTCCAAAGATGGTCCCCTATACACACTCACGGGAAAACGGGAGCTACCTCAGATCTGCCATTCTTTGTATCTGCAAGCTGTCTTCTGTCTGGTATGTTAGTAAATCTTAGCTGGGCGATGCTTGACATGAACAAGAAAGCAACATTCAAGTGTAAGGACCGCTAGCGCTGTCCCGTTAGCTTCGTAGTCTAATAAGCCCCCTCGATTTCTGCTTCTGTACTTCCAGCATTTCACAGTAACTGATTCTGATAATAACGATGCTAATTCATGCATTTAAAAAGTTATTTTTAGCGTCATTTACTGATGGCCTGTGACCTTCAATCTAGACTGAAGGCTGAGGACACAAAAGTTAACAAGATATATGGTTCTTAAGGTTCTGGGGTGGGGAGACGGTTCAGCCAGTGCCTGCAGGGCAAATGTGAAGACTGGATATTATAGTGGTATTTTATTTCTGTTTTAATAAATAAAGCTTGACTGAAGATCAGAGGGTTAAAAAAAAAGCCACTAGAGGCCAGGCAGTGGTGTTACACACCTTCAATCCCAGGATTTGGGAGACAGAGGAAGGAGGATCTCTGTGAGTTCAAGGACACCCCGGACTACACAAGATCAATGCAGAAGCAGATCCAGGTGGTGGTGGCCCACACCTTTAATCCCAGTACTAGGGAGTCACATGCCTTTAATCCCAGCACTAGAGAGAAATATAAGCATTTCAGATGGGAGGAGACCGAGGCTCAGGGCTCAGTCTGCAGCTGCCCAGCCTTGGCAGAGGTAAGACTTCTCTAGTGGCTGGTTGATTTGCTTTTCTGATCTTCAGCTTGAACCCCAATATCTGTCTCTGAGTTTTTAATAATCGTGCTAAAGGATATGATAGTGTACACCTGCAATCCCAAAGAGGGATTACAGGAGGTGGAGACAGGAAAATCCTCAGAAGCTTGAGGACCAGGAAGCCTGGCTTACACAGCGGCAAAATGAGAGCCCCACCTTGGAGTGAAAGACGAGGACCAATACCTTAAAGTTGTCCCTTGAAGCATGCACGACGACGCACATGCACGCATGCAGGCAGGTGCACGCACATACACTCACACAGATTAAGATTCTCAGAATCCAACAGAAGGATAGTAACCTAAGCAAGTAATTATAATACACTCCGACAAATGATACGCTAATATTTCAAACGGATGTGATGTTGCCCACATTATTTCTTAAAGGGCAAGTAAGTGCATAGTAGCTTCCAGCACGAACAAGGATTCTAGACAAGCTGTGGAGCTGGATGGGGTGCGAACCTAGTCCTTACAGCACATGAACTGTAATAAGACACGGGCCAAGTGCAGCTCAGAGCCTCCGCTCCTTCATCTACGACATGAGGAGGATGAATGTCCCACCCTGTTCTATCATGAGACAAATCAACGGAAAGAAGCCATGCAAACTGCTCAGAACAGCACCTGCCACCAAAATAGAGCTGGCTGGTAGGTCATGAGGGCAGCATGGATAATTTTAGGCCCTAGGAGTCTGAAAAGGAGCTACATCCACAAGGGGGAGGATTCTAGACAATTAATATTTTATCAAATATGTGCTGGACCAGGAAGTAGGAGGAGGAAGATGGGACAGACATGGCTGATCAGTTAACAGAACGTTATTGGAGGAGATGGCCAAGAGGCCAGCATTTGTGATCTCCAAAGACGCTCTTGTCACTCAAGTTAAAATCGCACCGAACTCCAAAACGTGTCAAGCATATAAGTGCCTTGGGCATTTATTTACGATAAGGCTGTACAGCTCCAAACAGTGCCCTCGAAGACCTGAACAATAAACTAGTCACCTGACAGAACTATACATTTTTCTCAGTCCTCAAAATACTGGGCACACTCTCTCCATCTCTCATGAAAGCCTCTGTATCTATGCTTTGGAACATTCCCCTTTGCAAGTTAAAAATAGCCTAGATGGTTCACAGCCTCTTTTTTTTTGTTGCTGTTGTTTTGACATGTCTTAAAATGCAGCTGCATGCATGCAACAAACAGTTTAATTGTAAGTTTAAAAACCTCTGTGGAAACTGCATTTTGGGGTTTCTCGCACTCAAGATGAAAAATTGCTACTAACTGTTTTTATAAGTCACAAGACGGGCTTAACTTTAATTTCAGTGTTGATAACTGAGCTAGCCAATGTCTTCAGATAATAGTGGGGTTGGGAGTGCTAACCTTGCTATGGACAACTAGAAATGGTGGACAAAATATTAAAAATGCTTGAAGTTAACCAGGAGGCAGGATAATGAAGAATTATCAGGTCAAGGCGGAGAAGGGGGGGGTTGTTGATGATTCAATGCATAAAAGTGAAAAGTGACCCTAATGGCTCCTGAGGAAACTGTCGCGAGAAAAAGCGGTACTTCTGCCAGCCTTGTGATGTGAGGAGGCACCAGCTGAGGGAGAGGCCAAGCCAACTTCCCTATTTTAGGCTGAGACTCTAAAGGGCTGACTCATGGGAATGCCACTGATCCCGAAGACAGCGACGCAACCTTACTGAATATGAGCCTCTGATAGGGGAATCACCAGTAACAGGCTGTGACACGGCTATTCTTACCACGTCCAACGAAATAAAAAGCAGCATTGAAAGTACTGACAGAAGTCGGGTGCCGTGGTGCACACCATTAATCCCAGCACTCAGGAGGCAGAGGCAGGTGGATCTCTGTGACTTTGAGGCCAGCCCTGGTCTACAAAGCGAGTTCCAGAACAGTCAGGGCTGTTACACAGGGAAACCTTGTCTGGGGAAAAAAGAATGTTGACAGGAAGCTGGGGGTCTTTTAAAAAAATGATAAAAGTCTACAAATGACAAACGCCGCAAAATATTGTATACAACTGTAGGTTTAACAAAGGCTCATGAATTCCGAAGGAAGACAGAAGAATATATTAAAATGGATCAGGCAGGAGTATAAAACAATGGTTAAGAGACTGGAGACAGTAGAAACATCCAACACGAAGGTACCTGGAATTCTAGGGGGAAATAAAGAAAACCAGGCAGAAAATGTTCCAAACCGATTAAAGACACCACAACACAGATCCAAGATGCCTGTTGGATCCCAAGTACCATAAATAAAATGAAACCATCGTATCGAACAGATTCTGTCATTCAGGGACAGCAAGAGGGCGGCGAGTGAATTCAGTGCAGGGGAAATGGACACAACTTCTGTCTAGGAAACCCTAATGTCTTTTAACAAAGGCAGAAAGATTCTGCTTAAAAAATAATCCTGTCGGGAGTGGCCAGGGGTATCTATGAACCCAAATAGGTTCAAACACTTTAAAAAAAAAAAAAGATACAACGTCAGTCTTACACAAGTTGAGAACATATTTAAGAGGACAGTATAAAATCAATGGAAAAACACTGAGGAATTTTGAAAGGGGGAACTGTTATTTCTCTTGGTCAGCAAATACAATAATCTCTTAACCAAATGTTAACAAATCAAATCCAAAAGCATATAAAAGGGGTGATGATCAATCATCTACTTCGAGAAATTCACATTTAATATTACTAAAATAAAGAGAAAACCACATTGGATTGATACAGAAAAAAAAATATGACAAAATTCAATTCCATTCCAGGATGAAAACTCTGGGAGAAAGCACCTTAGGTGGCAAAGGGCGCTATGAAAGCCCTGCAGGTTATAGCCTTAGAGGGAAATATGGGCTTTCCCACTAACGATGAGGTCAGTTCATGGACGCTCACTCTCGAGCCTTTACCACTCCTTACTCAACGATGCACTGAAAGTTCTAGCTAGTAACAGAAACAGATGACATGTAGGTAGAAAAAAGCACAGTAACTGCTCCCAGGAGACTGAGATCTGCTCACTAGAGGCACAGGTTTTGAGACTATGTGTCTGTATGAAGAAGCGGTCTTGTTATGTACTGTGGTACTTCCTTATGGGCCAGGCTGGATGCAGACTCAGGACTCTCCTGTCTGCTTCTAATGGGCATGTGCCATCATGCCCGGCTCCCAGAGATGTGCAACTGAGCCATTTGGGCTACACCAGGGGCCAGGAGCACACAAGGGATACAACAACAGCAGAAAGAAAGGCGTACAGTGATCATATTCTGCTGCTTCTCAATGTCTGTTATCTGCCCTCCTGATTCTAAATTTATACAGAAAAGCAAAGGACCAAGGTCACTGAACACGATCTCACGGGAAAACAGGGGGAGCAGGCTGCATTCTGGTTAGCAATTCTTCTTTAAATCTGAAAGAAAACTGATACTAGCTGGGCAGTAGTGGCGCACGCCTTTAACCCCAGCACTTGGGAGGCAGAGACAGATGGATCTCTGTGAGTTCGAGACCAGCCTGGTCTACAAGAACTAGTTCCAGAACAGGCTCCAAAGCTACAGAGAAACCCTGTCTCAAGAAAACAAAGAGAGAGACAGAGAGAGAGAGAGAGAGAGAGAGAGAGAGAGAGAGAGAGAAGAAAATCGATACTATTATGAAGATGTGGGCTACAAATACACAGGTATTCATCTATCTACACTTTTAGCACTACAGTCTACACATAATAATTAATCTCAGATTATAATCTAGACGTAATCAGTGAAAATAGTCATTAGAAATTCTTAAACAGAACACACATACACAAAGGCAAAGAATGATAAAATAAACTTCATTAACCTGAGTAACTTTCCCCCAATGAGCACCATCAGAGAAATACACCACAAAAGGAAGATGATATGGCTAGCAGCCATATAAAAACATGCTGAGTCTTATCAGAAGTCAGGGAAAGGAAAATCTATTAAAACTATAAGGACACATTGTCACATATCCACGCAAATGACTAAACTAAAATAGTTTGACTGCCCAAGTTCAAGCCAGGGTGCGAAGAAACAGAATCATGACTGCTGGTATACGTGCAAATTTGCCAGCTGTTTTGGGAAAGAGTTTGGCACTATCTTGTAGGACTAAGGGGATGAGTGTCCTGTAACCCAGTTCCACTTATCTGTAAACGTCCCCAACAGCCGAATGGATCAACTGTGACATAAAGCACAGACACATACAAACATGGTTAAATCTCACAAAATTTTTAAGATGTCAGATATATAAAGCATAACTGTATAACAAAAGTATCATTTATTTACGCATATCTCCAAGTACAGGCAAAATTAGACAATAAAAATTAGATTAAATCTTCCCATTGGGGAAGTTACTCTTTTTAATGAAGTTCATTTTATCCGTGTGTGTGTGTGTGTGTGTGTGTGTGTGTTCTGTTTTACGATTTTCTTATGCTAAGGTTAGGATGACTGTCCTATGTTGATTAGTCAGATTCCTACTGACAGAGTAAATTGGGCAGACAAGGTAACTCAGACATGAAAGAGGCAAACGCCAAATCTGAAGGGCTTCCCTCTGCTCTTTCGAAATGACATCATCAGAGCAGGATCGTCTCTAACAGGACACCGAGAAAGAAGACTCTAGACTCGAAAGATGACCATGGAAAGAGCAGCCAGAGAGGTTTAATCTGAAAACAAGAAAATTCTGCAGGTGAGACGGGAAAAGAGGGTCTGTCTCCTAACCTAAGAGAAGGAAGCCGGGGTGATGCAGAACTGGGGAGGAACGAAGCCTTCTGATAGGGGCTGATTGACTGGCATGATCTGACAACTCCAAAGAGCCCGGGGATGCACTCAGTGACGAGAGGATATCACAACAGCACCGCAGCAAAGTGTGCGAAAGCTTCAACGTGGAAATTTAACCATGGAATTAGGTCAGGCTGCTGGGAAGCAAAACAACCAACCAAACCAGCTCCTGTACAGGCTGCATACTGGAGCCACTGTAAGCTCGTGATTAGCAACCTCAACAATTGCTTGCTGATAATTTCCTATTGATAATTTCTCTACAAAGCTCTCACTCCGTCCACACTCATCCTAAATGAATCCCCTCTCTACCTGGAACTCACACATCCCTCTAAACCTGTCTCTCCCTTGATACTCCCTTATAGCTTGGACCCTAGAAGTCACCTTGACTCTTTCCTCTCCAATAAACCAGTGTAGCATAGTTAAGCCTGTGGTTCTCAACCTGTGGGTCACAAACCTCTGAGAGTCTAACAGCCTTTTCACTGATATTAGATAGCCGGTATATCAGATGTTTACATTATGATTCCTAACTAGCAAAATTAGTCACGAAGTAGCAATGAAAATAATTTTATGGTTGGAAGGAGGTTCACCACAACACGAGAAGCTGCACAAAGGGCCGCAGAGTTAGGAAGGTTGAGAACCACTGCTCTAAGTAGCCCTATCTCTCCTGCCAACAGCCCATCGCCCTATGCCAACCAGGAGTGGTTCTAGGTGTCTGCACACACATTGCTAGCTCCTTCACACTTGGAGTCACCAGGCAGGTTTTAAAATTATATTCTAATGTCATCCCTCCAGTTTCATTGCCCATGGAGCAAAATGCCAACTCTTCTGAGAAGTCATTCTGAAGACTCCGCATGACTCATCTCTCCTACTCTGTTTTGGCCATTGCATCCCATGCTCCAAACCCTTGCTGCCATTTACTGAGACCTTTCCGGTGCAGAGGAGACCCCTCTCTTTCTTCCCACACTTGTCTGCCAAGGTATACCTCCAACCTTCAATGCTTCCTTTCTTCTCTCTGGGTGCTTGTCCTGACTTCTTCAGTTTTGTCTCTCTGGTGGTTTGAATGGTGGCTCCCATAGGCTCATATACTTGACTACAAAGTCCTTAGTTGGTGGGTGAAACTGTTTGGGAAGAACCTCAAAGCGTGGTCTTAGAGGAAGCATATCACTGGCGAGGGCTTTGAGGTTTTAAAAGCCATTCCCAGTTAGCTCTCTGCTTCCTGTTTGTGGCTCCAGATATAAGCTCTTAGTTACTGTTCCAGCGCCATGCTTGCCTACCTACTGCTATATCCCCACCATGGTGAACATGGACTCTAACCCTCTGGAGCCACGAGGCCCAAATTAAACCCTTTCTTTTATAAGTAGCTGAGCTGGCTAGTTTTATGTCAACTTGACACAAGCTAAAGTCTTCTGAGTGGAGGGAACTTCAATTAAAAAAAATAAGATTCAGTTGCAGGGAATTTTCTCACTTAGAGATCAATGGGGGAGGGGCCAGCCTATTGCAGGTGGTGCCATCCCTGGTTTGGTGGCCCTGGGTACTATAAGAAAGCAGGCTAAGCAAGCCATGAGGAGCAAGCCAGTAAGCAGCATCCCTTGGTGGTCTCTGTATCAGCTCTTGTCTCCAGGTTCCTGTCCTGTTTGAGTTCCTGTTCCGACTTCCTTGATCAACAGTGCTGTGTAAGTCAAATAAACACGTCCTTCCGTACTTGCTTTTTGCTCATGGTGTTTCCTCACCATGACAGACACCTGCCTTCTTCATGATGGTTTGTCACAGCAACAGAAAAGTAACAAAGACAGAAGTTGGTACCAAGGAGTGGGCTATTGCTGTAACGGGCCTGACCATGCATGTGGCTTTTTGGAAGAATGTAGAAGGCTTTGGAACTTTGTTCTAGGGAAGTATTGGAATGCTGTAAGTAGGGGCTTAAAGGTCCATCCTAGTAGGAGCTTGGAAGACAGCAAGATCACTGTGGACTATAGAGGCCCAGCTAAGAGGTTTCAGAGGGAAACACTGACAACTTGGTTAGAGACCATTCTTGTGATAATTCTGGCAAAAAATGTGGCTGCCTTTTGCCTTTGTCCTAAGAATCTGCCTGAGGCTAAACTCAAGAGCTCTGAACTAATTTTGCTGGCAGAAGAGATTTCAAGATAGTCTAGTCTAATACTGACTTCGTCACTTGGTTATTAGTAACGATCCTTACCCAGGTGAAGAGCGAGCAGGGCACAAAGAAATACAAAATGTACCGTTTGAGGAGAAAAAGAGCACCAGGGACTTTAATGTTGAGTCAAGGTCTGTGATCAAAGAGAAAAAGAGAAATGGAAGAAAGGGGGTGGCACCTTCAGGGCAAGATTCCATCCAGTTAAGTTTCCAACTTGCAAAAAAAAAAGAAAGCTTATGCAACAAAGAAAAGCAACAACAACAACAAAAAAAAAAAATCAAAGTTTTTGCAAATGTAACGCAAGGAGGGGGCCTAGTTCCTCCCTCAAGTCAGCAGCCAAACTGGGCAGCATCTGCTTCACGGTCTGACTTTAGCCTCATGATGCAGAAGTGGAAGGGTAGTAACCTCTTCCTCCAATGTTAAAGAAAGCCTCTGAGGCCAGGCCTGTGGCAGGGGAGTCCCTGAGAGGTCACCACATAACGCTGTGTCAGTGAAGCCTGGATTGCATTGCAAACTCCAGATGTTGGAGACGCCAGAGAGGTGGGATACCTGCCAAGAAGAGCTGCAGACAGGGAACGGAAGCAGCCTAAGGAAGAGCAGTATGTTGCAGTCAGCAAAACTGCAAGGGTGGAAGCATCTAAACCCCCGACATCAGACACAGAGCTTCAGAATTTGGAGTTTGCCCTGCTGGATTTTGGTCTTGCTTCAATCCAGGGTTTCCTCACTATGTCCTATTTCCTTCTTTTTGGAATGGTAATGTATATTCCATGTCATTGTATGTTAGACGTATGTGGTCTGCTTTTTTATCTTATGGGGGGGGGGTTATAATTAAGAGATTGCCTTGAGTCTCAGAAGAGACTTTGATTTTTAAACTGAATCTGAACCGTGAAAGACTATGGGGACTTTGGAAGCTGGACTAAGTGCATCTGGCATTATATGGTTGTGGGCCTGCATGTGGCCAAGGCGTGGAACGTGGTGGTTTAAATGAGAATGGCACTCATAGGCTCAGGTCTGAATACTCAAGTACTCCCTCGGTGAAACTGTTTGGGAAGGATTAGGAGGCGTGGCCTTACTGGAGGAGGCCGGTCTCTGGGGGTGGGCTTTGTGGTTTCAAAAGCCCACAACACTCCCAGTCTTGCTATCTCTGCCTCATGCTTGCACATTGGGATACAATGTAGCTTCAGCTACGGCTCCAGCACCATGCCTTGCCCTTCTGCAGCCACATTCACTGCCAGGATGGTTGTGGTCTCGCCTCTGAGACAGAAGCCCCCAGTAAGCTCCTTCTTCTACAAGTCGTCTTGGTCATGGTGTTCTGTTATAGTAATTGAAAAGTAAGATAGTCTCTGTGCTGCAAGCTTCTCTAATATAATGTTCATTGTGCTTTGTCAATTTATCTGTATACTCAGAAAGGAGGGCTCTGTCTATTCACTGTTATGGCCCCAGTACCCAGGCATCAACCCTGCAGTATAAAAAGTCATTCAATAAACAGAATAAAAATAATATAAAATAACAACAAAAATTCTCTCACAGGAATGTGCTCCTTTTAGAGTGGTCTAAGTATTTCCTATGTATTTTCATTAAAGTTAGAAGTATACTTCATGTCCTTAATGAATACAAATAAAATATACACTAAGGAGTACTGGAAGATGTTAAAATAGAAAACCTTGTGATTGAGTAACTCTTGTATCTTTTTGTTGTTTCAGGTCAGAGAGGCAGACGGGGAATTTTATTAGTCATGAAAATATGTGTTCCATATCAAAGAAATAGTATCAGAAAAGCTAGCCTAAAGGCAGGATGGATAAACAAGAAAACTATCAAAGTCTTTTGAGTATACACATACATAGCATCCCGTAACACACGTACATACAATAAAATATTCAAAATCATTACATGTTTACAAAAATGAAAGTATAGCCCCCAAAAGAGACTTCAATACGTGCTCAGTTGTGTATTTCCTCTTAAAGTTAAAAAAAAAAAGCCAGAGCAGCTGGCCTTACAATAATGAGAAAAAGGTATTGATAACTAGCCTTAAAAAAAAAAAAAGCGTCTCAAATGCTCATTCAAGGCTGTATTCATTCTTCACTCAGAGCCTGGCTGTCAGGCTGAAAAGCGGCAGCGATTATGACTGCATTCTGCAGTCTAGTCATGGAGAACATAAATAATGTATTTTTCATAAGCAGTGAATAAATAGGGGTGCATTATATGTATTACAAGGGCCAATGCATTCTTGACTTCATTAAGTTGCCTTTAATTAATTACAATTATTTATATCCAACTAAGAAATTCCCTATTTGGCATTTTATCAGTGCAACACAAAACCCTATCTTTCAATCGATTTGCACAGAGTGCTTTTTTGTTGTTTTTCTTGGTATATATGCAGTTCTGATCAAGTGAATTTAGCAGATAACGGGATCAAAAAGGAATTTAACTATTTGAAAGAGAAGCTTGAAGTAATTTCTCTTATAGTTACTTCACTTTAGGGAGGTGGTTTTGAAAACAGCTGGGATCATCAAAAGGAAACGTAGTGGGGGTGGCAGAGATGGCCGAGTGGTTTGAGCTGGTGAGATGGCACCTCAAGTTCTTGCAGAAGATCCAGGCTCAGTTCCCAGCATCCACATAGCAGCTCGCAACCGTAACTCTGGTTTCAGGGGATCCGACGACCTCTTCTGTTCTCTGTGGGCACCATGCACACAAGTGGTACACATACAGAACTACAGGCAAAACGCCCATGTGTATAAAAAAAAATCAAAAAAAAAAAAAAAAAAAAAAAAAAACCAAGAGCAGCAGCGCCACATTACTGAGGATGAAGTTAGAGCTGTACTTTGAAAGTAACTCATGAGAATCCCCATTAAAACACAATCATCTTTGCTTCCTACACTTAAAAAAAAAAAAGACTTCAGGAACATCAATGACTGCCAGCTTTTGGCCAGAGCCACTCCTATACTTTCCATTTACCGGAATCCACGGACACAGACACGCATACTGATGACATCAAGACACAGTTTCCCACCGACTGTTACTGAGATTAACAGAGAAAGAAATTTTATCAGGAAGGAATACTTTAAGAGTCGTGGGTAACAGAACAAAAATGAGGGCATTTCTAAAATCGTTTATAATAATAATTTTGGAGTTGCCTATTGGCACCCAGCTGTCTTGTGAGCGGTCTATTTGACAGGTTCAATAGGTAAGAACCTGCTATGCAAAGTGTAATGACTGTTGAGGAGAGCCGCAATGAAAGAATCAGAGGAACCAAAAGAGGAATACAGCTCTAGTTGTGACAACCAGAGAGTTCATAGAAACAGGACGTGAGATGGATGTGCAAGAAAGGGTAGGGCCTCCCGAAGATAAGCTCAGGGGAGGCATCTCATCATTCACGCAACACAACCCAAATCAACACGGTCTGTCGTTGGGACTCATCTCGTCTGCTCACGTTATTGTGGGCTATGGAGGACTACGGTGACAGCTTGACACGCCTTGTAAGCCTGAAGCTAGGGGCTACCCTGCTCTTAGGAACAGCTGGAGAGGAAGCCCCCTCCGCTCTACAGGCAATAGCTGCCCTCATGCCAACGTCACCACTGCAAGGTGGCACTTCTCCCCCACCTCCCGACTCACCATTCCTGGGGAGAAGAGGAGGGAGAGCCCACAGATGCCAAAGGGAGCTCAAGTTTGAAGCAGGTAACTAAAACTGTTGGCTAGATTTGATGACACTGTGGAAATGGGTGCCCCCAGCACACGCTCATTCTGTTTCTGGATAGTCCTGCTGAATATGGAGAACAGTTCAGCCATAACAAGGTGATCCTTAGTAGCTTTAGCATTCACTCTTCTTATGGAGACAGAGCTGACCTCAGACAATTTGCTTAAAAAACTCTCTCAGTCAAGTAGGCCGAATGTCCCACACTAAAAGTTTGCTTTGATCTACAACGGAAGCTATACCCGGCTTCTTCTGTCACGGTATCTTCCAGAGATAGTCTCAAAAATAAAAAAGGAGACTCTATAACTATGATCATATATACCTCTCGACTTTACTGACAAGCATGGCATCCACTTTACTACTAAAAAAATCACCAATTTTCTTTTGCGTTTCCCTTAACTGTTCAAAGCCCACACCATTATGTTTTGGTTAGCCAGCTATAGTTAATCGTCTGCCACACAAAGTCTAAGGATCTGAGTTTGGTGCCAAGAATCTACGTAAACCTTGACGCCGTGGTGCTCATCATGTGACTTCAACATGAAGATGGGAGACACTCTGGAAGCTTAGAGGCCAGTGAACCTGGCGCATGCAGGGGCAAGCAACAAGAGCCCAGCTTTAAACAAGGTAAGATGAGATAGACACCTCAAGTCACCTTCTAGCTTGTATTCCATGTACTCCATGGCATGAGTGCCCCCATACACATGCATACACATGTGCCAACATGTACAAAGACTATTTTTTTTAAAAATGCAAGTTCTAACTTTTTAATTATAACCACACTTACGAAGACTGATGTAGGAGTGTTTCTATCTGTTGTTTCATTGGTTAATTAATAAAGAAACTGCTTGGCCTGATAGGTCAGAACATAGGTGAGTGGAGTAGACAGAACAGAATGCGGGGAAGAAGGGAAGTGAGGCAGATGCCTCAAGCAGTTGCCATGACTCTCCTCTCCGAAATGGATGCAGGCTAGAATCTTCCCGGTAAGCCACCCCTCTTGATGCTACACAGAGTACTAAATATGGGTTAATCAAGATGTGAGAGTTACCCAGTAAGAGGCTAGAGCTAATGGGCCAAGTAGTGTTTAAAAGAATACAATTTGTGTGTTGTTATTTCCGGGGCTAAGCTAGCTATGCAGGAGCCGGGCGGGATGTAAAGCAGGCCAGCCCACAGCTCCTTCTACAGAAGACAGACTTTAACTGCCATATTTTAAGTTAAATTTGATACTATATTTTCCTAAGGTTGGAAAGGAGCCTTCAAATGGTTTAAACTCTTGTCCTAAACCTGTGGTTCTCAATTCACGGGTCATGACTCCTTTGGGCGGGGTTGTTGAATGACCCCCCTCACAGGTACTGCATATCAGATGCCCTGCATATCAGATATTTACAATTTAATTAGATGCATAACAGTAGCAAAGAAAATAATTTTATGGTTGGGGGTCACCACAACATGGGAACTATATTAAAGGGTTGTAGCATTAAAAAGGTTGAGAACCACTGTTCTAAACTAAGCTATCTAAGAGACTGAACCAAATTTTTTTGCTTATTTAAACCACTGGCATTTTTTATATACACAAATTGCATTGCTATAGCAATAATATAAAATGATGAATTTAGTTCATCATTTTTGTTTTATAAACATCAAAGGTCACTGGTTATTTGCTTAAATACCTCCCATATTATCACACTAGCAAGTGACTACGAATCATCACCTATTTCCCAAAGTGCATCATGAAATAACCTCAAAACTTAGATGCAAGACAATCAGGACTCACTGTTTGCTCCTGAGCTCCCGTGTCTGTGGTTAGGCTTCTTTCCCTGTTCACAAGATGCCAGGAAGCAAGTGACCCTGGGCTCAGCTGCTTTACCATGGTCTCTCCTTGGTGTCATTCTCTACAAGGTTTCTGATCCGCAGGACGGCCCAGGGCAGGGGAGGGAGGAGGGTGGACGGGCATGGGGAGGAGGTCGAGGTGTAGGATTGGTAGCTTCACTTTAGCCACGCGCACCTTGTCAAAGCAAGTCTTTGAGACTCCCAGACTCAAGGAACACAATGCACCACTTGATAAAGATCTGGAAATTGAACTGCAAAATGTGGATAACTGACTTGCCTTAACTCCATTTAGTTTGAGTTTCTGTTTGGTTTCGTTGGTTTGTGTTTTTGAGACCAGACCTTACGTTACCATGCAGCCCAGGCTGACTTCCAACCCTCACCCTTGCCAGTCTTCAAGTGCTGGACTGCGCGGCAGCCAAGCACTCACAGCTGCTTCTCTCAGCATCTTTAACGGACATTGCCGTGCCTCCCTGTCACCTTGAACTGATGCAAACACCAACAACTCATCCTCACACAAACAAAACAGAAGCATGGTGACAAACCCACAATAAGGCACGCAGGGGGCCAACAGCAGTAGGAATGTTAAGGTAATAATGCGCTGAAATATAACTGTCTAACTTCAGAAAAGCATGGCATACAAGTTCCCTTGCGTAAGAGACAAGTTATATTTTAAAAAACCCAGAGGACGTACACAGCTGAAGTTGTTCCGCAAACTCTTTTGTACACCCCCTATGCATTTAGAAGCAGCCTTATCAACAGGTGCATTCAAAGAGCGACACTGGGAACCTTTAAAATGAACCATTTATTACATCAGATTGTTATTCTCACATTATGTAAGTTACACGTATGCTTATTCTGAGTATTTCACATGGAAAAAATTTAAACTTCTATAGGCAAGCAAAACTGTACCACACAATATATAAGTGGGAAAGGGGTTCTGCTAAACGTTCAAATAAGGCAAGTATTTAAAACAATAAAATGATAACAAAAAAATTAACCATTCCTTAAGAGAATTCAACACTACAAGCTAAATGTTCTTTCTGTGTATCCGTATAATCGAGGCAGTGTTTCTTCACTGAAAACATCAGGAAACGGAATAAGGCTCATTAACAGACACAGCTGCCCTCGAGGTTCCCTCCTCAGGTGCTTTCTTTAAATTTAAAAAACAAATCACAAAGTGCACAATTAAGGTATATCAAAAACTGAATCTGCTACTCTAACAACGGCTGCCCATGCTTAATACTTAGTGGTTTATTGAACCAAATTATATTTTTCCAGGGGGGGGGGCGGGAAAGAAGATAAGCCACTGTAAAATATTTAGTTTGAAATATATGCTAATACTTTTCATAGAAATCAAAAGTTATGGAGGAAGAGGGTTATTCATTGTGAGGAAGAGGAAGCAAAACACTAGGATGACCAAACATTTTCAAAGAACAAGCGCCACAAAGGACATGTGCATTCAGTCCCGCAATCGCAGCAAGGCGACCTTCTTACTCCAGCCAGTCTACTTCGTCGAACTCCGAGTCGTCTTCCGAGTCGCTGTACTCCACAGCGATACGGCGAGACAGGATGGTGGCCACGTCATTTTCAATTCGCTCATGCTTAGCTTCCTGCTCACGCTGCTCTTCGACTTTTCGTAGCTGAATACCTGATACAGCAAAGCCGAACCAATCGTTTAAAATTAGAATGCGAAAACTGGACACAATCCTCAGGGATTAAAACTAAAGGCGTGTGAGGAACACTAATGGGGAAATCAAAAGCCAACTCCACTGAAAATGAAATCTGAAGGAACTGGATTGGAGTTTTAAGTCTGTTACATGAGCACCTGTAAATCAGGTCCTGAACCCCCAGCTATTCCCTGGGGTAACCCCCAGCTGTTCCCGGGGGGGAGGGACACCCCAGCTGTTCCCGGGGGGTATCTGTCGTACTTCACACTCATCTGTAACCAGATGACACACATCTAACCACCTGCTGACTATGTCTTCTGAGGCCTCACTGTCCCCTGCACTTGAAGGAAAGGCGCTATCATTCTCTATAGTCTTGATTCCCGCTTAGGAAATGCCGAATTAACAAATGAATAAACATGATCTTTCTTGCTTCTAAGTGAAGAACCTTAATCCTTTAGAGGTTATCTGGCATAACAGATATCAATTACACCCCAAATAAAAAAACTTCTGCACTGAAAATATTTTAAGGAAGTTAATAATATACAGAAGGGGAATTTTTATTAAAATTTCTATATCACAGAAGCCCAATGCTGTAAGTTTCTTCTTCTTTCTTTTTCAGACAGTCTCATGTAGCCCAGGCTGGCACGGGACTAGCCACAGCCAAGAATCACCTCGAACTTCTGACGCTCCTCACGCCTCTAGCTCCCCAGGGCTGGAGTACAAGTGTAGGCCACTGTGTTTGTGTGGCACTAGGGCCAAGGGCTCTGTGCACGCTAGGCAAGCCCTCTGCCAACCAAACCACATTCCCAACTCCACTGCTTTCTATTTCTCATTCATCTTAAGAAACCTTACCAAGTATCAGAGTGAAATGATTAAATATGTTTTATTTTTCCTGAAAGTCACTTAAAATATGGAAGTTCTGCTTCTTAAATGCCATTTGTACAAAAACACGGCCACCTAAAAGTGTATAAACAAGGAACACAACATTGTCCTAGGCATTCGGAAGATTTCCAATGTTACCGTGACAGTGCTTTCCAGGGCTCTGAGGAGATTACCTTTCCGTATTGCTTCCAGCAGCACGCTCCTCGCGTCACTGATCACAGGCAGGGTGGATGGATGGCGCTTTGGCTCAGAAGCAGGTATAACTTGTGATGGAGGAGACGGGGGCATTAATGGAACATGGGGACCTGGGGCAGTCGATGGAGTTGGATGTAGCCCAGAGGGAGGATGAGCAAGAGCTGCAACGGTGACGGGTGATGAAGGCCGAATGCCAGGTGGTGGCAGAGGAGGCGGTGGTGGGGGTGGAGGCAGCCCCTGCCCTTCGCCTTGTGGGAGTGGATGAACCGGTACAGTCTCACATACTGGGGCAGCTCTAGCTACTGGTGGAGAAGGCTGGACTAGAGGAGGAGCAATGGGAGGAGGAGCTGGGTGAAGAACGCCAGGGGCGATCTGCAGAGGAGCTGGCGGTGGGGGCACTGCTGGGGCTGGCAGAGCGGTGGCTGGAGGTGGAGGTGGGGGAGGGACTGGTGGGGGAGGAGTTGAAGTCATCGAAGCTCTCAAGGAAGAAGTTGACAAGGCGGATGGAAGAGGTGGTGGAGGAGGTGGGGGAGTGGGGCTCACAAACACGGGTGTTCTGCCTGCAGCTGGTGACTGGGGGCGATTCTCTATCAAACCTGTGGCCGAGCTGAAATGATAAAGAGATCCTCAAAGTTACTGAGCAGGAAACTAAAAGGAAAACAGCTGTAGGAACTGTGAATGAATGTGAATGAACACCAGCAGCTCCACCAACAGGCCCATTTACACGTCCCTATAGAAATTTTACACTATTTACACTATTTCTAAAAAGTGAGAGCTAAAAGTGTACAAGAATGTACACAGTGTATCAGAGAAATGGAGTTTTGGTTTATAATAATCCAACTTTCTGAACACCTCAACACTGTATGCGACTTTCACATCCACTCGGAAATTTTATGCCTTAGTAAGTAGTGTCCGACGCTGCACTGTGACAGCGCTGTGGGTCTACAATGATGCAACCCTTCCACACTCGGTGTCTGCACGCTTACTTACGGCAATACAGGCTACTGTGATGAAGGCGCGTTTGTACGGAATCTGCTAAGGCTCATTGTACGTCATTTCACTGAAGTTAATGCCAGCTCATTAAAACCCACAAAAGGAAATTTCCAGTCCCTTTTCTTCCTGAGGCTGGTATACCAAATAAGTCAGTGATACGAGGCTTTTGTGGTCTGTTCTATTTTAAACTAATGGTAAATGGTAAAGCTGGGCTCTATTTCGATTAGAAAACTTCTTTAATATTCCCATGTTAAAAATGTCAAGTGTCTAACTGACCACATTAAAGTTCAAAATAGCTTTACTGAAATACTGCTATAAGAAACTGCCTATTCTCTCTGAAGTTACTAAAATATTTTTCTTAATATCAAACTAACATCTTTGGCCTCCATATTTTAGACCTTTATGACGTAAAAATTCGTTCTTTCTTAATAAACTGCGTAAGATAACGCTAGTTAACAAAGCTGCAAGTACATGAAAACACAAATCTTTACAGCAATTAGCTAAATGTCTCTAGGAGAATGAACCTGTTCTCATCAGAGGAAAGCAAACACATTTTCTATGCCAAAGGCACCTTGTTTATAAACCAAGTTTTGTTTCAAGCAGTCATTCATAGACAGTCTCTGGCTGCCTCCACACAGTGATAGCAGACTCGAGCTCTTGTGACAGAGGCTACTTGTCCAGAAAGCCCGAAATGTTTACCATTGATCCATTGAAGAAAAAGGGCCACTGGTTCCCCAGGATAAAGTATTAAGGGGTTGTCCCGCATACCTGATACAGGTGGGTATGGGCTTTGCATCTCCTGCCCCATGCATTGGTGGAGGCGGAGGTGGCTCATGGGGTCTGACTAAGACCCTTTCCTCTGCTCTGGTCAGAAGTTCACTCATCTGGCTGAACGGCAAGGCAGAAAGTGAGTAAGATCCGTCCATATGATCCACGTATGTCTGTGGCCTTAAAGAAAGAGACGTAAGAACAGTGTCTCTACTAGAGAAATGAAATGTTACGTGAATGGTTATTCTTTGGAGTGCCAGTAGTTTATTTCTGTAAATTACTTTTAACCAATGATTGACAAGTAAAATATAAAAACTGGAATTTATTACCACTTGGACATTGATTTTCTTAAACTACTGGCTTCCAAAGGTTTTGTGAACAAATAATTTTCTCTGGTTCTAGCATTCAGCAACATGAGATTTAGATAAAATCTTAGCTGGGCAACCAAAGATCTGTATTTACCAACTGCAGTGCATTCTGGGAACAAAACTGGATTAACAGATGTGCAGAGTGTGTCACAAATTAGTCCACTTACGCTGGTAAACAAGCCAGACAAATGCCTATGTTTAACTGAGCAGAAATGTGTACCTACAGATTTTTGTTTGTTTAATTTCCTTTCTTTCAGTTTCTTTTAGTAATATAGCTAATATTTGTTATGCCTCTAATACTGTCCATGTGTTGCTCATTTCTAATAAAATGAGAATGATAATACATATATAAATTCCGACAGAAACTTGAAAGCAGTATGTTATGCTAGCAAGTCACTTAGATAGGACCCCTGGCCACTGAGAAAGGAACAGGACCTGGTGCACATGTCTGTAAAAAAAGGTAGCAATTCTGTCTGAAATCCCTGATGTATCTGAATTCGGGGACTTGGGACAAACAGAATTGAAGCTCTTCTTATCTCCAGTTTCATATGCGATAAATCACTATTTCAGAAATATTCCAGACACGCTTTGCTATGGCACTCAACACAGTCTACCTGAAATATTGGGAGGAAGTCTTCAGATAAAAGCTAAAACAAATCATAAAACTATCTACTTTAAACATTTCTTTCTATAAATGGCAACACGAAGTCCAAATGTGGAAAGAACCTGCTGAAGGGGGTTGGGTTTCAGCAGGTTCAGTGGTTAGGGTTGAAAATACTTCTATTACAACAGGGCCTTCTTCCAACTCCACAGCTTGGGAGCCAAGACTTAGACATACAGAGAGATATTATAAGTAAATCCAATGTTTAGCATTCATTCAGAAACAAAATAAAAGAAACCTTGTTTCAAAATGAGAGGCTGGGCCATTCGCAACCTCAATATGCTTGTGTAAGAGATCAGCATCATCTTCAGCCAGCTCTGGACCCTGGGCCAGCTTCTGCCATTCTCTCCGCCTGTCATGAGGAGCTCTTGGCACTTTTTCAGGTTCATGAGGACGATCTAGATTTTTCTGCTATAACAGAAGTAATGACACAAAGCCAAGTGGTGAAATGCTAAACACTTAAAAAAGGGGTTATAGTAGTCAAGATGAAATCCTAAGGTCAATGCTGAAAAAGGCAATGCCAACACGATACAGCAAACCTAGAGCCATTCACTGACCAGATTTCGCTGTACGCCCAGTTTCTCACCACGGTTTTACAACTCAATTTCAAACCGAGGGATCAGATACTAAATGGTGTGCCTAGACTTAAGGCAGAAAATCCTCTGGGTGCAGACAAGTCCCTAACCTTTACTCCCATACCTACTATTAACAAGGGTCAAAGTTTACCATGGACGACAGAACTATCAACTCCTGGTCAAATAACTAAGACACTAAATTATCTGTATGGGAAGTGGACAAAAATTACAATCAGGGGAGACAGCATAGGAGAAGGTACAACAAGTATCAAACGCCCAAAGGGACAAAGCAGGTAACATGTATGATGAAGCCTGTCAGGTGTAAGACGGGGCACACTGTGAAGAAGATAAGCACGGCCGTCTAAGGAATTCTACTTCAAACAACGATTCACAACCCTTGTGCTTAGCAAACAAAACCTGTGTTCAGGAGCACTTTAGCTTGCCAGTCACCGGACTGCAAACTCCAGCTCGAACACAAGGGCACTGTCCAGCACAGAGGAATCTAACAAGAGAGTATTACAGGGACTGAGGAAAGCAGAGATAAACAAAGGCATAATGAAGACAGCCTGTGCCTCCACTGTGCCAAAATACAACTTGTTCCTTCCTTCCATCACTTTAAAAGTCATTAGCAGGAAATAAGGCAGATTCAGGAAAATTTTACCAGAAAGTGGAAGATGGCAGCACAACAGCCTGGCAAAGGAATTTAGCGAGGATTCAACAACCTGTTGAAAACAGCTAGGACACATGGTGTTGCAGAAAGTGTTGGCTTGGCTTCCCGCCTTTACTCACATCTACACAATATTCCTTTGTGACCTGTGAGGTGAAGGACTTTATGGCATGGGCCCAACGAAACAAGACCGTCAAAGTGTGGGTTAACCAACCGGGTTTCCCACGTGCAGCAACACACGAATACATAAACATAACGCAAGCTTTTGAATCTCTTTAATACCTTCTGTTTTCTCTTTTCCTTCCTCTTATCCTCTGTATCTTGCAACATCTTTTCTTTCCACAGATCAAAGAAATACGAAGGATTGGTATAAAACTTCAGCCCTTCCTTCCCATCGTCCCTGAAATACAATATGTCCAACACCGTGTGTTAGGTGAGAGAGAAGACAATCAGGCAAATTTATCACAGAAACGTGCTGCCCCTCACACCACGCCCATTATCCAGCGCTGTGACATACAGCAGGTGCAGATGTGTTGACACTCAAGGCAATAGGGTGACGAGTTCAAGGCTACTCTGACTTGCACACGGAGATCGTGTCTCAAAATGAACAACCATTGCCAAAACAGAGCACTGCATTTTTATAAATAAATCAGAAACGAAAGCATGGAAGAGGAAAGAGCAGAGCTTTCCAGAGCTGAGACTGTAGTTTAAAGCCTTGCTGTGGAACAGCAAGGTCACCCTTGCTGAGTGAGAGACTCCTAAGTCCTTTGAGAAATAATTAATAATTAGAAATGGTTCTGCCGGAAAGCTAAGTCTGGAAAGCAGGAGCATCGCTTAGAACAGAGCCCTCTGCCCGTGTCCACCGGTGTTCTAACGAAGTTAGCATCTTACTAAACCCAAAAGCTGTTTCTCAGTTTTCAGTTCGACATCAGCACTCACTTGTATCTGTCAACCTGCCTACTGAACCGGCTTCAAATGACAACTCGAATGTCATTTTCTCAAAACGTGTTGTACATCTCAAACTGCTGAGTGAAAAAAATCCGGTGAGAGAATTCCCAAGAAACACTAATTGCGGACTTCACCGGAGTACAGGGTGGAAAGCATTAAACAGATACAGAAAGTGAAGATAGATATACATATCAAGAACAAAGAATGCAACCAGCATGGTTATGAGTACTGTGGAATTTTTAGCTTCTTTTTCCTAATATTAAAAGTAAAATGAGAAAGACAATGGCAACTTTACTGACACAATTCCACGGGAATCACTTTGCTAGTGGCTCTTCATAATAATGACTTGAACAGGTCCTGACTTTTGTATGTCAGAGCCTGAGAAGCTCATCTGAAGAGTAAATAAAGGTTTTCTGAAAGTAACAGGTAGGGAGGGAGGCCATTCTGTTGACTAGAACCAAGTGAGATTAAAACTGTGTGAATCCAGCATTTAAATCTAAGTAGGAGAGAGACGGTGGGGTTTCTGGCTGATTCTACTGACCTGTAAGGAGTGAGGATGTTGAGCGGTGGAGGCTGCTCACAGACATCGTACGTCTCCTGCAGTGGGATGGGCAAAGTCTTGCGGTCGAAAAGCTGCTGATCTTGAATTGTAGAACTTCGGAAAGCTTTTCTCATCGTGATATCTTGCAAAGATACTAAAACAAAAATCACAAATGCATTTTATTTTCCTAAGACTACTCAGCTGAATACTTCATATTTATTTCAAAGCTAGTATGCCACAAAAGGTTGTGTGCCTTTAGTGACATCATCAGTCAGGAGTCAGTCTAAATATTCTATTATTATATTTAACCATAGCTTTCTCTGCCTGATCTTCTAGGTGAATTTGGACACAACTTTTGGTTTCTCAAGCTCAGAGAGTCCTAATGATAAATTTCCAGTATTTCTTTTTCTTTGCTGGCCATTCCTGCCCACCCTCACCCAACTTATACTCTTTCCTTTTCTCTGTCATCTTTCCCATCCGTTCTATTCCTCATTAGCTTACGGTCAGAAGCACCTGAAGGAACTAATACCTAGTGACAGTCCAGGTTGAATGGTGTTGACTTCTTGCTATGTATAATATCACATGTGTGTCACCTATATTAGTTTGACTTTAGTCTTTTTATTTATACTATAATGATTTCTACCTAAGCATAAATTTTTGGAAGACTTAAAGACTTTCTTGTACCTTAGTGTCTCCAGTAATTGGTACAGCACAATCACATACATGATGATTTAAAGCTAATTTCATTTGTTTTTGTACTGTCAAGCATATTAAAATAAAGCATGCACCAAAATATTGCAGTATAATAGCTCCCAGCACTTGGTAGGTGAAGGCAGGAGATTTGCCCCAAGTTCCAAGACAGTGTAGTTTATAAAGTAAGATTCTATCACAAAACAAGAAACAAAAGATGAAGATATCCTATATATGGAATATGTGTGACCGTGAGTATACAAATGCTGTATACCACAGCAATGCCAGTAAGCAATCACAATTTACCACTATCATTCCTAAAAATACTGTATCATTTCTTACAAATAAAATCTAAGAACATCTGGATCTGTACAGCAGCGGTCTGTGGTCACAGAGGGACTGTGTTTTCAACAAGTCCACAGTCCCAGTTTGTGACAGACGCATTCATAAACATCAGAATACAATTTAGAGAGACAGGGGAAAGAAGCTTCCCCCTCCTGTCATCAGAGAGCAAATCCTGTGTGGGATGGAGGCTTCCACCAATTCATTTCAGTCAACCTTGCCATTTCAGTGAACCCAAAATTGCTTTTCCATCTTTAAATACAAACAGCCAAAGCTAGAAAACACACAACAGGCTCAACTAATGAGGCTAAGCAGCCCACCAGAACAGAAACAGGACAGATCTGGTTTCAAGGCTAACTTCCCACAATCCGCACACTGTTTCCAGGCAGGGCAAGGGACATGGATCGATTGCTGCTGCTCCCTCCCTCTCTCAATTTATCAATTCTAACTAGGGACCAAACAGAGACTGATGGCAAACACCCAAAGCCATTCTGGTAAGGGATATAAAAAGCACACACAACAGCAAGTCCCTTCCTACCTCCAACTCTTTCCGTCACATCGTACTGACGAACGCACTGTTGGGACAACGTCCCTTCCACTGGCAATATCTTATGCTACCTCAACAGTGTTATAGACACAGTAAGTATGTCAGCTCAATGTGTTTGTAAACAAAATTGGATTAAATATAATTGCATTCATTTTTACAACTTTTTAGACGTTTTCTTAATTACTTGGCAGTTTCATGGTTGCTACCACTTAAAGATAATTGAAAATACTTTTTTATCATACTCTGTAGTTTAATTGTATGTTCATAATGTTATTTTCTTTGAATTCCCATTGAATTTCAAAGCCCAGATTGAATCACAAATCTCCACAAAACAATTCCAATTATTCACATTCAAAACAGTTAAGTGTTCAGCTTTTAGATTTGGAATTAGTCTCCATGCTTCACATATTTTAAAGGAGCTACAGAAAAAAATAAAGGAAGCCATGTATAATCCTGCCATGCTCATACCTTCAGTCATATACTGGCATTGGTACTTCTACTTAATGATGGTGTTCAGATATTTATTGACATTTAACGGCATGAGAGCAACCAGAATGCAATAATACATGCAACAAACTGTCAGGGAAGAAAAACCAACAAGTACTATACTTAAATATAGCATTTTGAAATTAAATGCTAATTTTTGCTACACATGAAAACGGGATTTATACAGGAATTATTACATGACATACATCTGTAACAAAATGTTAAAAAGAAAATGTTGATATAAATTATATTGAAAGTATGTATGGTTATAATGAATTTCTCTACAATAACAATTAGATATATTTCAAGAATTTCATGATATGCGGTTAATGTACCAAATATACTTCAAAAGAAAGCTCTAAGAAAGACAACCTACATGCAAAACACACATGGGACAGAGACTCTGGACCAAGAACATAGGAACATTCGTATAACTTCACAATAAAACGATCATCCGATTTTAAAACGAGAGGTTGAAGGAAAACAAAGAGGGGCAAAGAAATGGACATTTCTCCAAGAAAATACACACGCAGGGCTCTAAGCTCAGTGTCGTTTGTCCTCAGCGGAATACAAACAGATCTAAGAACAAGCGGAAGACGCTGGTCACAGGAGACCACTTACTATGCCATTCACTCACATGACATGCCCAGAACAGGAGAAGCCACGGATGCAGGAGATTAGTGATGAGACACAGGCAGCGCGGGGAAGATGGAGAACGGGGCCTCTTTGTGGAAGCTAAAAATGGCCCAAAACTGGCTGCAGCTATAGAACCTGGTTAAATATGCTGAACTGTGTCTCGATCTTAATGAATGATGTACGTTAAGAGTAGTAAATACTCATTACATTATGTCAAAAGGAGTTGCTCAAGATATTCATCCTAACATTCTACTCTTTGCTTTAAAAATATTTAATGTTTCCAATGTTTAAATTTAGATATATAACTTGAATCGACACTAAAAATGTTGTTCAGCAAAAAGTTTGATGAGTATATTATGAAAAATTCACATAACTCTCTACAGTATATAAATGAAAATTATATTCTCTGTTTCATTTCTTTTTATGGATTAAAGAAAGAGCAATCTGTGCAGTGGTGGCACACACCTTTAAAACCCAGCACACAAGAGACAGAGGCAGGAGGAGCTCTGAGTTCAAGGCCAGCCTGGTCTACAAAGTGAGTGCACAACCACAACCGCCACCACCACCAGCAAAGCAACTTGTGAATTTTCAGTGTTTTAAGGCATTTTAAAAATTAACATGCAAGGTATCTACAGAAGCATAAAGTGTGTTTTTAACCACTAAAATTTCTACCATACTAAATAGCGATGTGTGTGTGTGTGTGTGTGTGTTTTAAATAAACCTTATATAACCATTTTATTCTTGGCATAGAGTAGTTTGGGGAATGTTCATTTACAGCAGACAGTCTAAACCTTTAGATTTCAGAAGCTTTTTGCTGGGTGGTGGGTGGCCACACTTTAATCCCAGCCCTTAGGGGCAGAGGCAGGTGGATCTCTGTGAGCTCAAGGCCAGCCTGGTCTGCAGAGCTAGCCCAGGACTGGCTCCAAAGCTACACAGAGAAACCCCTCCTCAAAAAACAAAACCAAGTAATAATTAAAAAAAGATTTCAGATACTTTTCAAGTCATTTTAGTTTCTCAGACAAAACGCACACAAAAAATAAGGGAGAAAGAACTTAAGAAAGTCTGATCAAAATATCTTCATGTCAGAAATTAAGAGATAAATAGTATACCCAAAAAAGGTTTTTTTTTGTTTTTTTTTTTTTTTTTTTTTTAAGTAGAAATGGAAGTCACTGACAGCACGACAGCGAAGGTTAGGGGTAGACTCTAATAGATTCACACTTAATACTGTTCATAAACACACATCCATCTCCCGTTTGAATACAATGTAGAGGAAAATGCACAAGAGCAGACTCACATTCTTCTTCTTTAGGGTCCAGCTGTGTGACACTGACAGACAGGCGGTCCACGCGCTCTTGCAGTGAGTTAACTCTGAAGGAAAAACTATGTGCTTCATTGAACAATTCTCCAAATATGTCTTCCGCATACTTACCTAAGCAAATATGAAACACACCGCAATGTAACAAACTGTGATCTCAATCACAACAAGCAGCTTAGCAGTTAAAAGTGCTGCCCTGTCACACAGGGCTTTTATCAGGAGCTGCCTCACACCTTTAACCCTACCCTAAGGCTGCTCAGCGATGAGGGGGCGGGGCTGGGAAAAACACATCCTGCTTGGTGACCTGCCTCTAAAATAGCAAGACTTTATACGCTTCACACTTAACTTCCAGATGAGGGTTAGGGAAGACTATTATGCAAAAATATATAAAAATAAGGTATGTTTTCACTCCATAATCAGCATAAATATACAGACTACTCTGCTAGAGTGGGATTTCAAGCCAAAGGCAGAATACAAGGCTGTCTTAGGAAACACAGAAGCAACACTTTGGAGAGGCATGTTATCTTCTCTTATTATAAATAATTTCTTTTAAAAATCAGCAAAAAGCTGAAATTCTTTAACTTTCCTAGTCATATATATTATTGCCAAAAACTGGAGGCCAAATGATAACCAGAAATCCTCTGAAGTTCACAAATTTTAAACAGAGGATGATATTTAAACAAATATGAAAAGCAATTTAAAATGCAGAGTAGGCTCAAATCTTTCCTTCATTTACAGTGAGGCACTGGTATCAATTTCCTCAACTGTCAAATAGGAATAATAAAATATATTATATGTAATTACATATTAGTTATATTTATAAGTACATAAGTATAAATAAATATAAAAGATAAATTAAAAAAATCTATCTCCAAAGAAGTTTTAAGGCAAGACGACACAGGCACCAAGATGCATGGCAGTAACCTAGCACAAGTAAGATTCCACAGCATTGGTTAAGAGCCTAGACGTGAGAAAGGCGTCTAACTGTGGGGGTAGGACAGTGCTCAAGGTGTCCCCAGATAGCATGCCAGCAGGTGAGAGAAGCATCACAAATGGGATAGAAATGTAAATGTTAGGGACACAGAGATGTGACTTACTACTTCATCTCTGAAAGTCATCAGTTTAAAACCAGGAACTTTCATAGATTACACGCCTGAAATTAGAAGCAGGTTTTTGAATGAAATGCTGGCCAGTTTCATGTTAGCTGGACATAAGCTAGTCATTTGGAAAGAGGGAGCCTCAAAACGCCCACCAGATTGGCCTGTAGGGCATTTTCTTGACTGATGATCAATAGGGGAGGGCCACACTGTGGGCGGTGCCACCCGTGGGCTTGGTGGTCCTGGGTGCTCTAAGAACGTGGGCTCGGCAAGCAAAGAGAGCAATTCTTCTAGGGGCTCTGCATCGATTCCTGCCTCCAGCTCCCTTCCTTGAGTGATGGGGGGAGTGTGACACTAGAGTTGCGGGTTGCAATGAACCCTTTCTTCCCCAAAGTTGCGTATGACCATGGTGTTTTACCAGAGCAACAGAAAACCTAACTACAACAGATACATTCACATTTTCCTGGAGAAAGGATCCATAGCTTTTCAACGGTTTTAAAGAGTCCATGACACTCCCCCCTGAAGCTGAAATGCCTAACACTGGCTGATGGTGTCCCATCCACTCTCTATATTCCTCACATCTTGTAGCTACGTCCCTTCCGCTCCTAAAGGTGACAGATTTGCTGTGAAGCTGAGGTGTCATCATGAAGTCCAGCTCTGCTTGAATTAGACCACTGCTCTCTGCGATGTCATCATCTAGGAAACTAAGCATAACCTGGACTCTGCCCCCAGTCACCAATGTCAGGTCACTTCAACTCTCCCCACGAACACAGGGTTTTTGCCTCTAGTCTTTTCCTTCTCAAAATATTTCATTCTTTAACGACCCATTTCAATCCATACTTTAATTAGGAGGCCTCTTTAAATCATAACCCACCAATGATTGCTTTTTAAAGACAGTTCCTGCAATCTACAGTTCATTTGAACGTGAATTATATGCCTGTTCCTTCTACTCAGAATGGTGTCTATACATATTTGAGATTCTTCAACTAAATGAGATGTTATTTTGGGACAACAGCCACAAATCTTTAACATTAAAGGGAGCATTCAACTTAACCTTCCAATGTCTGTCTACTTTGTCTTACAAATCCAGCCCACCCAGTCCCTCTCCTACTTTCTGGCCTATTATCTACCTAGAGTCTGTGGTTTAGACAGACGGCTCCCTGGACGTTTATGTGCTGAAGGTCTGGCCTTTGGTGCAGTGGCAGCGAGGTGCTGGAACACTACAAACTGGAGACAGAAGGCTCTAATACTGTCCTCACAGGCTGAATTAGCTCTAAGAGAGCAGGTTAAGGTAAATACCCCATGTTAACGACCTCTTCTTCAGCCAGCTGGTACCTTCCGTTTCTCCATCATATTCGGACCCAACCAAGTACACCCTTACCAGAGGCCGAGCATAAGGCTGCTCAAACTTAACTTTCAACTGTAAAAGGTTTGACCTAAATATATCTTTTCTTTATAGGTATCCAAATTCAAGTATTTTGTTATAGCATCAGGAAAAGAAATAATACACTCTGTTATTTACATGTGAGAGCAAAAACTAGACTTTATTAGCTCAACTCAGGAGTATGGACAGACTGTTTATACTGAACCACAGGAAGGAGAGCAAGACACCGTTTAGGTGATTAGAACTGCAAAGGCTAAGAGACAGCAAACAGAGAACAAGTTTATAGAAAGTGAATTTTAAATTTTCATTAATTATCTATTACAAAGCATAATTATTTTCTAATAGGAAAATATACACTGTTTATTGGAATAGAGATGCACTTCTGTTGAGAAGCCAGGGGATGTCCCTAAACCACATGGAATACTATAATTTATGGTCACTGCTGTGTTCACAAGCAGTTTTTGCGATATCAGTGGCGTAAAATGGAAAATCAGAATTGTCAAGAGCTATTTTAGTTACTGTGTGTTTGTCTGCCTGCCAGAAGCCGAGTTCTCTCGCAGATTTCACATCACGCCATGGTTTAGACTCTTGGTCCCACTTTCTGACGTCCCTAACACAAAACTCACAATACTGGCCTAATCCTATCGCTAGTGACAGCCTTACCTTGCTCTCTATACCTCTGATAATACGAAAATATTTTCTTACGCTAGCAAAATATATTTTATTTATTTATTTATTTATTTATTTATTTATTTATTTATTTATTTTTGAGACAGGGTTTCCCTGTAGTTTCTAGTGCCTGTCCTGGAACTAGCTCTTGTAGACCAGGCTGGCCTCGAAAGCAAAATATGTTTTAAAAGAGATTCTAAAGTCCCAAAACATAAACAGCTGAACGCTCCAGAAATAGGAAACAGAAGCAACAACCAAGCAAAGTCTATCCCGCCCATCAAATCACATTTTCAACCCACTTTCAATAATTCTAATCACCATGTGATACTGGTTTGAGAGATTCTGTTAATAGGAAGAAGAAATTACCATTAAAACTCTTGACTTTACATAGTGACTAAATTCTCACAGCAACGTTAAGATCTTCATATGAAACATCCTTCCTACACAAGTACGTTTTCTTAACACGGTAAGTCTAAAGCAAATTCTGGTCTGCAATACTGAAACTGATATAAATGCTTACTTAGGCTACTCAGTTGTCTAATTATATTTGCCAGGGAGATGTTGGTTACACATTCCAGCTCGTTCTTAATGCCCCTGGGCAGCGCTGTATGGCACAAGTGCCGAGGGTCAATGTTTCTTTTCACTAGTGGCATCTTGAGACCAACCGCTGTACCAGCTCACCTGTGAGAAACAGAAAGAGAAATCTGTATGATTTAGCTGCAAGCAACCGAGTGACACATTTAAGAATGAAGTTATACATGGTATGAAGACAACGTAACAGGTCACCTGACCCGAAGACACCAAACTCATCTGTTAACTATTTCTCTGCAATTATTAGAACGAACACACACACACACACAGCATCCTTTTACATATTCAGATCAACGCCCCCTCCTCGGGAATCCATGCCACTGTTATTTACCATTTGTACTACTACGTAACTGGTGTAAGGCCCTTGCTAAGGAAGTCTAAAAAAGCTGAGAACGTAACACCAAGTTTATATTTCTACATACTGCAGCTGTGCTCAACGGCTCACCACCTGAAATCTCATCAAACCTATCAAATCTTAATTAAAGTTCGGCTTCTTTGAATCACAGCGTGTCCCCCCCTTGGCTGATTCCTATGTGGTGCATAAATTTAGCATGCGAGGGCTAGTCAAACATCGCGTCTCCCGATACCGTGGTTTATATTTCACTGACCAGAGAATATTAACTATGAATGTATAAACTCAAGCATCATTAGTCAGAGTCTGGGTTACAAATCAGTCACTACGAGATGCATCGTGATCAGTGTGAGCAACCGAAGTCAGTTTGTTGTGCTGTGAATATTGTTCACTCATGGACAGCAAAGCTTTTAACCATGCCTTCTTGCCTGCCATCTTAAACACACACAAAGTTTTACGAAATGGTGTCGGAAAAGGGGAGCTGACAAAGGCAGAGGAGCAGCAAACAACACAAAAGATGATAATGCTGAAAACACAATTCAAATATAAGCTAAGTGGCATAAAAGAACAAATGGCTGACTTGAAATGCCACTGCCAGAGAGACTATGCAACTGGAAGAACTTAGCAAAGGTCAATTTATGGTCACAAATGAGAAATGTCCCCGTGACAAAGGGGAGTATGTTCTGCAGAGAGCAGACTCCCGGAGAAGAATTTCACATTCGGGGAGGTCTCAGCGCTGCAGTGGCACAGCACTGAGGGAAAGGATCATCCACGGGAGGCTGATTCAAATGCAGCAGAGAGAAGCTGAGCACTTGCCAAGGCGCAGAGAAAGACGCTCACTCTAACTGTGCTTTTGTGAGCTGCACAAGGCTAGCACTGTTCAAAACGCTCTCGCAAGTTCTTTAGCAGGAAATCTTTAATGATTCTAATGGTTTAAGTTACATTTTGCTTACATCCAGTCAATTTTACTTTGTAAAAAAAATCCTTATACTTTTTAAACAGCAAAAGAGTTCTTAATGCTTTTTGGTTGTTTTTAACGTGTGTGTATGGATGCAGACGTGCCTGTGTGGCCAGCAGAGAACTTCTTGGAGTCTCTTCTCTCCTTCAAGCAAGGGCTATGGGGACCAAACCCAGGTTTTCAGGGCAAAGCACTTTTACCTGCTGAGTCATCTTGCCTTCAAGATACTGCTTTGGAGAAAACAAAAACAAAAACCAGGGAACCTTAAAACATCATAAAGAGTATAATTCTCCCACGGATTAAGATCATTTCCTGTAGTCTCCGTTGTGTGTACCTGTGTGCACGTGTAGGCCAGAGGTCAATACTGTCTTCCTTCATCACTCTCCACCTTGGTTTTGAGACAGGGTCTCTCCCTAAACCTGCTGAAGACTCAAGGCAACCAGGTAGTCAAGCCCCAGGGACTCTTCTGTCGGGGGGCTCCCAGCTCATGTGCCCTGCTACACTAACGTTTTACGAAGATGGGAGCTGAACATAGGTCCTTGTGCTCACCGAGTAAGAACTTTACAGACTGAACATCTCTCCAGGCCCATGGTTTATTTTTTTAAACATTTGTGTGTGTGTGCGCGTGCGCACATGACTCAGCCCCCAACTTTCGAGCCCTCCTCACTGCATTCCTGACTCTCTAATCACCCTCTGACAGTCCTGTCTTCGCACGCTCCTCTGACTAGGGTGCCTTCCCTCTCTCATCCTCACGGCGAATACTACTGTTGAGACTATACTCAGCACCTCCTCTGAAATCTCACTGAACTCCCCAGAAAGTAACCACCTACTTTTGGTGTCCTCAACTTTGACCCATATTTACATTTAACAGAATTCTATGAAGTATATGCTATTTAGTAGATTGGGTTACGTATTAAGACTTAAATGAAAAATTTCAGCGAGCCAAAATCTTGCCTTATCCAACTTGCATTCCTAATATCTAAATAGGTGATGATCAGATGATCAATATGTAAGTGGAAGAAAAAGCAAAGTCACGTAAGTGCAGAAACAATAAACTCCTTAGGTCACTGCAAAGGCAGACAAGCACACAGACCTTCTACAGCGATTATCATTTAAAGAGCTGAGGGTTTTTGTTTGCATAGGAAAGGGATATATTGAGAAAATGTACAGCCGCGGGATCAATGTTTGCTTGTTTGGGCGGCAATAAAGCAGGGATGTGACTCATTTTTCAGGCACCTTTAGACTCCAGGTCAGAGGCTGAGGGACCGCAAACACATACCTTCTAATGGAAAATGCAGGAAGGGTTATGAAGTAGCTTCCAACGTTACTGTGATAGAAACAGGGAAATGGCGTTCAGTGTGTTTACAACAGCGTCTCTGCAGACAGTGAGGAAGCCCGAAACAAAGCCCGCCTTGTCCCTTCCCTTTACTGCACCTTTCACACCAAACTCATTTTTCATTTCCCTGTCTAAACTGCACTGACCATCTATCTAATTCAGCTCTCTGAATCGCAGTGATAAAAATGTAAATAAAGGCTATGAAAATGTCAGGTTCCTAGTTTTAGAAATCCCTGCACCACTTTCAACATAGCACCTGTCAGATTAAAATGAATAAAAATAATATTCATTAAAACATTAATTACCAAGCAAATATGAGATCAAATTTATTTAATTGTTTTTAATATACTGCAAAAGATATTTTATTTAAAAGCAATACAAAATTACATGGAATGACCACAACATCTTTTAATCAATGCTGGACTTGACTCTCAAGGGAATCTTTTATCTGAAAAGAAAGTCAAAATGCATTGTGCAATAACATAAAACAATTCATTTCTGAAATTGTTACACTGTTCCCCTACATCACAGGTAAACACACTACCATAGCAACCCCTACTTTCTCACTATTATATAACCCACATGGTTCTAAAGATAATCAGTCTATTGGAGATATAAAAACCTAAAAGAAATCTCAGGTTTTTCAGATATATCTCCAATGTTCTTGGCAAATAAATTATCAACTACTGATGCAAACTTAATGATATGACATCTAAATATACCAATTCTTAAATTCTTAAAAATCTTCATTTTTTAAAATAATTTTAAGATAAAAATTTTAGCTAAAATCTAAGCAATGATTTTAATTAGAAAAATACACCTTTTATGGCCTGCCAGCCCCACCTATCCTTGCTCCTGCCTTGCTATTGGCCATTTAGTTCTTTATTAGATCATCAGGGGTTTTAGGCAGGTGAAGAATCACAGCAACTTCGCAGAGTTAAACAAATGCAGCATAAACAAAAGTCACACACCTTAAAATGACATTCCCCAACATAAAATTATTTAAAATGCTTAAATATGCAATGCAAAAATATCACTGCTTAAATGACTACAAAATAATTAGGATCAACAACTCTTTTTTTAGTTTAAATGCAAAACGTCATTCATATACACATATATTTAAAGAGCCCCCAGCTGGTGACAGTATTTGGGAGGCCACAGGACATTAGAACAGGCCCTGCTGGCAGAGGTGGGTCTATAGCCTGCCTGATCCTGGTCCCCTCTGCTTCTTAGTCCTCCACCACGTATTTCTGCAGCCACAGAACTGCTGTCATCCCTGCTCCATCAGACAAAAACAAAACCCAAAACCCCAACCTCCTGTAGGTTACTTCTGTCAATACCTTTTAGAGCAACAAGAAGAGTAACCAATCCGTCCTGCTAAGGCAATTACATGCGGAGCATCAGGATTACTAGCATTTACTATGACATCAGCAGTCAGCGACTGAGTTCTAGGACTCACATCTGTGATCATGTCAGCCAAATAGTCAATGACCATTTCAGGGGTTTCTTAGTTTAAAAAATTACCATTATTTATTTAAACAGACTTAATTTGCTTTGTTTTTCTTTGAGCCACCTCCCCACCTAAGAAAACCCGGAGATTAGAATGGATTTAATTATATGTAATAAATTAATTAAATAATTTAAGCACAGAAATGTTTAGAGAAATTATTCAGGGAAAATTTTTTCTTAAAATCCTATACAGACAACAAGATACTTCACAGTTAGGAAAGACAAAACTGATTAAGGTAATATGAATGTTTAGAAAAGAGAATTCATGAAGAATTACACTAAAACAAAAAATGTAATTTTGAAACACAAATTCAAATATGTAAAATCACAGACCCCCAAACAATAAAATATTACAGAACACACTGTTTAAAGAGTACTAGTACAGGACTTCGTAACTTGTTTCCCTCTAAACTTCCAGTGTCCACATCCCAGACTTTCATTACTGTAAACTTCCAGTACTGTAAGCAAAAATCTGAAGGAAAAAATGTACAAAACCACCTCAGGACTATATACAAATAACAAGCTTCCTCTACGTTGTGAATCTGCATTCACGGTAACAAAACCCATTTACGAGCCTGAAGAACTATGAATCGCGCTGGACGACTCCAGGTACAGGATTGCTTTGAGATGCTCTGGCTTTGCTTAAAGAATTTTTCCTGAGAGCAGTGCTACCTTTACAAAAAAGTAGGTAATTATATTTTGTACTTCATGTGACAATACTAAAATGTTGCATTTTGACAGGCTGAGAGAGAAGAGAATAAACTGTTAAATGAAATAAAGAAAAAGCAAATGAAACAAGCTGTACACAGCAATCCTAACACTGACAGTATCAACCAATCAAGAGAGCCGAAAGAGGCAGTGCAGACAAGCGGCCAATTAGATCACCAGATCCAACTTTATTAAGTGATTCCATGCTATTCTTCAAGAAAACATGTATTTCTTAGGTTAATAAACCAGTACCGAAACTTTACAAATCTATATTATTACAGCAAGGTTATTTTCAGTAGCTTAAGAAATGTTACTTTGAAACTTGAGATGTCTGCACCACCTGAGAAACAAGATCAAGCACTCTATAGTAAAAAGTAGCATCCTGAGGCATTTGAGACATTGCAACCCCTGCACTAAAAAGAGTAAGGCAGGTAGGACTATTGTGAGTTCAAGGCCAGCCCGGGAGACAAAAAGAGTTCTCTGAGAGATGAGTTTTGTCTGAAAAGCAGGAATTTACCTGAGTAAATTTATTTATTTATTATGGCACTGACACACGGCTGGCTACTCAATGACTCAGTTTATTGGACACCAATGACTTAGTTACTGTACTGCACGCTGCAGGGGCAAGAAAAACACAGGCTCTCTTTGGATCGAGAGGATCTAGTATCTAACTATGGAAGATCTATTCCTTTTTTTTTTTCTTTCTGGTTTCTTGAGACAGAGTTACTCTGTGTAACAGTCTTAGCTATTCTGGAGCTAGTTCTTGTAGACCAAGCTGGTCTCGAACTCACAGAGATCTGCCTGTCTCTGCCTCATGAGTGCTGGGATTAAAGGTGTGCACGACTGCTCTCTGGCTGATCTAATTTTTAAAAAAGATTTGTTTATTATGTATACAGAGTTCTGCCTACAGGCCAGAAGAGGGCACCAGATCTCATTACAGATGTTTGTGATTCACTGTGTGGGTGCTGGGAATTGAACTCAGGATCTCTGGAAGAGCAGCCAGTGCTCTTAACCTGAGAGCCATCTCATCTGCCCTAGGGTAGAAAATTGAATGGTGTATTATCACCTTTTAAAGAGCAAAAACATCTTTCAGACTTCTGATACTAACATTTTATGTTACTTAGATATATGCAAATATATCTTTGTAACTCCTTATACAACCATGAAAAAGAGAAAACTACAAAGCCAAGAAATTCTAAATAATATTGTTTAGTATGAAGAGATTCTCGAGCTCTTAAAGCACTGCCTGCTATAAGAATTGTGTACTAACTGCTTCAAAATATGCTTTACTTTGTTGATGCTGTATGATCACAGCCATTTCTCTGAAGAAATTCGATTTATACAACACCCAGTTGATGCTAGTCTTACAGTGTGAAAATATGTATATAGGAAGCTTGCCTCTATACTAGCATCATCAAACTGAAAGATTCCAGTTAGCCCATATTCCACCAAAGTACGTTACCATAATCATAAAACACACTACAGTCACGTGACATGCAGCCTTCTAAAAGATTCAGAGTACGCTTTTACAACTCCTGTCAAAGTAAACATTCAAACGAAACAATAAATAAAATAGAAGCCCTTGAGCATCCATGAAGAAGTCCTGGGTAAGAACCACTCTAGACCAAGCTGAGTGTATGTGCTTAAGAGGGGAGCCCCCCCCCCGACCCCCGAGGACGAGGAGAGGCTGGGAGCACATTCCGCTTCTCTGTGCTCTTCTGACCGTGCTCTAGTCCTTAATAGTAAGATGACTCACACAGTGTGCACTTTACAAAGACATTTTCACAACTCTTTATTCAGAGAACAAGTAAAATATCATTGAAGAAACATAATTATTCTTTTTCCCAGGCCAACTGGAAGAACATGTAACTCTAAAAGCAGCAGAGAGTGCCCTCGATATCACAGAGTACAGTCTGCCCACAGACTCCTGGCACATGACTTCTGCCCAGACATGAGAGATTTACACTTGATCCAAACAGTCTGTCACCTTCAGGCCAGATCTCTTCTTGCTCTTGAGATATATTTCCAGATATTGGCTGTCTGTCTTTTCTTCCAAGTCTCTATTAAGAAAACTCATGAGCCCTATTTTCCTCCAGAAAATATAAAAAGTCTGGTCTTTACTATTAACAGCTCCATCAAACAACAGCCAAGGCAGAAATACTGTGTCCTATTTGTACAAAACTCTCCACCAGCTACCTTTCTAGAACTGGTGGCATTAAAGCTGGCACGGCTCTTACAACTTTTCAACAGCTAGAGCTGGAGAGGCGCTCAGTGGGTAAAGGTGCCTGCTGTGCAAGTCTGAGGACCTGAGTTCCAATATCCATAATCCACACAGAGCTGGGTGCCTCTGCACCCTGTGCTAGGCAAGTGAGACAGGAGCAGAGGCAGGAGAGTCCCCACAAGCTGCCGGTCCACCAGCGGACTACACACCAAGGCCCTGTGGGAGGTGAGAACTGACATATGAGGTCCTCGGACCTATATGCATACTCAGAGTGCACACATCAAAACATTCTTTTAACTGACAACATTCCATTTTCTTCAAATTTATATTCCCATCTCCCTTACAAACACTGGGAACACATTTTGATCCCTGCTTTATAGGTTGTAACTTAACTTTCCTCTAGTTTGGGGCAAATTTATGACTTTCAAATTAATACTGAAAAGATGCTTTTGCCACAGCCCAAGTTTCTATTGATTTAAATATAAACTTGGCTGGGAGGCGGTGGTGGTGCACGCCTTTAATCCCAGCACTCAGGAAGCCGAGGCAGGTGGATCTCTGTGAATTCAAGGCCAGCCTGGTCTACAGAGCGAGTTCCAGGACAGGCTCCAAAGCTACAGAGAAACCCTGTCTCAAAAACCCAAAAGAACAAAACAAAAACAAAAACAAAACAAACAAAAACCCTCAAGCCTTTGAAACACTTGTTTTCATGGGACCTATTTTCAGCCCTCACGTGAGAGCATTTTACTGTTTTCTCAGCTCTCTAAGAACCAAGACAAGTTAACTTCTTTGGACTCCATTTCTTATCTTCAAAATGAGGAGGTCATCATCTCCCTCAAGGGATCTGACAGGACAACTAAAACAGTTTCACGTGTACAGATGCGGAAAAGTCCTTAGCGCACAGCAGGAACCCAGGAAGCACCGCCTCCTCGCTCACTAGTAAGAGTCACACTGATGTTAGGAGATAGAACTGGTAGTCTCTCTGACTTCTGAAAATGTGTGGACACAGTATCACAGGGCAAAGACGGCTTCCAAACACAGCATGTCGGGTGTACACGGGTATACTTGGCACTCTCACAGAAGAGGGCAGAGATAAAAAGACCCGAGGCCAGATTTCGGTTATGGCAAGACGACGGAAGGCTAAAATGTAGAGAAAGGACCGAACATAACTACATGAGGGATGTCTGCTGGTCACAGAGGCAGAAAATTCTCAAGAATAGAGTAGAGGCATTTAGGAGGGCCCGAGAAATAGGTCAAATAAGGAGGCTCAAAGGAGTGAGCATTCATGAGTGTAGAAGGAAAAAGGCAAAGGCTTGTTCTGCTGGCTGACTCAGATAAACAGTAAGATGAGTCACGAGAATTATTTCTGGATCTTTTGACAGCAAAAGGATACTCGTGTTTATGTTAGGGTCTAAAGGTACACGCTATAGCTGCGGCAGTAAACGCCCTTTCTAGCCTTACTGCACACAAAGAGCATATTTAATGATTGGCATGACAGGGTTCGTGCTCTCTGCTCCAAATTCCAACTCAGTGTTGATTCATTTCACTATAACCATGTTGACTTCCTCCTAATTGTTATTCCTGGACTTGCCAATTACCAGGAATACACAATCACTTAAGGACGGTTTTATGCAGCGCTACAGAGACACTCCTTCGCTATCTTCCTGCCTATTGTATGTTCCTGACGTAATTTGTCATCTTGGCATTTCACTACAGTACAGTATTTTCTCCTATAAAAGTTTGGGTGTTCCAGCATGTACTTCTCCTCCTGGACACCTCCAAAACACAAAAGAAACATACTACCAACTATAATCCTCATTGTTAAGAGTTTGCAGTCCAGAAAAGCCTGCCCCCCCCCCCGCCCCCCATTTTGTTTTTCGAGACAGGGTTTCTCCGTAGCTTTTGGTTCCTGTCCTGGAACTAGCTCTTGTAGACCAGGCTGGCCTTGAACTCACAGAGATCCGCCTGCCTCTGCCTCCCGAGTGCTGGGATTAAAGACGTGTGCCACCACCCGGCCATGATACCCATCTCTTTCAAGACAGGAACATCAAAAGCTAGGGCAGATAATTAACTTCTGCAGATAACCAGACTCACCTGGAAAAGTTAAGAAAATTGTCAAAGTTCATAAAAGTCACGGCAGAGCTGAGGGCACAGGTTTCCACATGCCGCACATCTGGTTGTTCTGCTCTTAACTGGCGACCGGTTCAGACCCACTTTGCATTTCTGACAAGCCAGTCCCCCCCCGCACCCCCTCTACTCTCACAACACCTGAAGGTTCCAGTATTTGGAGCTGCAAACAACGCTTCCCAGTTCTCAGATGACTGTGGCTGCCACTCATCCTGGCACTTACAGAACTGGAGAAAGCTCCATGGGACAGCACTGGTATCTCATGGTAGAAGAAATGGCAGAGGGGAGAATACTTTAAACCAAGTACAAGAAATGTAGAACACAGAAACTTATTTGAAAGGAGCATAGAAGCGGAAGAAAAAGAAAAAAAAAAAAACCAAAAAATGTACTGAAACTGTAACCTGTGATCTGTGGCTTCAACGAAGAACTACTCATTAGAAGAGTTACAGAATTAACGAAGAATGAGGGTGACGCCAGTTTATATCCTACCAGCACCCCAGGAGTCTGCTGACACGGCTGCTCACACCTGATGGACACTAACAGTCTGGCCAGTCAGGCAAGGGCCACTTCTCCTTATTACCAAGTTTTACCTGGCCTGCAGAAACCTTTCATTGCAGGCCGGGGAGACAGCTCGGTGACTAAGCAAGTGAGAGGAGGACGGGTGTATATGAACACCGGGTGAGCATGGCTGCCTACTGTAATTCCAGCTTCGGAAGGAAGAGACGGGATCTGCTTAGCAAGCTCTAGCCGTGTGAGTGACGTCTGAGTTTGGCTGCGAGACTGTTTCAATTAGTAAGGCAGAAGAGCAAGCAAGGTGGAGTGCCTGTGCATGGGGGGGGGGGGGGAAGCACAACAGACAGACACAAAGACAGACAGACAGACAGACAGACAGACAGACAGACAGACACACACACACACACACACACACACACAATCACACACGGAGCCGGGGGAGGGAGGGAGGGAGGGAGGGAGGGAAAGAGGGAAATACAAACAGTATATGAATGAATAGGATGCTAGATTAGGCTCCAGGCAATCTTGTCCAGTACTTGGCCGAGCTGCAGGATGAAGTTGAGAACCGCTGATACCGGGGTAGCCACAGGACACCGCCAGAGCCCAGGGAAGGCCTCGGTTCCTTTGGGCACTTGATAAGCGACTTCAAACATTGATTCCTAGTGACACCAGATGGTACCGAGCAGAGCCTGGTATTGGGCTGTGGCCAGCAAAGTGAGAAAGTACCATAACTTAAAAGGGCACATACACTTTGGGAGGGATCTATTTCTTTAAATAGAGTGTCGTCAGCAATATGATCTTACACAGTTCTGATGCATAACCAAGAGCAAGAGCAATAGCCTGTATTACTTGGGGGGCCTTACCGAGAGGTACACACCCTGGTACTGGGACTTGTTTTAATGGGTGACAGGCATCTGAGAGCAGCACTCTGTCTATGTCTGTGTAGTGGTTTGAAAAAGAATGGCTCCTATAGGTCAATATATCTGAATTCTTAGTCAAGAGGAGAGTGGCACTATTTGAGAAAGATTAGAATTAGGAGGTGTGGCCTCGTAGGAGTTAGGTGCAGCCTTGTTGGAGAAAGTGTGTCAATGGGAGTGGGCTTGAGCGGACGAGCCAAGCAACCTAGGAGTGGTGGCGTGAATTTGTAATCCCAGTGCTGGGGAAGCTGGGGCATGTACTGCCAATCACTGCTTGCGAAATTCCAGGCCAGTGAGGAACTATGTTTTAGGAAAAAGGCAGTGTCTAAGAAGCAATGCCCAAGACCATTTTCTAGCCTCCACCCCTCCCTCCCTCCCTCCCTCCCTCCCTCCCTCCCTCCCTCCCTCCCTCCCTCCCTCTCTCTCTCCACCCCCACCCTCTCAATTCCACAAACTACATTCATGAACCAGAAGCACCATCTGAAACTTCTCCCAGGGAGACAGACAGACAGACAGACAGACAGACAGACAGACACACACACACACACACACACACACACACCCCATTCACCGGGCAGAGATCTCATGACAAGCCATACTATGGATATCAACTGTATTAGTCAGGGGGTCCCTGGAGCAACAACAGTTCTCAACCTGTGGGCCGCGACTCCTTCCAGGGTCAAATAACCTGGGTTGTCTAGGAAAACACAGCATTTTCCCCCCTAAGACTAGTTTAATTTATTTGTGATTGTCTCCAAGTGCTCATATTTCCCTACAAATAACATGACTTCGTTCTTTATGAAAAAGAAAAAGCTAAGGCCAGTTTGGGCTACATGATATCCTGATTTGCCAAAATAATATCACAAGTAATAAATACAGCATTCTAAAAGTTCTAGTCTTCTAATATTTAACAGTATCCATAATGGCCCCCTATTTCACCAGTTGTTATGGTCATGCAAAAAAACACCACCAAAAACCACTACCAAATACGTTGTAGAGTAACAACTGATTCTGCCGATCCACAGTTTTGGTGGGGATCGCTTGTGCTCACGGCCAGCTGCCAAGCAGGTGGTAACTGGAGTAATGGCCCAGGTAGCACGGCCATTATCATTCTCCATGACTGTGCATCATCTACTTGGCTGAGACCTGAAACATGTAAAAGCATGTACGGCATAAAGTCCAAGCTCAGAGTCAGAAAACATAAGCTCCACTGAGCCTGCTGACCAAAGCCCTATGACAGGAAGGACCAAGACTTAAAGAAGGGAGAAGCAGTCATCAAGCTGCTTACTGTGGTTTTACAATCTTCATAGACGTCTGTATCACGTACCGTGTGAATATGCAAGGAAAATAAAATTCTTATTATGTCCCAGCCAGTCTTCTAATCTTATGCATTTAATTATTATATCACATTTAATTGTTACACAAAGTCCTCAGGAAAGAAAGACTATTCTTACTACTTTACATGTAGGGCAATGGGAGTTTCTTTTCTGTTTTGAGACAGGGTTTTTCTGTGCAAAAGCTCTGACCATCCTGGAACTCACTATGTAGACCAGGCTGTCCTTAAACTCACAGAGATCTGCCTGCCTCTTCCTCCTGAGTGCTATGATTAAAGATGTGACCCAACCTGCCAGGCTAGAAATGGAAGTTTCTAAAGCTAGTAACTAACCCCAAAATAAAATTACATATCAGAATTAAAACTGAAAATTTTATTTTCTAGGTCTTACTTAGGTCAGTATTTGTCCATGACATCAATTAATTTCTGCAAGATCCTGGCAGTCATATACCTTAGCTTTGCAATTCAATTCTCTGTAGTAATTCCATAAAGCAGCTTCTCAATGTTACTTTGGAAGATTAAGTTTAAATCAAATTTGCTTGATTACTTTGGTGTAGCCTCCTTGTCTTACAAACCACACATGATCAACTTAAATAAGAAGCTGCTTATATACCACAGGAATCACCTTGCCCAAGCACGATTATGGAAAGTGTATTGGCTTTTCAGTAAGTATAATTCAGCAAATCTCCACTGAATGCCTTTTTTGTTAGTCACGGTGCTAAATACTGAAGACACAAAAAGATAATCTTGTCTCATGAAATTTTTTTCACAAGATCTCCTCCTTAAATCATAATAAGGAAATATTAATAATAATTCTAGAACAATTTCTGAGTCTAATATTTGAGCTAAAGTATTTTATTTGTGCTTTTAAAATCTGTAGATGCTAATAATAGCAATTTTAACTTGATTGATTTACTTTCTGTAAGTGTCTTACCTACATGTATGCATGTGCACCACATCATGTGGTGCCCATGGAGGCCAGAGAAGGTGCTAGATCCCTCAATACAGAGTTACAGATTAATGTGAGCTGCTAGGTGGGTGCTGGGAACCAAACTCTGCAAGAACAGTAAGTGTACTCAACCACTGAGCGATCAAGAATAGCAACCTAAAAAAAATTTAATCACCTGTCTATATTAACATAATCCACAAATGTATTACCTGTCGGGGCATACAAGTTATTCTTGATTCTTCCTTCTACTCATTATCCACATTTTGGTACCATTAGGTTGACTGTTCCTTCAAAGCCAAGTATCAAATTCATTTATTACTCTCTTCCATCGCCGCAATCAACTACCCTGGATCAAGTCAGTTTCTTGCTCAGACTGGAATCGGTGTCCATGTGGTCTCCCTGAGTCCATTCTTGCCTTCCTAGAGTGGCTACTAGTAGTCTTCTCATGCTAGTTTGATCGCGTTTTCCCGTTGTCCTGGCTACTTTTATGCCAATGTGGCACAGGCCAGGGTCATCTGCAAGGAGGGAATCTTGACTGGAAAAAAAGCTATAGAGCATTTTCTATTTAGTGATTGAACTAAACGAGCACCCAGCTCATTGTGGGTAAGGACACCCCTCAGCTGGTGGTCCTGGGTGCTGTTAAGAAAGCAGGCTGAGCAAGCCATGAAAGGCAAGCCAGTAAGCAGCACCCCTCCACTGCCTCCAAGTTCACATCTTGGCTTCCCTCAATGGGCAGTGATTCAGGGTATATGTAAGGAACCCGTTCCTCCCCAAGTTGCTTTGATGATGTTTAATTACAGCAATGGTAACCCTAAGACATGTGTTTAAAATTATACAGCTCTTGGCTGCATTGTAACGTGAATGTAATCCTTTGTTGTTGTTGTTGTTATGTGGCTTTCTTTGTTGTTCTATCTTCATTAGAGTGTAAGTTCTAAATGGGTAGAAACCACGTCTCATTCATTCCTATCCCAACAGAGAAGCACAGTTTGACTGTGTGCGTTGTGTCTCTCTGTGTGTACAATAGTTGTAAAAATAATTCACATTCACTTCTTGGGCAACATCACATAGTTTATTCTCCAAGAAGAGCACACAGCGAAAGAAGAGAAAACTAAATTTACCAAAGAAAATGAAAAGGAAAGTTACGGGTTAAATTGCAACCATGAAGCTGTTTATCACAAGTACCCGAGACTGTCGGTCTGGGCAGGGACCTGACTGCGGATCCGAGTAGCAGTTCGCTCCCGAGACCCAGGGCTCATCCTGTCCCTGCCGGTGGCTTTTCTCATCCTGCTGCTCCTCCACAGAGTTTGTTCCAGGATGCAGAAATGGGATTGATGCAATCATTTAAAGACAGAAAGTGTAGTTTCAAAGACAGAGTTACATCCTATTTCTAGCAGGAAAGTAGTAACTATACTAAAACAAAAATTTTAAGAATGGTTGTTTCCAGGCAGTGAAAAGGGAGAATTTCTAAGGTCTATGAAAGAAAAGCAAGTTTTTATGAAATGAAACTAGTTTAATAAACCAAAATAGCTAATTTTAAAAAACATCAAATAATAGCATAAAATGGGATATTTTCCTAACTTTATTCAGAAATGTTTTTTAATCTTGAAATATTATTGATTACTGCTGATTATATCAATTTTTCTCAGAAAATGGGGTACTTTCTTAACTTTATTCAGAAAGGTGTATCTTTTAAACTTATGAAATATTGATTGCTGTTGATTCTGTATGTATTTTCTTTTTTGGAAAATACACATTTACATGTAGTAAAAGTAAAAACATCTCATATTTCTAGCAACTCAGAGATCAACAGTTTACATTTTATCCAACAAGTGTTGTAGGTTGGCTATAGTACTATTTAGATATTTGTATTTCATGGGAATCTTGGGGTTGTTTTGGAATACTTTTAAACTTTGGTAATTTTATATCAGTATATAATATATCTTGATCATAGTCACCCCAAACTTCAACCTTCCATCAATTCCCCACCTCCCCCAACACATCCTACCTATATTTCTTTTGTTTTCTTTTGAAGGTATGGTCTCATGTTGCTCAAAATGGCGTAGAGCTCCCCAATTAGGCTGGGCGTGAACTGCTCCTGCATCTACCTCCTCAGACATACACAGGCCACCATTCCAGGTTAGGTACACGTTAAAGAGTCAAACTAAGGACTAAGGATAGAAGTAACAACATAGCAGCTCTTTCCAATCATTATGTTAAATGAAAGAAGCCAAACACAAAGCTGTGCATGCTATGCATTTCTTCTACATAATCGAGCCTGTAGCAGCAGCAAACAGGTTACCACTGCTTAGGGAAGGGGGTGGGACTGGTGGGAAGAGTAGGGAGAACACAGACTGCAAAATTCTGACAGTGCCTTAGCTCGATTATGAGGATGGAGTCCTATATGAATCTCTAAGCTAAAACGTATCTGACTGCTCAGTTATTGTGTTAATTCATTTCAGCAGAACTCTCAAAAATCCACCTAATCAAATACAATCCATCACTCCAACTACAGAAAACATTCATGCTACGAAATACTACTTCCTATTACCTACAAATAAAAGTGATCTAAGGTTAGTGCTATTAAATGTCAAGTTGACAGTGTATAAGTAGGCACAACGGTTTTTAAAGAAAATCTCTAGAAATGCAAGCATAAAATCTTGGACACAAACAGACTAAAGCAAATTCAGAGAAGCACAAGCCAACCAAAGAGCTCTGCTCTCCACCTTCTGTCAATCACAATCCTACGCGCGGCTTGAGAACCAGTGTGGCTGGACAGTGGAAAACGGTGCAGTTAAAGCCTATGGTATCATTGCTAAAAATAATCTACATGTAAAATAGTAGGTAAGTTGCTGATCTCTCATAACATACTTATTTCAAAAGTACAACATTTCTCCCCAGACACTATTTCTTGTGATCGTTAAATTTCAGGACAGTTCCCCAAACCTATCTAAGCAGTAAGGATTAATTATCCTTTCTTCTGCACCGCTGCCCCTTTATGGAATCACTGCCATCGGCATAGCGGTTAAGTGATAATTTCACCCATCTCAAAAAAAGAAAACAAGATTCCTTTTGGTCGGACATTTGTCCCTCTAATCACACCTCACCTGCTCTCCTGAGGGGCAAAATGCCTTCGAAAGTCACTTGACTTCTCCAGTTCTGACTTCAATCTGTCCATTCCGACTCCGATTCCCAGGACTGTAAGATCATGTCGCCGGGGTCCATCATGACCCAGCTGATTTAGCTTCTTCTCATCTGAGATAGGAGTAGTTGCTCACTCCTCCGGGACACTGCATGCTGTCCTCCCACCCCGTTCTCAAGGCTCCATTCCTCAGACATAATCTAGGTATTTTATCCTTAGCAGTACTCACTCCCCATCAGATACACTTCAACCCAACACTAAAGACCCTCCATGCTTTACGCTCACCCTCAAGTATCAGCTGACGGTAATTTCAGTAGTGTTTGTAACACAGGTAAAAAGGAAAATCAGGTACAAATACAAACAGAAAAATCAAATTAAGTGTCTTAATTTTCTGAAGCACAATTAATAAAAACTCAGAGAGAGAGAAACTGGGGTTCAACCTGAAGGTCAGAAAAGCAAAGCAGTCAGCCACTGGCTCTTACCTCTACCTCAATCCAAAATGGCAGTGATCCTGCCTCTGGGAATCTCAGAATGAGACTGAGAGCTGTCTCTTCCCATTTTATATTCCTCACCAGGGCTGGGATTAAGGGCATGCACCACTGGGATTAAAGGCATGCACAGCCCGGTTTCTTTGGCAAACTAGTGTGGTTACTGGGATTAAAGGTGGGTGCCACCACTGCCTGGTCTGTAAGGCTGACCACTGGGGCTGTTTTACTCTCTGATCTTCGGGCAATCTCTATTTATTAAAATAGAAATGAAATTCCATTACAACTTTCAATACTATTACCACCTTTCTTTTAAGTTGTACATGACTAGTACAGAGTCACACAAACTTAAAATATAACAGTTAAGTAATAAAAAGCAAAATAAATAAATCAATAGTTTCTGGACCTAATCCTCTCTCAAAGGCTGCCTTGCCATCCTTGCCATTCTCACACACCACCCCCTCTCGCGGCAGCCCAGCCGGCGCTGAACTTCAGTGCCTATGCCTGAGGCTGGGATTACAAACTCTGCAATTACAGGTTTGAGACAACAGCCCAGCCCATAGCAGGCTTTCCGCGAGGGAATTTAATGAGTGGGCACACTCACAACCTCCTGAGGTAAGGGCAGTCAAGGAGTCCGGTGTTAGTCTGGCAACACAGCCAGGCTGTCGAAAAGTAAAATCAGAGGATTGGGGTGACGGCTCCGTGGGTGAAGTGCTTGCATCTGACGGGTCCCCAGGACCCTAAAGCCAAGCATGGAGGTGTGTCTGTAAGCCTGAAACTTCAGGAGGTGATGGGACTAGCTAGCCAGCCAGTCCTGCTGAAATGGTTCGCCCCAGGTCCAGTGAGACTCTACTCCCTCCACACAAGGCTGGGAATGATAAAGGAAAATACCCAGTGTCAACATCCGGTCTCCACAGGAGCACACAAGAGCAAGCAAGACCACATTCGCACAGGCGCACACACACAATTAGAGAATTCAGAAATCTATCTCTATTATATGAAATATATGCTAAACTTCATGTTAAATTTATAAAAGAGTAATATCATTTGTCTGTACTTAACAACACTTTTTTAAAAAAAAAAATGTGCTCTGTAGGAATCTGTGCACTTGAGTGCAGGTGCCCAGAGGCTAAAGGCATTGGATCCTACTGGGTCTATGGATGCTGGGAACCAAACTCATGAACCAGGTTGTCTGCAAGACCCGTGCTAAGTCATCTTTCTAGTTTGTACATTTTCTTTTTAATGCTAAGAAAGAAATGAAAGTCTTTATGTAGAAATCTACTGAGAGCCAGGTGGTGGTGGCGCACGCCTTTAATCCCAGCACTCGGGAGGCAGAGGCAGGTGGATCTCTGAGTTCGAGGCCAGCCTAGTCTTCAAGAGCTAGTTCCAGGACAGGCTCCAAAGCTACAGAGAAACCCTGTCTCGAAAAACAAACAAACAAACAAACAGAGAAAGCAAGCAAGCTAGCTACTAAGAGACACTCTGGTTCATGTCCTTCTGTGACAATAAAACGGTGACTTTTACGATACTCGATTGCTGTATATGAAGCACAAGCTGGTTAACTATCATATTCGAAGTCTTATTTTTACAAGCAGAGAGAATGTATTTCTAGCAGAGCAATCCGTAGTAACGCGTGATGCTCTTCATCTCTCCGTGACTCTCCTACTTCAACACGGCTGCTGCTATTTGCTGACTGGAGCACGTTTTAGCATTCAGACGAGACAAGGCTTCCAGAAGTGTAACCCTTCTCCCTACGGCTCTATGAGCACCGCTTTCAGTTCTAAAGTCAGAATAGCACCTTTCCCCCCACTCAGCATGCCAAGTTCCTGTGTACACGCTTGAACAATCCTACTTTCCAGATTTCCATCTTAGAACTGGCCCCTTTCAACCTAAATATTCTACATTACCCCTGTTCCCTCGTCGTTAAACACCTGGCTTTCCTGTGCTCCCTTCAGTCTCATTTTCAAAACACCAGCAGAGTTTCCCTTGCTTTGCTTCCTGCTCGCTACTTTTGGGGTTCTCTTCAAAGATGGACATGGGGCCTGGGTTTACGTAAGAGCAGTCAATCACGACGTAACATGTCACATCCTCTCCAACCTCTTCAAATCCTCTTTTCCCTCCTCCTGCCCTGCTTTAACCGCACTCCCGGAGGCAAATTTTATTATGTGCCAGGTCTTTGTATTCTTCCCTTCTCTCTGAGTCCATCTGCTCCCAGATCTTGAACTACCAGCTCTAAATTATTTGTAGAAACTCAACAAACAGCTCAAAAAAAAAGACACATCACTATTCCAAACGAATAGACCCCAAACCAAATTCCAAATTCACCATCCATGATTTTCTACTCCCTCCCTAAGGAAGCTTACTATTCTTCCTTTGGCATTAACTATTTATAGTAACAATGCCGTATCATTTAGGCTATGATTATCTTTAAACTAAAGCAAATTTAAATTAAAGCAAACATTAGATTCTCCTATTAATCAATTCACTCAAGCTTTCGGTAGATGATGTGTACGTGAGAAAGACAGTGCTGGCATGTGTGTACAGCACACGTGAAGGTCAGAGAACAACTTCTGGGAGTGGGTTCTCTCCTTCCAGTGTAGATCCCATGATCAAACTCGGGCTGTCAGGCTCACAAGGCAAGGACTTCCCCACCTAACTGTCACACCGGCCCACAGTCAGGAGCAGTCAGTCAGCTCCTGACTGTGCAAACCACCGGTAAAATAGCTGTAGTCTGTCACTGTGAAGGTAGTTCCTCTGTGACAGGATTATTGCCATCACAGTGTGAACTGGAGTTGCTCTGATGATCTAGATAACACCTGAGCCCACAGTCAGGTCAACAAAATACAGAGAACAATAGTGATGGCCCATGCCTGTGAGGCTACAATAAAGAAGCTGTTAGCGTCATCTTGTGGGGAGGGAACTTGGGGGAGAAACTCAGAAGACCCTCACCTGAAAGACAGTAGTCACCACTTCTTCCTTCCCTAGCTGTGGTTGGTCTTGGGTGTCCTGGAGTATACAGGAAATGGAAGGCTGACTGGGCACTGGGACTGGGGATCAGTTTCATAAACTTACAGTTTGTCACCCACTTTCCAGTAAGTAACCCCAATGATCACAGAGGGGGAATTTAATTGGAAGCCATTCTTTGGTCTGTCAGGGCTCTCCTGGGGTGAATAACTATTTACATTTCTCCAGGAGAACTCAAGTGACATTCTCATTCAGATCTTTTAATGGTAAACTGATCTGGTACGCTGCATATCACCCAAATTCTGGAACTAATTCCTAACAGCCATCTCCAATATTGCAACTGAGTAAGGGAATTAAAACAATTCTGTTTTCTTCTCTATGTTGACAGAAAGCCTGAGTCAGAAATAGATATAAGGCACTGATATTTGGCAAGAATTACGAAACTTCTGTCATGGTCTATATTTAAAATTTAGTTCCTGCCTGGAAAGGTAAGAGTTACATCTTTTCAAAGTTGCTGTGAGGATTACATCAGCCGTGTAAGATATGCAGAACATATCAAAACACAAGTTTTCTAAAATCAGTGGCGGAGACCAAATGCAGACCCATGAAGAACACCAGGCACCAGGAAATCTACACCTAAGCATGTGGTCCTCAAACTGCAGAAGGCAACAGTAAGTAAACCGGAGTGCAGCTCAGTGCTAGAAAGCTTACCTATCTCGGACAAGCCTTCGGCTGGACCCTGAGCATCAATTACTTAACTAAATTAAAATCTGAAAGGCATGGGAAAAGAATCCTGAAGAGGAAAACTATTTGACTTCAGACAGACAGGTTCAACATACACTGGACATGTCTCATTGTTAGCCATTCAAACAAGAGGCAGAACGACATACTTCAAGTTTTGAAAGAACAAAGCTACCAAGTTGAAACTTTGTATTCAGTCATTCCAAAGTAAATCAATTATTTTCTCAGACAAATAAAAACCAAGGGAAATATGCCCATCAAGAAATGACAAAGCATTTCTGCGGAGGGAAAGAAAATATTAAAACAGGCCAGATTTACATAAGGATAGAATGGGTGTGAGAGAATATAGGAATAAATAAATCTTTATTTATATTTTGTTTTTTTTCGAGGCAGGGTTTCTCTGTGTAACAGAACTAGCTGTCTTGGAATTAGCTCTTGTAAAGCTGACCTCAAACTCAGAGATTCGTCTGCCTCTACCTCCTGAGTGCTGGGATTAAAGTGTGGTCCACCACTGCCTGGCAAAATAAAATCTTTATAAAGATGATTATTCTTTCAAAATAATACATCAAGATATTGTGTGATCTCAATAAAGGAAATGAATGGCACCAGCATTATAAAAGATAGGAGAGAGGAACTGGAAAGAGTTAGAAGGTATCTAAACCACCTGTTAAGTAGCATAATTGTATTTATATGTCGACTCTGAATACCTATAGATGGATCCAAAAAATCGGGGCAACCATTAAAAGAAAGTTTTAAAAGATATAACTGATATGTTAAGAATGGAGAGAAAAATAGAACCAAATAAAATGTTCAATTAATGTCAGGAAAAAATAAAGAGGAAGATTTTTAAAAAGCAAAGTATAAGAGCAAGGAACATAAGCTAAAAATACGATAGCCATTAATCCAACGGTCACTTAAGTTAACATGAATTCTTCAAATACACCAACTAAAGGAGATGTTCACAGGACAAAAAGTAAGGTCCAACTACAAACTTGACAAGAAATGTACTTTAGATAGAAAGGCATAGATTAAAAATGGAAGGATGGAGAAAATTTTGGAAGAAAAACAAACTCACCAACCTAAAATTTTGTATTTAGTTATTCAAAAGTGAACAAAAGACTTTTTCAGACAAAGACCAACGGAATCTGTCACCAGTGAACAGCGCCAAGACATGATAGGACAAGTTCTTCAGGGGGAGGAGAGCACGAAGCACGGCCTGGACACCAACCGCGCCAAAAGGAGGCCTGAAGTGGCCTTTAACAAAAGCCACCTCTGTATGAGGGCCTTCCCCGGAATTTTTAAATGTACTATAACAAGATAAAGGGGTACCTTTACTAAAACAATACAACAATCTTTTTAATGTACACGTTCTTCAGAACAGACCATCAAAATACGTGGAACAAAACTGACAGGAAGCAGCAGAAACGGTTGGATATACCAGCATAGCAGGAACTTCAGCATGCCTCACTCAGTAATGAACAGATCCAATAGGCAGAAAAATAAGATATGGTTAAACTAAACAACAACATCAATCAACTGGATCGAAATGTCATGCATAAAATACTTCGATCTGTGAACAGAATATACATTCTTCTCTAGCTCACATGGTCCATTCACTGAGAGAAATGATGTTTTAGGTCATAAGTACACTTAGGAAAACTTAAAATCTGAGCTACACAATATATGTTCTCAGAAAATAACCAGATTAAATTAGAGACCATAAAGACAGACAGAAAATGAAAAAATATTTGGAGATTGAATACCATAGTTCAAGTCTCAAATTAAGTCTTTAAATATTCAGAATTAAAGGAAAATATGTTTTCAAAAATCTTTTGAGAGACCCCCAAACGATGATAACCGGGAAATAAAGGGAGTCCGGCCTGGAGGCTACACCTGTAATTCTAACATCTTGGAAGAGGAGGCAGGACGCTTGGGAGCTCAGGGAGAAGGAGAAGTGGGAAAGGAGGATCTTAACTCAAACTTCCAACACTGGCAACTAAGTAAACGTGCCTGCAGTAAGGGGAAAGAAACTAGGGAAAAAGACAGAAATCAATACAATTAAATAAAAATGGGAAGCCGGGCGGTGGTGGCGCACGCCTTTAATCCCAGCACTCGGGAGGCAGAGGCAGGCGGAACCCTGTGAGTTCGAGGCTAGCCTGGTCTACAAGAGCTAGTTCCAGGATAGGCTCCAAAGCTACGGAGAAACCCTGTCTCAAAAAACAACAAAGGAAGGAAGGAAGGAAGGAAGGAAGGAAGGAAGGAAGGGAGGGGAAAGAAAGAAAAACAGCTCTGCTGACTTCATTATTCAAATTCAAGAGATATAAACATCTAGATCCACGCTGCAGAGTTGCTCTAAGGAATGATACTCGTGACAGTCTAGAATTGTAGGAAGAAAGAGGGACTGGAAATCACATTGTGTTGAAATCCACTCCATTTTTATTAATCATCCGACCTCAAATGAACTCCCTTATCTAAGACAGAACACTTGGGTAGCTGGGTACTATCTAAAGTACAAGTCCAACCAATTCATGCAAAAATAAAGACCTATTACAAAGACACGGAACAAAAAACGGTAACTTTGGTGAACTCAATCTCAGGACCATGCTGAGATTGTACGCTGTCCTACAGGAAACTAGCTGCCCCCCTGTAAGGCCCTGGGTCCTGAGCAGCTATTTATTTACCGGGTCTACATGGCAAGAAAACAGTCATTAGGAGTCTCAAGAGTCTTATAGCCTGGACAATTGGAGAGGAAACAAATTTGCTCTCCCTTTGGGCATCAGGGACCGAGGATAAAACCTCTAAGTAACTAGATAACAAACTCAACAGATTGTGTGTGACTGGGGTTCCTATGGCCTCCTTCAACAGTCAGGTCGGATCCAGCCATCAGACTGCTTTAAACCTTCCATGGGCTTCCCCACCAGACCCAAGATTCATTACTTTGTAGAACCAGGCTCTTGTAGACTAGCTCCTACCAAGCAACACGCCTGCTTGGGCTTGGCACTCCCTTGGCCCTTGTTTTACATAAAGAAGAAATAACTGGTTTAGCAGAAGGCTGACAGCCTATCGGGTTAACCAACTGCAAGTGAGAGGATAGGCAGAAAGATCCAAATGGCGTCACTGGGAAGAATGGGGAGAACGCAGTTCCCAAGACAACCTGGATTCAGCTGACTTCACTCTTCCATAAAACCCTCACGAGCACCAATCTGGGAAAGTAAATGTAAGAGACTCCATGAAGTGACTTGCATATAAAGCAAGCATAAAGTACTTCCTTCCCTCTTCGGAGAAAATGCTATACGTTACCTTTGAATATCATTAATCTCCAAGTAAGTTCATTAAAAATCTACAAACACTCCCGTTAAAGTGACAAACAGATACTCCGAGATTCCTTCTCTCACAACACCCAGTGCCTTCCACTCGCAGCAGACCAACTGCCTGCCAGTCTGCAGCAATCACACCCACTCACTCCACTGAGCTGAAACCAGAAAACAGGCACTAGGGACAGAAGAATGAAGCAGGGGGGTGGGGACGGACAGACAAACAACAGAATGATGCATCGTCTGCCTCCAACCCTACCAAACCTCTATTAAGACATGCCATTTAATTATACTATCAAAATTAATAACGTAAGAACTAAACATTGTGTTTCCAAAAGGAGGCGTATGGGTCGGGCAGTGGTGGCGCATGCCTTTAATCCCAGCACGGCAGGCAGATCTCTGTGAGTTCGAGGCCAGCCTGGTTTACAGAGCTAGTTCCAGGACAGACTCCAAAGCCATAGAAACCTTGTCTCGAAAACCAAAAAAAAAAAAAAAAAAAAAAAAGAAAGAAAGTAGGCGTATGAAGAAAAGTTTAGAACTATGCTATTTTCAGAAGTAGATCTAGAAGGAAGAATCCCCTGACGAGAGTATAGGCAGAAATATTAGAAAGGAAAAAAATGTCTCACAAGAAAGGGGGGTTCCTTTCTTTAAGCACCTTAGACTTCTGTTCTAGGGAAGAGACCAGCAGGGACTCTCAAGAAGTAAAACCACAAGAAGACCCTCCACCCCACCAGTTTCTCATATGCCCTAACATCTTGCTCCATGGGAGGTGCAGAAACATGAAAATCATGAAATATCTTCCTCTTCCTGTTCGACGGGCGAAAGAAGGCAAGCTCCTGAAAATGCTGTCACGGGCAACAAGACCAAAGAATCGTCATATAGCATTATAAATACTTTAAATATTTTCATGTATTTATAGTAGCTGTTAGCATAATTTTATACTTTCCTAGAAATTTATAACTACTAGCATAACCATGTAATTCCAGTATAAATAGGCTATTAGTGGGCTGTGTCTCATCAACAAGCACACTGCTTCTGAGAAAGGACCTTCTAAGTCAGTGGGGACTGATCCTCACTGGATGTGGAATCACCAGACACAAACCTCTGGAGGTTCCAGAGATGGATGACTGAGACCCACCCTGCAGGATGGTGACTCCATTCCAGGCTCTCACAGCCTGGCTGAATAAAACAGAAAAACGAAGTGGAGGCCAACATTTCCCTCCCTCTTTGATGCGGGGTTCCCTCTACACCTCTCATTCCTGCGTTCAGCTGCTCCCACCCCCACCCCGCCACCTTCATGAACAGCATTCCTTCAAACTAAGCAAAATACACCTTCCCTCTTTAAGATCTCTCTCAGGAATGAGAGAGAAACTACTACAGAGTCCCACAGCATGGTATGACTTTAAAATGCAAGGAAAAGTTAAGACTGCCAACCCACAGGAATCCAAGATTCACAAAATTAAGAGCAGGAAGTATTAGTGGAGTGCCTGGCGCATAGGCGGTCCTGGATTTTATCCCCAGCACTGAGAAAAAAAGAATAAAATAATGGAGAAGAAAGAAAATTTAAAAATTAGAATCTGCATGGAATAAATAAAAAACATATAATGCTTAATTTTTTGAGGTTCTATCTTGAAGCCATTTATTTTTAAAATCTGTTACATAAGCAAGCACAAGACTTCATTCATATACATCTTTTTTATTAAGCCTCACTGGAAAGCCAAAGTCATAAAGAAAGATGATTTCAGAAACGAAAGTGACAAAACCCTCCAAGCATAGCTTTCTCTTCAGAGATAACACTGCTTTATTATATAAAGTATCTGCTAAATCCTGCATTTGGTGGCTGCTCCTTTTGCTTGCTGAACACAGATGAATCCCCTGCTATTTGTTAAGCGCAGAGCCACCACCTTTGGATCTGCGATGGTAAGCCACAGAGTAGTTCTTATCCCCACAGAGCTCAAAAAGGACCAGAGCTTTTCTTTACCCAATTGAAAAAAAACCAGAAAAAGTTAAATATCAGTTATTTATATTTAAGAAAACACAATAAAAATGCAATCAAATTAATTTCAAAAATAAAATAAAATCGGCTATACAATGAATTGGAAAATGAATTGTAAGATTGCAGAGACTTTTCATCTATATAACTTCCTCCCACAAAGTAACCAAAACTCTCAATTGGAGTAAAGGCTTTAAGGATACAGTCTTTCCACAGTAGTTTTTGCTGTGAAAATAAAAGAGTCAATCGCTTAATAAGGAAATTAAATATATTCTCTACTATTAAAATGAAGATCAAGCCTTGGAAAAGATAAATTATTCTTAAAACTAAGCAGAAACTAGATATTATACCATAGTAATGCATCGTCTCTTGATATATGGACATTTATGAACCCTAGTGAAAAAGCTGCCCTACAGGAGGGCATCTTAGAAGTGATCACAATTATGAATCGTTAGCCAATATTTTCTAATTAAAAGACCGTCAACATTTCCTAGACTCTTCACGAATTTAATTAAATATTCTACTTGTTACCAATCACTTTTATCAGTATATCTATAATTATTACATGTAGGCATGCAGTCTAAAATTAAAGACCACGAAGAAATAAGAAATTCTTCCAAGTTAAAGCCATCTTGCCAAAGCAAAATCAAATGTAAACCAGCCATTCTCAGCTGCCATGGAGAAACATACTGAGGCATTTTCATGATTCAGCAATTAAAATACTTTAAATGAGTTTAAAAGTACTATGAAAATATCGTCTCTGAATTAGTGCATAATATCTTGTGGGATAGAGTAATGCTCCCATCTACATTTAAGGAAAGCAAAGCAGAAAGATGTCCATTTTGTAAACTGCAAGGTCTTTCCTAGCCAAGTAATGATTCTACACCATCAACTTATATGTATGCCGCTCGCAAGTGCCATTGAACAATCACTGCACCTTCAAATTCTTGCATGTCTGTGTGTAACCCGTTTTTATCAAAAGAATTAAAATGAGCTTAACCACAGAAAGGTGGGAAAGATAATAAAAAGGGAAAAAGAGATGTTTCTGGTAACTAATTTATTTTTAAATAATAGCATTTAAATGGTAACTAATATTTGTTTCTTATATTTCAAAAAACATATCTCATCCTTAAGGTGAAGTATGCAAAACGGATCTACTTATCCATGATGATAAAAGTCAGAAAAAATAAGGAAAAAATATAACTACAAATAAAATATACTGTAAAAATAGCTAACTGAAAAATACAAGTAAGTCAGGGCGTTAAGACCCCCCCAGAGTAAATCCTTCCTTTCTTTCAAATAAAGGCTATAGTTAATCAAATATTCTACAAATATGAAATACAAAACTTTTATTATTCAAAGCAAAATCTTGCATTAAGTGTTTTATTAAAAATATTCAAAATAAATAAAAATGCTTTTTAACAGAAACTTGGATCACCAGGGGTAAACTGCTCCTGCGAGTTCCAACTGGGACTGCATTTGTAATTGTGTTACGCCGCTACCAGCAATTAGAAAAATGAAAGTTTACCAAATTAGATTTACAAACATCAACGCAGTGAACAAGTAATTAAATTAATCACACCGATTACTGAACAGAAACAAGACTTCGCTAATATGGGAACGTCAAGAAAAAAAATGTAAAGAGACTTAGGCACGTTTTGTATAGTAGAGGATAAGGTTAGAATGGATTGTATTTAAGTACCTATTCCAGCTAGGTATTAATTAGTTGGTCACAGGGCAGGTCTTGAGTGTTCGTATCGGATGAGCTTTCTTTTCACCATTATTCTAGTTCATCATCCGCAAGTGCAAGAGAAGGTGTCAGAGTACGGAAGCTAGGGGGCACGCTGTAGCTAGGGGAAAAGAAAAATGGGAAAGGTGCAATGGATGCTGCATAGTTGAATAATTATCTGGGTGGCACAATGGGCGAGTCCTGCCGACATCAGAGCCCAGGCAGCGTCTCCCTAACTCTGCCCGAGGAACCTCCCGATTCCCAGGCATGTGAAGAGCCGGCAACCGCTTTGCCTTCCCTTCCAAACGGGAAAATAAAGGGATGCCTGCACTCGCTTTACCGTGGTCGTGCACAGAGAGCAGAGGCGCAAAGACGGACAGCCAGAGCTCGCTTTTCAGAGCGGCTGGCACGCAGGGCGAGCCGGGGCTCCGCGGTGGGCTGCAGCCTTGGCCGGCGCCGAGGCTCGAGGGCGGAGCGGCGGGGTGGGTGCCGCGAGCCCCGCGCCGCAGGTGAGAGCAGCAGCCGCTGCACCCGGAGCAGCCTCGGGCTGGTCCCCGCACCCGAGATCCCGCGCCTCGTCCTCCACGCGCAGCTCCGGCTGCTGGGCGGCGGGCGCGGGGGAGCCCGGGATGGGGGCGGGGGCGGCGCGCCCATCATCGCCGCCGCCGCTGCAGACCCGGGCTCACACGCACGCCCCTCTCGGCTCCGGCCAGTGGAGAACAGTTCCCTTGCCAGGACCCGGGGAAGAAAAGGGACAAAATCCTGACAGACTCATGCTCACCGTGAAACCGTGGGGGGCTCGCGCCTTACCCCTTCTTCATGCTTTGGCGGCGGTCGCCGGTCCGGCTCCGCGCTTGGACTCCACCGAGAGCCCCTCGGGAGCGTCGGGCTGCGGGGTGGAAGCCGCGCCGGGCACTGGCTGAGACGCCGGGCCGCCAGGAATGCCACCGGGGGCGCCCACTGGTCGCCCGAGCCGCGGTGCGCGCGACGCGCGAGCGAACAACACCGCGAGCCGCCGCTGCCCTGCGCCGCCCCCTCCCCGCGCGACGCTCCACAACCGGGCGCGGAGACCCGCGCCTGCAGCAGGGGGAGCCGCGGGGCGCTCTCCGCTTCGCCCCACACCCTTTCCCCGGAGCTGAGCCCGGCGGGTCCCAGGTCTCCGGACTTGAGATTTGCACTTTCCGCTTGAGCCCCGCAGGTCGTAGGGCAGCGTGGCGGGAGATTCACCCTTCGCGCACTTACTCGCCCGTGGGCAAGAGGACGGAGCTTCCCCCTGTCCTCGGGCTCTGTGGTATTGTCCAATCCGCACTTTGGGGGAGGGGGCCGGAGAGAACGATGCTGGGCTAGGGAACGGGGGAAGAAGCTATCCAATTGAATGAACCATCCTTTGTGGGGCGGGGTCGAAGGCCGACCCCCCCTTCTGCCCGACTCCGCCTCCTCCCTTCAAACTACATTTCCCATGGTGCTTTGCGCTTCCCGCCCCGCTGCACGCCGGGAGTGGAGGACTTCGCGGCTTCAAAGGTATCTCTGAACAGGGGCTTTAATCAACGAGGTCCTGAAAGTTATATGTAGTTGTAATTCTTTGTGCTTCTCTAGATAAATGTTTGCAAACCTCAAGTCGTTCCATGGTTATAGTAATAATTATTAGGTTTTTTTCAAAGAGGTTATAAATGATTTTTTTTATTAAAGAATGTAAACAACGTGTTTCTTGGCAATCTTTCAGGACCTCGGAGTCAAAGCTTCTTCCGCCCTGGCCTGACCACAGCTCAGAGGATCTGTTGCAGTCATGTCCGCAGCGATTGCAGCTCTAGCTGCTTCTTATGGTTCGGGTTCAGGGTCCGAATCGGACTCGGACAGTGAGGGCAGTCGGTGTCCGCTGCCAGCCGCCGACTCTCTCATGCACTTGACCAAATCACCTTCAGCAAAACCCTCTCTGACAGTGGCGGTGGACTCGGCTCCGGAGGTGGCGGTTAAGGTAAGTGGTTTTAGCCACTTCTGGGTGCGGGAATTGGTTTCAGCTTCCAAATGGCCTGTCTCCGGTGAGGTGCCAGTTTACCTGGGCGCTGAGAAGTAACTTCCCAGCGTTTACATGTCTTCCCACATCTTCCTCCACTACCCCCTACCTCTTGTGTCTCCATCACTTAAAAGTGGTCTGGTAGGGGAGGAAAGTTTGAATTTTAGGCTAGGACGTAGCCTTGTTAGGGCAGATGTAAATTCAGACAGCTACAAGTGGGTCAGGACTTCCTAACTAGAATTTGTGCCCTCACTGGAAGTGAGCCCGTGATCAGGCACTGTTTTGGTTTTGAGAAACTAGTCTCGAGTCCTGGCTTCACCACTTGCAAATTACACAGCTTCCTCTCTTGTATAAGGGAGATAGTTGTTTAAAAACTTAACTATATCGAGAGATTATTGTAAAGATTAAGTTAAGTTATAGGGTAAAGGTTATATAGCACCGAGCCTAATGATCTCAAATAATGGCAATACATGCTAGTTATTGTTATTATCGATGCTAATACAGTGAGTGGGGAAAGGACATATACTTTAGGAAGTAGCACGCATGAGCACAATGAAGGGAGAGCTAAACGGAAAAAACTTAGCAATGTAGTTCTTGACTGAGTATGTATTATTGTCCAGAAACAACAGGCCTGAAAGCCCCAAAGGCCAACAAAACAGTGTACACAGGAATCAATTCTAGTGGGTGAAGCAGCTAATTTAAATGTGAGCAAATAAAGTAATTGCAGATTGGATTGAACACTGGAAAGGAAAAAAAAAACCATTTTAAAGAATAAGATAGAAATATGATTTTTGTAGACTGCTCAGACAAGTCGGGGGGGGGGGGGGGGGGAATCGGTTCAAAGAAAGTGAAGTCAAGTAAGCTACAGCAAGAGTTTCCAAGCTTAGGTGATTTGCAAACCTAGGAAGGCAGAGACTTGGTGTGTCTGAGGTTCATGTGTCTTAAACCCAGTGAGAGCATCCGTCAATCAGTAGTAAGCTCCATGTGGATGCTCAAAGTGGGGAGATGGAACCTGTACAAAAATTCCTTCATGAAGCCAGGCAGTGGTGGCACACGCCTTTAATCCTGGCACTCGGGAGGCAGAGGCAGGCGGATCTCTGAGTTCAAGGCCAGCCTGGTCTACAAGAGCTAGATCCAGGACAGGCTCTAGAAACTACAGGGAAACCCTGTCTCAAAAAACCAAAAAAAAAAAAAAAAAAAATCCTTCATGAGGTGTCCCTAAGTCTTGTTTGTCTCTTAAGTCTTCTACAAGTTTTGACAAACCATTTATGAAACTTTGCTTTTTTTTTTTTTTTTTTTTTTTTTTTAATAAGGACATCTGGCATGAAAAAATGCTGGGAATTCTATCTTTAGAGCAAAACAAAGCTCTCCTGAGGACTTTTCAGCCTCCCCAGTCTGTTCCTTAGAAAACTCAACTGTGGGTGCTGTGCCTTCTCCCCATCTTTGTTGCAGCCCCCCCCAGCTCCCCACGCAGCTCCCATCTAGCCTCAGCTTCTTAATTAACTACTTGCTGGGGATGATGTCCTGGGCCTTCCATTCATCAGGTCCTGTCATCGGGCTTGGATCTCCGCAACAGTAACACTTTTATAATCCCTGTCTCTCAATGCATTTTCCCCTGTGGTTTTCACTGAGCTCTCCTCAGCCTTTGGGCTCCCCATCTTCCGCCAGCCCCTTCTGCTTTACTGCCCTTATTTCAAGTTTCACTCCACATATTCTCTCATATATTTTTTTAACCACAATATGTGCTCCTTCCCAGTGGCTCGTGGGTGACCATTATGAAGAGGACATAGGCATGAAACGAATCAAGATTCCAGCATTATTCACATCTACCTCTAGCGCTTACCCACATGGCAACTTGGATACATTCCTTAAAAACTCAGAGCCAGTTCTTACTCATCTATCAAGTAGTTTTAGCTACCAATTTTCAAGAATGTGCAGCAATTTTAACTGTACCAGATAGACGCTGGTTAAATGCCAACCATCCTGGTAAACCATCCTAAACTCCTTGCCAGCTTAAGCCCCCCCCCCAAAAAAAAACTCATTCAAGATGGTTCTCAGGCTCCTCTTGAGTGGTGTGCTAAGAACTTCAGTTTCTTTCTCTCAGAGTTCACTTTTGCATTCTCATTTCGAGTGATCCACATCCCACCCAGTGACCCAAGCCGTAAAACAGAAGCTCACCCTGCTCACTCCATGTTCCCAGAAGCCGGTTAGTTGTTCAGCTGGTACTTCTGCTTCATGAGGCTTTTGTTTTGTTTTTCAAATCAGTTTTGTCCTCTGTTTTCCTTAGCACAGCCTCCAGAGCACCCCTATTTCTCCTAGGAATCATCCTTGACTTTTTCAGCCATTGCTTTTCCCGCTGTAACTGAGTGATGTTTATCAAATTTCTTTCTGCTGCCGATGCCACCGTTTAGTTTGGATTCTCATTTCTTCTAAAACAAGAATAACTTTCTGTGTGCTTTTTTCTTTTTGTCTTCTAGCTCCATACCCCTGTCTTTCTTCCACAGTACATTTAGAATGTTCATTCTAAATTCATATTTCACTGTGTCACATCCCTGTCCGAAAGCATCATGTTGTCTATTAGGTAAACACTGAATTCTTTATTCAGCCTGTGAAGCCTGCCATCCTCCCGTTCTGAATTCTCTAGGATGCCCCGCAAGTCTAATTTTCTTTCCCAGATTCCCTGGCCTCTCATCTCCGGAACTGTGATCCCCCAGCCTCAGTGTACATGTTCCTTCCCCTGTCGTCCGTCCGTCCGTCTGTCTGTCTGTCTGTCTGTCATCTGTATATCGATATATCTTCCTATAACCTTTGCCATATCCCACTGGCATCACTTACACGTTTCTAAATTTGTTTCCGGGGCCCAGAGAATGTTTTATCCCTAATGCCTTAGACACAGGATTAAGGGAAATTTGGAAGAGACTGTAAAAACTAAAGAAAAAAGTCTTGACAAAGTATGGACATTGAGAATCGGATTTGGAGTTGAGCAGGCAGTGGTAGGAAGTAAGTTGTCTTGAGAGCTTGCTTAGTTCAGTCTCTAAGGAATTGGTTCAGTAAAAACCAGGTGGACTCAAGCTCAGAGGCGCCAGAGGTTCAGTCCGAGCTGGGCTAGATCCCCGGCTATCTGGGTTCTCTCGTAAGAGATGAGCTCTGTCTACCAACATTTGCTTATATGCAGGGGAAAAGGAAAGATGACGTGTAGGAAATGTAATTGATTAGCAAGTGATCACGGGAAGAACTGTGAAGCAAATACACATATCTGCATTTGACTGATGTTTCTGGAGGCGGAGAGTATTTGTGTGCCCTGCTGTGTTACTTCTTTGGGCAGGGAGGGGAAGGATTGTGCATATCACAGTACCAATGTGGCGGTCAGAGCACAGTTTATTCCTGGCTCCCTAACTTGCCACTCTGGCTGAACGAGTAAGTTCCAGGTTCAGTGAAAAACCTGTCTCGGAAAATAAAGTGAAGCAGGGTTGAGGAAGACACTTGACACGAACCTCTGGTCTCCACAGGCATGTGCCCCTGCACACAAATGTGTACACATGTACCACATACAAAGAAATTAAAGTTTAAAAAAAATGGTCGCGTAATAAATTGGGGATTAGCAAACTTCAATAAAGGGCCAAATTATAAGTCAATAACAATAATTACATTATTGACCACGTGTTCTCTGACAGGCCTTTCTTTTTCCTTCACGTCTTTGTAATCAACATTTCAAGACTGTGAATGCCATTCTTTCTTTGTTAGTACAAAATATAACCTGTAGGCTAAATTTAAAAACTGGAGTTTGCCAGCCCCTGTTCTAGACCACACCACAGTGCTCAGTAACAAAGTCACATGACACAACAGTCCCTAACTTTAATGCGCCCCCATTAAAAGCTAGGCACAGAGATAAAATGAACTTGCCCTGAGCCAAAGAAAAAAGTTACAATAAGATATTTGGGCTTGTTTATTCATAGATAGGACCTCAAGTATCCCAGGCCGACCTCAGTCTTACTGTGAAGCCACGGACGACCTTGAACTTGTGACCCTCGGTGCTGAAGCTATAGACTTGTGCCACCCTTCTGCCCACACCATGACTTTGTGTGTGCTAAGGAAGCACTTTTATCACCTGACCTACATCCTCAGCCCATAATAAATATATATATTTATTATATATATTTATATATAATATTATATACACATTAGACTAAAAAGTAAAGATGATAAAAACACAATGAGGTGCAGCCATCCCTCTTTTGTTTAAAGTCCACTTGTGCACATGGAAGACTAAATGCACCGCTGTGGATACAGCAGACGAAAGGCGTCCTTCTCGATGTCTTTTCAGCCTTTGTGTTCTTTATCTGGTGTCACTCATAGATCATGCACCCGGTTTCTATGAAGTACAAAATATAACCTGTAGGCTAAATTTAGCCATAGACTGGAGTTTGCCAGCCCCTGTTCTAGACCACAGTGCTCAGTAACAAAGTCACATGTCAGAGTTACTGAGAACCGTCACCTTCTAAGCAGCACAACAGCTTCAGTTTTGCTCACACCCCATGTTAAGATGCTGTTGTGTGGTGTGTGCACGCATACACCACAGGACAGCCTGCATGGCAGTGCTTGCATCCTATGAGCAAAGATTCCTGTTAGACTGTCTTCTAATACAGTGGCTGGTGGTGGCACGCAACTCCACGTCTAGTTTGTCTTTACAGTGTTTGTATTAATGCTCTTTCTTTGGGGGGTATTTTATTAGGTTTGGTTTACTTAGCTGAGACTTTCTCTTAGCTCACTTAAGACATTTTACCTACTTAGTTGTTATAACAGACCAGCTGTCTTTCTAATGAGCCTAGTTTTCCTTGAAAGTGGTTTCCATAATGATTTTCTTCTCTGTTGACAGCACATAGCTATCCGCCACCCCCTTTTATTTATGGTTTCATTGTGTTTCCTGTGGAAAGAATTGTGAATTTCTTTTTTCTTTTTTTCCACTTATAATTCTGTTGAGTTTCTTTAACAGAAGATAGATTACTTTAGATTGTGAATCTTTCAGTGTTTCTGGGAAGTGCACAGCTCTCTTTGCTACTTATTTCTTTAGCTGCCTACCCCTTTGGTTCTGGAACTCCATCTACATATATTTTTGTTCGTTATTATATACTAATGATTTAGTGTTTGTTTGTTTGTTTCGGTTAGACTTTTCTTTTAATATAGCATTGTTCTAAAGCTGGGCGGTGGTGGCGCATGACTTTAATCCCAGCACTCGGGAGGCAGATGCAGGTGGATCTCTGTGAGTTCGAGGCCAACTTGGTCTACAAGAGCTAGTTCCAGAACAGGCTCCAAAGCTACAGAGAAACCCTGTCTTGAAAAACCTGTGTGTGTGTGTGTGTGTGTGTGTGTGTGTGTGTGTGTGTGTAATTGTTCTGTTTGCATATTAGAAATCACCACTTTAGGTTAGGTATGGTGGCACACATCTGTAATTCCCACACCTGAGACCGAGATGGGAGGATCATGGTTCATGGTCATCCTGGACTTCATAGACAGACAAAAGACAAAACATAAATTGTGATAAGCCTTATGGTATTGCAAGAATTATTATGCTGGCAGAGGCAAGTTTCAGAAAAAAACTATTATTATTTACTTACTTTATAGTAAAGAAAAATTAAAAACAGTCATTTCAGACAATGACTATTACTTTTCCCAAGTGGATTCCCTGTTTAGCATAGACAACTTGAGTAAAATGCAAATTCTGACTCTTACATCTGTAGCATAGCTTTAATTTCTTTTAGGGCAGAATTTCTTATATTCATGAACTTCAATTAAATTACTTTTCCCTCTATATCTGTTAAGGGCCAAGCTCAGAAAATCTGTATATCTAAATTTGTTTTCTTTTACTTCATCCTTCCAAACTCTTCATCTTGGGAAATTTAGTCATTTCTGATTTCTGAGAGGGAAATATGTCATAAATTGATAAGAGTTCCATAATGACTAAAATTTCTGCTATGTTTACATAGTGTTTTTATGTCTGATTTTTTACATCTACACTGGAAGGAATGTAAAGAGAACCTATCAGTGGAAACTTGTTTAGCCCAAAATGTTTACGTCAACAGTGATAAACTGTTTAAATTTATTTGACCCATAGTGCACCCTTCAGTTAAATCTTTAAATCTTTGTGACTAATTGAAACTGGATGGAAATCCTTTGTAATCCTATGGTAATTCTAATTGCATGCCTAATTGGCACTGGGCTCCTCCTGAGGTTTAAACAAGGTTGAGGGACTGTCCACATTTTTCTAGTTAAATTTAAACCTTTTTTTTCTCTGGAGGATTGTTCAGTTCATTCTGTAATGTAAATGTAGCCATAATGAAAGCTTATGATCTTACTTGTGATGTTTATTGTTGTTATTATAAAAGGTTAATTTTTTAAATTGCACTTTGTATTTAAAAGGTACTGTCTCACTATACTGTGTTCAAAATAATTCAAGTTTAGGATCTTCTATTAAGTGGTCTTAATAACTATACCATTTAAAGCCCAGCGAGGAGATAGGAGTGTGCCTAAGCCACTTGCTCTTTTAGGTAGTTTGTTCTAGGGCTTGAATATTAAGAGGGAATGGTATTTAATTTTGGTTTTGTGCAATTTAAGCAATGTCCTTACCTTTACAGTAATGGTTTTGACATTGTCTCAGTGTTAGCTCTAATCAGGGAAAAGACCGGTATGCATTCTAAAGTATTGTCTTTGCTGTGGTTACTAGAGCGCTGATGAAACACCATGATCGAAAGCAACTTTAGGAGGAAAGGGTTTATTTCGCTCACAGGCCCATATAACAGTTCATCATCTAAAGCAGTGAGGGCGGGAATTCATTCAGAGCAGGAACCTGGGGCAGGCGCTGATGCAGAGGCCATGGAGGGAAGATCATATGAAATAAGCTGGGGAAACAGTTCAGTTAGTAAAGTGCTTGCCTTACAAACACAGGACCTGAGTTAGGGCCCCAGAACTCACAGCAAAAGAAGCACTTACTGTCAAGCACAGGGCTAGGGAAGGAGAGACAGGAGGCCTGGGGCTCTCTAGGGCCAGCCTGGCCTGTGGGCAAGTTCCGGGCCAGTGGACTGGTTTGGCCCTCTCTCAAAACAACAGAAAGATGAGCAGCACCTAAGAAATGAACCTGGAGGTTGCGTTCTGCCTCCCACCCCAAAAGATTATAAAAATAATGTGTCTACCCCATTATTAACACATTAATGTTGTTAAATTCCATTCTCATGGTATTTATCTTCTTATAGCAAACTGTGTATTTGTTTATTGTATGGGTTGTTGTCTTTCTTACTAGACCAAACTCCATAAAGTCAGACAGCTTTGTAAAACGCTAACTATTAGACAGGCAACTCTGTCTGTTTCCTTAGGCCTAGACTGTGTCTGATACGAAATAGGCACACGATCAGGATCTGCTGAGTGTAAATCTGAAGCTGCTGCCCATGCCTTACCACCTTAACTACGTAAAGACATAAAGAAGATCATGTTTGATTGCCAGCATCTCCTGGGGTCTCACCCATTACCCAAAATAACAAAGACACTAATGCTTCCAGCCGTACCCTGGATTCTGTCCACCTCTTACCTCTTCTCTGATAGCCATACCATTGATTATCCCCTTGTCCTTTTTCTCTTTTTTTTTCTGTGTAGCCAGGTTAGACTGAACTCACAATCCTGCCACCCCAGATGCCCTGTGGTGGGCATCCTGGAGAGCTGCACCACCTCCTATGGTTGCCCTGTCCTGCTACCTCCTACCTCCCACCAGTCTGCATTGACCTGCCTAGCCCCTTTATCTTCCTTCCCTCTGGCACTGGGACTATTTTTGACTTGGTTATTCTTTTTGTTTTGTTTTCCGAGACAGGGTTTCTCTGTAGCTTTGAAGCCTGTCCTGGAACTAGCTCTTGTAGACCAGGCTGGCCTTGAACTCACAGAGATCCTCCTGCCTCTGCCTCCCAAGTGCTGGGATTAAAGGCGTGCGCCACCACCGCCCAACAACTTGGTTATTCTTAAGGAAGGAAAAAAAATGTCTTCTGGAACTCATTCCATCTGACATCCATCTCTGCTGGGGTTTATTGTTTGCTTGTTTTGGGTTTTGTCTTTTGTTTTTTCAGCTCTAAGAGAGCGAGCACATTGCACACCCTCACCGTCAGCAATGCTCTCTGTGTCTGGCCTGCCCTGTCCATCTCAGGACCAGAATCAGTCTGGCTGAGGTGGTGCCAAATCCGGTGACAGTTACTCAGCCTTAGTCGACATAATTTCTCTGTGGATTTACATTTTCTTTCATCATTGTAATTTAGCAAATATTTATTGACATATGCTGCCTCCCCTGGACTTTTACAAGGCAACAAGTGTATAAAATGTAGCTAAAAGCCAATTGCAATAAATAATGCATTACAAATACTGTGAAAAATAAAATATTCCATAAGACTACAGGCAGAAAAAGACAATTTTCCTTCCTGCGGCAGGAGAAGGAGTGGGTTGAGGTAAACGAGAATGTGATTTGTTAGCACATGACCAAGGCAATGCCTCTGATACCAGGTGGTCACAGTGCAGGTGACCGGAAAGTCAAAGTACTTGGTGTGTTTTAAAGGCACCCATAAATGAAATTCAGCAGAAGAGGGGTATGCATTTTTAGACGGCATTAGACCAGGTGAGATATATAGGGCTATGAGGAGGGACGGCTGGAGAAGTGTCCGCTGGGAGGAAGAGTAGCTCTAGGTGCCTGATTGGTTAGTGAAGATGGGTCATGGGAAACCTCTTTAGCAGAGCATTCAATGTGCTGACTTCTATACTTAATGAAAATCTCTAGGCACTTCGATAAGAGGTTGTGAAGGCCAGGAATGGGGTCTGAACTGGGGAAAGAGAGGTGGTAACTGCAAGTCATGAGAATGGTAAGGTAAGGAACTGGACTTTGAAACTAAACAGTTTCAAATAAAAACTTCACTAGTAGTGTGTTTTTTCTACAGTATAATTGTTAGCTTCAGGAAATCCCACTGTTTGCAGAATTTATGCTGTGACTTTGTGTTGCCTGTGTATCTTGTGAATGAACGTATCCTACCCTGTAGAAAGGAGCGGCAGGCCTGCTTCTCGTCCTGCCTGACTCCCGCACGGCTAGCTTTACACCCGAAATAACAATACATAAATTGTATTCATTTAAACACTTCCTGTTCCATTAGCTCTAGCCTCTTACTGGCTAATTCTCACATCTTGATTAACCCATTTCTAATAATCTATGTAGCACCACGAGGTGGTGGTTTATTGGGAAAGATTCAGCATGTCTGACCTGGCGGCTGGCTCCATAGCGTCTGACCCAGAGAGGAGAGGCATGGCGATTGCCTCACTTCCCTTCTTCCCAGCATTCTGTTCTGTCTACTCCACCCACCTATGTTCTGACCTATCAGGCCAAGCAGTTTCTTTATTAATTAACCAATGAAACAACAGATAGATAGAAACACTCCTACATCACTACCCTCATCAAGAGGCCGAAGAAAAATGATGCTATTGGCGTGGTCCTAGGTTGGCTGTGCATTTGTATGTACAGAGTCACCTTGTAGCTTATGTTTTAGTTACAGGTGGCAAGAAAGCTTATGCCAGGTGATGGCAAATGTAATGGGAGGGATAAAGCAATAGAAGGAAAAGGATGTACAAAAAGAGAACAACCTTGTGGGCATCTAGGGGAGGAACTTTCTGAGGAGAACTGAGATCCTTACACGCGCTAGACAAGCCCTGTCATTGAGCTCCTTCCACCGCCTCCCTCCTGAGCTTTTACTGGACTTTCACTAAGAGTGGAGGCTGCTGGAGTACAAGCTAGTGTACTGACCCGTGTTTGAAGGAACTGCTTGTGACCTCTGCATGGAGGCTGTAAGTGGCAGGAGCAGGAAACGGAGGCTGTTGAAGCAGCCAGGTAAGTGGGTGAAAGGTGCTGTGTGGACTCGGGGTAAAGGTCTTAATTTTGGATGCGTGTGGAGGGAAGTTTGTTGATGGGCTGGACACAGAGGGTGGAAAACGGTAGAGAGTTTGGGGTAACTCCTGAACAACTGAAGGAGAGGCCTGGAAGGGCTCATTGTGAGAGGGGCCAGGAGTTATAGGAGATGGCTGTTAAGACACCTAAGGAGAAAAGATGCCAAATCTAAGATTGGATATAAGAGTCTCTAGAATTCAAGGGACGGGGCCCAGGCAGAGGTAGCAATTTGAGAATTGATATATTTGTAAGTGGAGGAGTTAAAAAAGAGAAACAAACTATTAGTGATTCTCAACCTGTGAATTACTTAAGGTAGAAATATTGACATCGATTATAAATTTTACATTAGGAAAATCCAGGCACAGCCATGTTGTTTCCTTTGTTTACACATCTAATAGGGCTGCTAAATTCCACAGGTATGTCTCTTTTGATTTTGGAACTAGACACTCAAGAAGAGTTAGAATTTTTTTCTTTTTTCTATTTTTATTGGAAAATATTTTTCATACAATATATTGATTACTCTTCTCAGATCCTCTCCACCCACTCAAATCCACACCCTTTCTTTCTCTCATTAAAAAACAAGCAGGCATCTGTGTTGTGAAATAATCTTTTCATATACTGTAAATATGCATTACTCTGATTGGTTTAATAAAAAGCTGAATGGCCAATAGCTAGGCAGGATTTCTGGGGGTAGAGGAGGTACTGGGAAGAAGAAGAAGATGGAGAAGCAGGATGCAGAAAAAGCAAGATACACAGGAGGAGAGGTAGCAGCCACGAGCCATGTGGCACCACATAGGAACAGAAATGGGTTAAGTTATAGAAACTAGTTAGAAACAAGCCTAAGCTATTGACCAAGCTTTCAGAATTAATAATAAATCTCTGTGTCATGATTTGGGAGCGGCTGATGGAGCAGAGAAAGACTTGCTATACATTTAAAATAATAATAAGATTAGATAAAATAATATAAAAACAAACCAGGCCAGGCGGTGGTGGCACACGCCTTTAATCCCAGCACTTGGGAGGCAGAGGCAGGCGGATCTCTGTGAGTTCGAGGCCAGCCTGGTCTACAAGAGCTAGTTCCAGGACACGCTCCAAAGCTACAGAGAAACCCTGTCTTGAAAAACCTAAATAAGTAAATAAATAAATAAATAAATAAATACCAGAATAGGATGAAATTGGGGGGGGGGGCAACAAATAAATAAAAGCACAAGAAACGTACAGACCCAGCAACACACATTCACACACACATACATAAATCCCATAAAAACAAAATCAAAAACTATGATATGCAAGCAAAAGACCCGTAAGGCTTTTGTTGTTGTTGTTTTTTAAAGTCAAGACAAAGAGCCCTTAAACATGTCATTGAACTCACTTTGTGCTGCCAGCTACTGCTATGCATGGGCCTGCCCTTAGGATTGGCATGTGTGCCTAGTGAGACTTCTTTGGAGAAAGCGACTTTTTGTGAGTGGTTATCAGTTGGAGATAGCTTCTGGGTTAGGGATGGGGCTTCTCATGTCCCCTCTCAGCACTGGGGCTTCCTCTGCTTGGACCTGGCAGGCCCTTTACATCCTGCCAGCTCTCTATGAGTTTATAGTGCATCCGTCCTGTTGTGTCTAAAAGGCCATAATTGCTTGATGTCTTCCATTCCCATTGGCTCTTCCTATCTCTCCACCTCCTCTTCCTCAGCGTTCTCTGAGTCCTGAAGGGAGGGATTTGGTGGAGACATTTAGGACTAAGTGTTCCAAGGCTTCTCACTCTCTGCACATTGTTCAGCTGTGGGTCTCTGTATTTGATCCATCTACTGCAAGAAGAAGCTTCTCTGTTGACTGAGCAAGACACTGGTCTATGAGTATAGCAGAATGCCGATACATTCCTTTAGCAGAACAGCAGTATTTGGGTTTCCCCTATGGCCATGGCTTATCTAGGCTCAGGTTCTTGGCTATCAAAGCTTTGCCAGGCATGCGTCCCATCTCATAGAGTGACCTTAATACCAAGGAGATAGTGGTTAGTTACTCCCATAACTTTTGTGGGAAAAAGTTATAAAAAAAAATATAGCCTTCATTTGAATGAAAGGAAGAACTTAATATGGGGGGGTGGGTCTTAAGATACACTTACACAGTGTATCTTGTAGACAGGTCACCACTGTAGATTGAAGGATTTGTAGGTAGGTTGGTGTGTACCTTTCTCCTCTGGTAGCATGCAGAGTACCTTCCCATGCTATAAACACTAGCCAGTAGGGGTAAAGACTCCAAGTCAGCACCAGCTCAGCTTCTCCCTGTCCAGTGAGTTATGGTGATATTTTGTTTATAACAGATAAAGCTTGCCTGAAGTTCAGAGTGCAGAGGCACTGTTAGCTATAGAGGCCTGGCAGTGGTGGCATTCACCTTTTATCCTAGCACTCAGGAGACAGAGGCAGAAGGATCTCTGTTAGTTCAAGGCTACCCTGGGCTACACGAAATTGATCCAGTCTGAAAGAGAAACAGAGCTCACACAAAGGTGATCCTAGCACTTGGGATCCCACACCTTTAATCCCAGCACTAAGGCGGGGAGAGGGATAAAAGGCGGGAGATAGGTGCTCAGAGCAGTCAGTTAATCTGAAGAAGCAGTCTGAGGACAGGATCGCCTCTTTGATCTGCACTTTGGTAGAAGTAAGACCTCTCTAGTGGCTGGCCGTTCTGTTTCTCTAATCTTTCTCTGAGCTTTCACCCCCAATAGCTGACTCCGAGTTTTTAATTATTAAAACCAGTTAGAATTTGTGCTACAGTGAGTTATATAGGTGTTGTCTTCATCAATAGGGCCTTACCACCAGTTTGTGGAGAGCAACCAGTTTTTTGGGGATTTCATGAGGCTCCTTTCACCAATAACTCAATTAGATTTGTCCCATTCCCAGCACTGGAGGGTTCTTGTGGTGGCTCGAGATGTCTAAATTTTTTCTAGCTACATGTGTTTTCCTATGAATTTCTTGATTTTGTTTTTTTTTAGTAGTTGAGTAATATTCCATTGTACAAATGTACTGTACTATCCATTCCTTTGTTGTCAGTCATCTATCTCTGTCCAGTTGCTGGCTATGATGAATAGAGCAGCAGTGAGCCTGGTTTAGCAAGGGGCTCTGTAATAGGATGTTGAGTCCTTTGAGTATATGTCCAAGAGAAGGGTAGCTGCATCTGGAGGTAGCTAAGATGTCCAGCTTCCTGAGGAACTGCCATACCAATTTCTATAGTGTCTGTACAGGTTTGCACTCCCACCAGCAATGAATGAATGCTCCCCTTCACATCCTCACCAGCAAGGGCTGTCATTTGCTTTATTGATATTGGCCATTCTGGCTGGTCTAAGATGAAATCTCAAAGTAATTTCAAATTGCATTTTCCTGATGACCAAGATGCTGAACATTTCTTCAATGATTCTTAGCCATTTAGGTCTTGTGTTTTAAGAATACTCTGTTTAAGTCTGTGCCCGTTGTTTTTTTTTTTAATTGGGTTGTTTTCTTAATGTTCAATTTTTTGAGTTCTTTATATATTCTTAACTATTAACTCTCTAGCGGATATGTAGCTGGAAATAATCTTTTCCCATTTTGTAAGCTGTGGCTCTGTCCTAATGATGGTGTCCTTTGCCATACAGAAGCTTTTCAATTTTATGAAGTCCCATTGATTTATTGTTCTTAGTGCCTGGGCTACTGGTATTCTTTTCAGAAAGTTTTTTCCTGTACCAATGAGTTCAAAACTATTCCCATTTTCTCTTCTATCATAGTCACTGTATCTGGCCTTTCATTGAAGTCTTTGATGCATTTGGAGATGAGTTTTGTGCATGATAAGTGTGGATCTGTCCACATTCTTGTACGTGCCGCAGTACAGTTTGGCCAGCACCAGATGTTAACGATGCTGTTCTCCCGCCCCCTCCCCCCCCCCCCCCGTGTGTATTTCTGACTTCTTTATCAAAAATCGGGTGTGTCCCTGGGTGTGTGGACACGTCTGTGTCTTCATTTTACTGTTTATGTTAATACTGTTTTTATTACTGTAGTTCTCAGGACAGTTTGAAATCAGGGATGGTGACACCTGCAGCCATTCTTTATTGTCCAGACTGTTTTAGCTGTCCTGGGTGCTTTTGTTTCCATATGAAGCTGAAAATTGTCCTTTCAATTTCTGTGAAGAACTGGGTTGGAATTTTGATGGGGACTGCATTGAATCTGTAGATTGATTGCTTTTGGTAATGCTAATGGCCATTCTTACTATGTTAATACTACCCCCCCCCCCCATGAGCATGGGAGTTCTTTCCATTTTCTGACATCTTCAATTTCTTGATTTAACATCTTAAAGTTTCTATCACACTAGTCTCTCACTGGTTTAGTTGGAGTTGCCCCAAGATATTTTTATTGAGGCTTTTGTGAAAGCTACTGTTGCCCTGATCTTGTTCTCAGTCCACTTGTCATTGGTATGTAGAAAGGCCAGCTGGTTTTTGCACTAGTTTTGCTGAAAGTGTTTATCAGCTGTAGAAGTTTCCTGATAGAGTTTTTAATTATTTATGTATAAAATTATATTATCTGCCAACAAAGATACTTTGACTTCTTCCCTTCCTGTTTTGTCCCCATAATCTCCTTCTGTTGTCTTATTGCTCTAGCTAGAACTTCAAGTACTATATTGAGTAGATAGAGAAAGAGTGGACAACCTTTTCTTGTTCCTGATTTTAGTGGAATTGCTTTGAGTTTCTCTCCATTTAGAGAATGCTGGCTGTCGGCTTTCTATAAATTGCTTCTTATTATGTTGAAGTATGTCCCTTGTATCCTTAGTCTCTCCAGGACTTTTATCATGAAGGGGTGTTGAAATTTGCCAAAGGCCTTTTCTGCATTTAATGAGATGATCATGAGATTTTTATCTTTCTGTTTGTTTATGTTGTGGATTACATTTATCAGTTTATGTATGTTAAATCATCCCTATATCTCTGGTAGGAAGTCTACTTTATCATGGTAGATGATCTTTTTATGTATTCTTGTATTTGGTTTGTAAGTATTTTGTTGAGAATTTTTGCATCTGTGTTCATAAGGGAAATTAGTTTGTAATTCACTTTGGGTCTTTATGTGGTTTAGGTATAAGGGAAATTATGGCCTCCTAAAAAGAATATGCTTAGTGTTTTGATTATTGTGTATAATAAGGATTCTTTTCTGGCTCAGTCTTTTTTTTGTGTTCTACATGCTTTGTTTACCTTGATAGGTATCTCCTGTATGTTAAGGAAATTTTCTTCTCTGGTTTTGCTGAAAATATTATCTGTGCCTTTTTCCTGGATCTCTTCTTCCTCGACTCCTGCTTGTTATTTATAGAATCGGTCTTTTCATTAGTGTCCCAGATGTCCTGGATTTTTTTTTTGATTTAACATTTTCTTTGACTGAGGTATCCATTTATTTTATCTTGTCTCCAGTATCTCAGATTCTCTCTTCTGTATCTTGTACACTGTTGGTGAAGCCTAACTCTGAGGTTTTTGTTTGAGTACCTAAATTTTTCATTTCTAGTTTCACCTCAGTTTGTTTTTTTTTTTTTTTTTAGTGATTCTATTTCTACTTTCATGTCTTGTAGTGCTTTCTTCATTTCATTCAGTGTTTGCTGTATTTTCATGTATTTTAATAATCAATTTCTTTCTTTTTTTTGGTTTTCGAGACAGGGTTTCTCTGTGGCTTTGGAGCCTGTCCTGGAACTAGCTCTAGTAGACCAGGCTGGCCTCGAACTCACAGAGATCCGCCTGCCTCTGCCTCCCGAGTGCTGGGATTAAAGGCGTGCGCCACCACCGCCCAGCTAATCTATTTCTTCATATCATCTTTCAGAACGTCTAACGCATTTATAATAGCTATTCTGAGGTCCTTATCTTGTGTTTCAGCTCTATCGCGTTTCTCAGGGCCACTGCTGTAGGGTTGCTGGGTTCTGGTGGAGATGTTGTACTGGTTGGTGTGTGTGTGTGTGTGTGTGTGTGTGTGTGTGTTTACTCTGATGTGTGTGTGTGTGTGTTTACTCTGATGCCTACCCAACTGGGTTTGGAATTGTGATTCTAGGTGTTAATATCTGCACATAATAAAACTCCAAATGTACAGAACAAAAAAAGAATGTTAAAACCTGCAAGGGGAAAAGACCATGTAATGTAAAGGCAGAGCTATTAGAATTGCATCTGACTTCTCAGTGGAGTCTAGGTGGGTGTTCCATTCCTTGTTCCATTCCTTCTGGATTTGAGGAGAATATGGCAGATGTGGGTTGATTGGTAGGGGTGCTTCTAAGTCCCTTTCTGATGGCCTCTGGGAGTCCTGGGTAGAAGGGTGTTTTTAGATATTGGGGACTAACCAGAAGGAATGAGGCTGGGCTAGAAATGGGGACTGAGAGGGTCCACTGTGAGGAAAACTGGGTCTGCCACATTTAACATAGTCTCCAGGAAGTAGAGGCCGAGACTGCCACATTTAACGTAGTCTCCAGGAAGTAGAGGCCAAGAGGACGGACAGGCTACCTTGCAGGTGGTCTCCTACAAGGCTGGAGATGAGACTAGGGATTGGAAACAGAACAGGAAGGAGTGGGAAGATGGTCTACCCGATTCCCAGGCTGCATAGACCAGTGAGTTCTAAAGTAGAGAGTGCCTCTGGGTGTTGGTGCCGCCACAAGGTGATGGCACGGGGAAGCTAGATTTTCTTAATTTAAGTGTTTGGGTAGTGTTAACTTATTTAGTTAATAAAGTTAGTATGTTGAAAAATTATGTATTTTATGTCTAAAATTGTGTTTATTATGTATGCTTCGTTGCTCTTTGGTATGATTATTAGTGCTGTGAATCTAAAGTAATAGTCATAAAGTCAGTATTTAGGTGTTCACAATGCTGACGTGACTTCACTGTAGTATACAAAATATATACTCACTCAGCAAGTTTGTAACGTTCATTTGGCTTTCTTTTAGGAAGATTTGGAGACTGGAGTTCACCTTGACCCTGCTGTCAAAGAAGTTCAGTATAATCCTACCTATGAGACCATGTTTGCTCCCGAGGTAAGTAGCAAGCCTAGGCTCTCCCTTGTGTTGAGTATTGCGATTAATGCAGAGATGGGTAAGTGGGTGTTGAGTTCTTAAAAAACTTTTCCCATGCAACTATGCTCTGAGTTTTAGAGAATGTATCCTTCTAGTCTCCAAAAACCTAAATAGTTTTTATGAGAATTCTTTTAAAAGTCTGCTGACTGCACATCTGCCTGCATGCAGAAGGCTGGCCATACAGAACTATCTTTTGAAAACGGGAATCTGAAAATATTTAAGTCTTCACTGTGCACTTGTTATCCTTCCCTCAGCAGTGATAAGGGACTATTGCAATTAACTACAAGACAAACATGGTTTATCATGAATACCCAGTATATCCTGAAACTGTCCCAAATGCCTCTCCGGTGTCATAGTCTCGTCACACTGCTGAGGGAAGCCACGTGCTCTGTGGGATTCTTCCTCCTTCTGCGTGGTGAGAAATACTAATAGAAACAATGGGAAGAATGAAGAAAGAATTCATGTCCACTCAAAAGTTTTTGAACACTGTCCATTAAGGAAAGCTTATTTTAAAAATTAATATCCTTAGACATTAAAGTGGAAAGGCACTTGACTGACAAAAAGAAAACAGAAAATAATCTGTTTCTGTTTTCTTTTTGTAAGGTATGCCCTCTACCCCTGCTAAAAAGACTTGAATAGCAGATCTTTAAGGAGCACGCCTTTAATCCCAACACTTGGGAGGCAGAAGCAGGTGGATCTCTGTGAGTTCAAGGCCAGCCTGGTCTACAGAGCTAGTGCCAAGACAGGCTCCAAAGCTACACAGAGAAACCATGTCTTGAAAAAACAAAACAGAAGAAGAAACATCTTAAAGGAAGACATGGAGCTGTAGCTTCTTGTATCTTGGTAGAAGATGAGGTCCTTTTAATAGCTTTCTTTGCATAGCACCCAGACACATCAGCGTGCCTGAGCTGTGTCATCCTTCACCTGTCTCGGTTCCCATGGCATTGGAACAATTGCCTTTCAGATGCGTAGCACAGTCAGTGCCATAGTGTCTGCCTCAGACACCACAGAGCTCCAGTGTTCTGTCAAAGCACAGTACACCAACATCTGTTCAGGTCCTCTGAGACTTGTGTGTGCTACACCTTCTTCTGTTGTCTCTTAGTCCTGCCCTCCTGAACTCTGTAAGCTGTCTCCTCTCTGTGAGTAGCGTCTAAGCCAGCCCATTAAAATGCTGTTTGTGTATGCTTCATGGTTTTGCAAATGAAAAGAACCTCAGTGAAGTCGTGCTTATTTGCATTCAGAGGATGAGAAAATTTGAACACAGTGTGGTGTGTAAATTTCGATGACAGTTTATTGTCTATGAGGTCTGCTGTTTTTTTGAATTCTGAGTTATTAACTGCAATATTGCTATATAATTATATTTTCGAAAGTTTCAATCAAAAGACTAAATGTGAATTAGTTTTGTGATAATATTGACAAGTCAATTATCTACTCATTATTTCCATCCATCCTTCCTTCCTCGTGTTAAGGAGCCGCCACTAACATGTAAATATGTTTATGTTAGGAAAACCATGTATGTTAAGGTTTAAGAAAGGAGTGATGCTTGGAAACAAATTAGAATCTTTAATAATTCCAAGGAAGCAGTAATCTGTGCTATAACAGATTGTGAACTTTGTGTTTTATGACTAGAATTTGAATCACTTAACCAGGTCTAAGAAGGTGTCACCAAGGACTTTGCTAGGTTCAATTCAAGTCCCCATATGTTGAAGATCCATGTAGTGATGAGCTGCAGGCAGGCCTGCTTTTCATTCCGCCCGGATCCCACACGGCTAGCTTTACACCCGAAATAACAACATACAAGTTGTATTCATTTAAACACTGCCTGGTCCATTAGTTTCAGCCTCTTACTGGCTAACTCTCACATCTTGCTTTAACCCATATTTAGTAATCTGTGTAGTACCACGAGGTGGTGGCTTACCGGGAAAGATTAAGCATGTCTGACCTGGTGGCTGGCTCCATGACGTCTGTCTCAGAGAGGAGAGGCATGGCGTCTGTCTAACTTCCCTTCTTCCCAGCATTCTGTTCTGTCTACTCCACCCACCTAAGGGCTGGCCTATCAAATGGGTCAAGGCAGTTTCTTTATTAACCAATGAAATCAACACAAACAGAAGACTCTCCCACATCAGATCCGCTGTAGAAACAGTTATAACCCCTTCCCCCTACCTAGTGCTTGGCAGAGGGTATGTTCTGTGTTTTCTTACCCAGACACTGGAATGGTCCCTGAGCCTCTTATGTGTTGTTCACAAGTTTACGGGGGGTGGGGGTGGGGGCGAAGAACAGAGATATTTCTCTATGAAATTTAAATTTGAAGTGGACAGTACAGTCTAGGTTTAGAATGTGAAATTTGAAATGAGACTATGTATTAGCTTTTGTAAGACCTTGGATGTTCTTAGTTTTCTCACAGTTAAAATAAATGTTATTTCTACTTTATTGCATTATAAGAATACAGGAGTTAATGCATGGTGTGAAAATTGAATTTTTAGGAGAAGATGTCCAGTTAGGGCTTGAACGATAAAAAAAGCAGAAAGAGACTAATGGGTGAGATAAAACTGCCATTTATTTTTATCATATACAGAAGTATTAACATACTTTTGCTCCTTTTGTTCTTACTAAACCTATGAAGTAAGTGTTATTTTTTGTCGAACAGAAACCAGTCTCTGATATCCAGCTGTCAGGTAGCATTCATTCTGTGGGACTCAAGTTCAGATCTCTATTAACTACCCATCAGTACCTTGAAGCGCATTTGAAGGCCAATGTGTAATCTGCATGATACACCCTATGGCTTTGTTAATTCTAAAAGTTAACCAAATTGCTTATTTTGTAAAATACCATTCTTCCATTGCAACCAACAACTTCTCCTAGCTGGTCTGCCTATTAATACAGAATCGTTTGCTCAAATTATAGACTGAAGTTGAAATATAGTGTTTTATATCAGCAGCTTCCTGCCTTGAGCTAGATAAATCCCTTTTTAGCTTCTTAGAGATAAATTATTTATTAGTTTCTTTAAAATTATTTTAAATTCACCAGACTCAGGAAGAATTCCAGACCCCTAAACTAGCCATGCTTTTAGGGGAAATATATATATTCAGAGAACAAATGTTAGTTGCTATTAAAAAATCTAACAATAGGAACTACTTAAATATTAATGCTTTACAAATACTGTAGCTTCCCACTCTTCCGAGAAGATTGCGCCCAAGGTTGTCAGCAACAGCAACAGCAGCGAAGTGTATATAAGTAATAGTCAGATTTCGCTTACATCTCACAAAATTATTCTGCTAACAAAACTGTCATGATCTTTTCCAGATTTGTAGAAAGCAATTCAGTTAATAAATTCTTAATTTAAAATATGTTTATAAATTTTGTGCATTAGTGACACCTTGAATATTAATGAAAAATTTAGCAATGGCTATATTAGTTCAGTGATGTGGGTTTTCCTTGTATATATACGTATAGTTGTGACTTTATGTAATCTATTTTTACCAGTATGCATTTTCTTAATTCCAATGATTGAGACTCCTGAAGACTCTTAGAACCTCTTCCTTTTCTTTTTCTTTTTTTTCTGGGCAGGGTGTGGGGCGTGTTGTTTGTTTGTTTGATTTTGGGTTTTGGTTTGTTTTTTGACTTTTTTGACAGGGTTTTTTTTTTGTTTTGTTTTGTTTTTTTGTATAGCCCTGGTGTAGGACACCAGGGATCTAGCTTTGCCAACCAGGCTGGCCTTGAACTCAGAGATTCGCCTGCCTCTGCCTCCTAAGTGCCAGGGTTAAAGGCGTGCACCACCACCGCCCAGCTCGAGAACCTCTTCTTGTAATAAGCAGATCTCTGAGACTTATATGCCAGCATCTTCTTATTAAAAATGTTTCTCCCCACTCTATATAAGTCACCACTCACAGTAGTTGAAGATGTTAAGCTGCTTCTCTTAGAAGCTATTGTCATTCAGAAAGCTCCATGGGGTTCTTGAGCTAAAAACTCACCTCTGATGTGAGTCACCCACACATACCCCTGCTCCCCTTGGTACTTAAGTTCTGAGGTCTGCTCTCTTTGGTGTGCTGGCTGCTCTTGGATGTCAACTTGACTACATCAGAATTAACTAAAACACAAGTGACTGTCAGGTTTTTTTTTTAACTTGCTCTCTTTTCCTGTATGTTCTCACTCAGCTGGCAAGTCCATTCCTTCACTGTCATTAGAGCTTACTTTTGTGAGATTGTTATGCATACTGTTGACAAACCGAGACATTGAGACATCTCTTTTATTCTTTGACCTTCCTTCGGTGGAAAGCCATTGTTGTACTAGCTTTACCACAGCCTGTCAGCCATCCTAATAGTGTGTGTGTGTGTGTGTGTGTGTGTGTGTGTGTGTGTGTGTGTGTATGTGTTCATTCTATAACTTCTGTTCCTCTAGAGAACCCTGACATAATATGCAACTCTTCAGTTTCACACATTAGCGAGTTTCTTTATTAACCAATGAAAGTAACACATAGACAGATGACCCATCTACATCAAAAGTATTAAACTCATTCTTCCCTAAGTGTGAACACTCATTTGACTCTTCATAAAAACAAGCAAAAATTAAGAACTTTCCAAAGATTGGCAGGAGTTCCAGAGCATCTTGGGCTACAGAGTGAAACTTGTATCAGAGAGTTTGATATTCCAGGATCTTTTATAATAGCATGACTTAGTAGGGGTTAACACTGCACATTGTGGTATTTCTTAACTGAGTATTTTACAGTTAGACTTTACAGTCGTGCATGTGGGGAAAGTTTTAAGGTAGTGAGACACTGCTTCAGGCTTGCTCTAGCCTTGGTTCTAGTAGGTTGATAGCATGGCGCTCGGATGGTAAACACCCCACTGTAGGCTTCTTTATGTACAGCTGAGCAGAGTACCTGACTTCAAAAACAAACTAACATTTGGAAAATCATTCTGGAAAGCCCAGTCTTTTAAACCAATAGGTCACGGTGCCACTGTTTTGTTTGAGAATGTTAATTCTCTGAGTGGAGAAGTTCTGTTTACATTTGTGGTGTGTCTTCTGGGGGACTGTTTCAAAGACTTAATTTTTTTTCAAAGACTTAATTTTTAGTTTGTTTCCCGTCCTGTGCCTCCACTAGGATCCTAATTGATCTTTATGTGATTAATGATATCTCTGTATTTTATGCTTGCCAGGCACGGTGGCAAACGTAGAGGATTCTGAATCTCTACCTTTGAGAACTCATAATTAGTGAGAAAAACATGCTTTTAAAAGAAAAAATTGTTTTCCAGTGCTGTCATTGACAAAAGATCACCCCAGACTCCCAAGTCACAATTTAGAAAAATCGATAGTGATCCTCAGTTACCCAGAGACATGCCTTTAGGTTAGACTTCCTGCAGTGCCAACATAGCTCTTGAAATAAATATACGCATGTGGACTTCTGCGAGCTGAGTCCTAGGGGCTAACAAACAGTGCTAATCAATCATTGCCTAATTCCCCTGGGCATGTGAGGTTGGCATGGTCCCCGATAGATCACTCAGCCTCTGATGGTTTAGAGTTGAAAATATGTTATATGGTAACTTCAGTAACTGTCTCTCCCTTCCTTATAACATTGCAGTTTGGACCAGAAAATCCCTTTAGAACACAGCAAATGGCTGCTCCTAGAAATATGCTTTCTGGATATGCCGAGCCAGCGCATATCAATGACTTCATGTTTGAACAGCAGAGAAGAACGTTTGCTACATACGGTAAGGTGATGATAAAACTTCACCAGTCGTTAAGTTTGGCTTTACAAACAGCATGAGTAATGTATGCCATCATTCATTTTGTCTTCTGACTTTTTAAGTTTATGGATCTAGATTTTGCCAAACAGGCAGTGTACTTTCTTATGCACACATATAAATACTGAATGGGACCTGACTTTGAATATTGAACTTTTATTTTTAATCCTCTATGATTTTTTCATACTATTGTCTGTGGTCCTAAAACTGGGATGTTCCTTGTTATTGTACTTGGAGATGATCATTTGTTATTAATTTGTATCACTTGCAGATGATTATTAAGTTGATAAGTAAAAATATAGTATGAAAAATTTTCTCTTAGTTACTAAAGGCTATTAGCCAGTAGAATAGTAACAAATCCATAGTATAAAGTAACTACATTCTCTCAGTAATAGAATTTTTTAAAATTAAGCAGTTACAGAAATAGTTGTGAAAAGGATTTGTCCTATATTATTGGGTTATGCATCACCATGCTAGGGATGCAGTCAGTGAAAACTGACACCAGCTGGAGATGTACCTCAGTTGATAGGTTACTGGCTAAGCACATAGGCCCTGGGTTCAAACACCAGTGCAGCACAACTCAGGCACCGTGGTGACTTGTGCCTGTAATCTTAGTATTCTGAGAAGTACAGGGCCCGAATCTGCAGTTTTAAGGTCATCCTGGGGCCCATAGTGAGTATAGGCCAACCTGGGCTCCATGAGATCCTGCCTCAAAAACAAACAAGAAAATAACAAAAAGACTGCACACTACTATAATCACCCTAGAAGATTTCATTGATACTTCTAGTATCAGTAAAGGGTTACAAATTCACTTCGTACCCTTTGCCTACAGTAATGTGTGACATACTAAAAACTAAGTCATGAGAGATGGGGATATGGCTCAACTAAGAGCACTGGCTGTTCTTCCCAGAGAGGACCTGGGTTCAATTCCCAGCTCCCACATGGTGGTTCACAGTTGTCTGTAAGTCTAGTTCCAGGGGATCTACAACCCTCTTGTTGCCTTTGTGCACCAGGCACTCACATGGTGCATAGACATACATTCAGGCAACACACCCACACACACACACACACCCACACACAGACACATACCCCCCCCCCACACAAAAACCCAGAAACTTAGGAATTTATATATTCTAGCCTATACTAAGACAGACTTAAAGTTTTTGTTTTCATAGATTTTACAGGAAGCCATTTCAATAATTTAGATAGCTTAGTCTCCTTAAAATAAAGCAGGATTAAAAATAATAATAAATTATGCTTTTATTAACATCAACTTTTCAATACTTACTTTATAGGAAGCATAAGCATTTACAGCCATTATGTTTGCTTAGTTTGGAAATGAACTTGTTTGAAAATAAACAGCCATCATGGTGTGTCCATGCCTTTAATCCCAGCACTTGGGAAGTAGAGGCAGGCAGATCTCTCTGAGTTCAAGGGCAGCCTGGTCTACAGAGTGAGTTCTAGGACAGCCAGCACTATAGAGAGAAACCCTGTCTCAAATGGGGAGGGCACTAAGTTTCCTTCTCTGTGGAGGAGGCCGTGGATTAAGTCACATACTGTGCTAGTGAGAGCGTTGAGGACATAAAGGTGTGCAGCTGTAACAGGGGGAGCCAGGAACTAAGACAGCAGGTAGGAGTAGGGATTGGGTCGGCACGATAAATAACCAGGCTAGCTCAAGAACAACAGTTATACTTTAATGGTTAAAGAGGGGAAACTCACACTATAAGAGTGGGAGGTCCGACTTCCAATCTGTCCAGCGGGCACCTGGATCTCCCAGTTTTTCTTCCTGGGGTCCAGGTCGCCATGCTCCAATTAGCTGCGATTGGTTGAGTTTCCCCATCATCTCCCTCTTTTGTCTAAACAAGATCGATCCAAACCCAATACAACTATATACAATAGGAACAGACACCAAATATAAAATTACAAACAATAAACAATATTAAGCAAGGAATGCATAACAAAAGATTTACTAAACATTCTATTTCAAGGAGTAAATACTGTATTGAAATTAAGCTTGGCTAAATCATGAGGAAGGTAACTATAATTATCTAATCTTCAACTCCATCAAAGATCTGAGAAGGGAAAAATATTACTTGAGTAAACAGGAAGTGCCACTACTGGGATATAGAACAGTATCGGTCCTACCATCTCAGTAAATGTCTGGGGTAGATTTCTCCTCCATAGTGCGTTTAGTTTATGCTTGATGTACTTACTGCATGTACTGTGGTCTTCGGTGGTCCAGTGGAACCCAGGAAAGGAAGTCTACCCAAACACACTCACATTAGTTTTTCCCAAGTCTGCTACTACAATAAATGCTTGGTCTGATCAGTCTTCATAATAGTCCAGCTTATTCACAACAGAACCCAGATCATCAGTTAATCTGTGGTCACAGTCATTTCATATATCAAAGGTTACAGAAACGAATTCTGTTATCCCATTGTTCAAATAAATTATTATACAAACGTTGAAGTTCTTTAGTGTTCTCATAGGTCTCGAAGCTTCTTTTCCGTTGTGAGTTTTCAGTGGAGTTTACTTTTCCCATTGGTAGTCATTCTTGAAATGGATGTAACACTGATGTTATCCTTATACCCTTAAAAACCTGAAGTCACTCACGGCATTTGAGCCTGTGGTTTCAGAGATTTCTACGCCAAAGCCACTCTTGAGACGTCAAGCTCTCTCCTTGAGCTAATAGCCAGATGGTTGGTTCTATTCTGGTATATTGTACGGATGATTTGAACTCCTACATCCTTGGACTGTTTTAAAGTTATACTTCATAACAATTCTTTTTTATATTTCCCCAAAGAAATTCAGTCTTCAGCTGCAAAGTTAAAAATAAATATTAAATCCTCCACCAGTCTGTGCCCTTTCAGAAGTGAAGTGGTGCTTTTTCATGGCTGCTGACATGGTTGTAGGCCATAGCCGGGTGATCTTGCTTGGCCTTATGAATATGCTGGATTATTAGGAAGACCAATTTTTATCAAACATTTATTGTAATAACGCATCCACTCAAGAAAATTCTAATTTGAGTGTGCATATTTTTTTGGTCCCCTTTGACCAGTGATGAACACAAATACATGTAACTGGGTGAAGGGGCGTAGTCCTGTGCCGCAGGTAGCCTTCCTTCTCTTACCAGGAACGTCAGGAATTGCTTTTAAAAGTAGTGTTTTAAGATTGGAAACTGCCCTTACTAAGAAGGATATCTTCCAAATAATAGCTGTAGCTTATCTATAACTTCTTATCCTGTTTCTTTTTGGTTTAATAAGTAATGTTCTAACGGTAGTCCATTATCAAGAAGGAAATGGAAATAGCCCCTAACTTTCTGGACACAGAATGCACTGTAATTTAAGCTCTGCGAGAATGTGAACTGAACTATGGGTTCACAGCTAGAAAAGCTCTTAGTACTGCAATGATTGTTTGCTAGATTCACCCCGTGAAACACTGCTCGCTCTAGTCTCTAGCCTGACATGTGGGGGAAGGGTTGCAAATGGAAGTGGAACTCAGAAAGGAAGGGCTGGTCCTTAGGGAAAGGAAACTAGGAGGTGGGTGTTGCAGACAGTGAACAGCTATAAAAGGGGAGTTGGCCATTTGCACCTTTCTGCTTTCAGGCTACGCACTGGACCCTTCGCTGGATAGCCATCAAGTGTCCGCTAAATACATCGGCTCTGTAGAAGAAGCTGAAAAGAATCAAGGTAATATATTTGGAGTAGGTAATTATAACGAGTGTCTTGCAGTCACCGAACAGTAGGGAAAACTAGTATTTTTGTTTAGTTCCTGCTTTTTTTAAGGTCGAAGTAGCAGAGCGATAGGGGCGAGAGCGCTAGTTCAGAACCACGGCTGTTGGCCGCTCCTCGGCTGTGTCGTCTCTCAGGAAGATGGCAGCACTTGCTTACCTCTGGTGGTTATTTTAAGTACTTGGCACCATACCAGCCACTAGAAATCGTTCTATTACAATTAATTTATAAGTAAACTTGGCAATTGACCTCTCAGCTGTCAAGCTACATTTTAACAGGAAAATTCCATAGTAGGTGTTCGTTGAAATAATTTTTGTCAAATTGCTGTCTTTTTAATATGTCTTTTAAAATATATTTGTTTCTATTCACTTAGTAAGCATGACAAACATCATAACCTAAATGACACCTTAGTACAAAGTTCATCAGACTATTGGTATCTTATTTACAAAATGTGCTCATTGTATGAGGATAACCCTATATTATGAAGCTGCTTTCTTAGTATGGGATAATTAGTACTGTATTCGAATTTTAATTTGCTTTGAGTTCATATAGATGGACTTTTTTTTTTCAGTTAGATCTTTACCCACCCCCCCACACACACACAATTAGATTCTTAGTCAGCTTTTGACCATAATACTCAAATGTTTCTTTCTGTTTAGTGGGTACAAATAGTATGCAGCCTTCACCTACTGATGAAATCAAAAGCATCATCCTTTGTAAGTCTATTTAAGGTTGATGACATTAGAGGCCAAGTTAGGTTGACATCATATAGAATAAATACCAGATTCTATGAAGCATTGTTTAATTTGTATTGTTGTATACACATGAAATAAAAGTAAAGTATTAAGTGTCTATGGTAGTTTAATTTCATTTTAAAATGATAAATCAAAGTTTATTTTTGTTTTCAGAGTTGCTGGGCGTGATGGTGCACACTTATAATTCCAGTTAAGGCTATCCTGGGCTCCAAGAGAACAAAAACAAAACGAAATAATCCTGTTCATTAACAAAACAAAATTGAAAAAAATACTGGTTTTTTTGTTTGTTTGTTTTCTTTTTTTTTGTTGTTTATTAAGAAGGTGCCTGAGCCAGGCAGTGGTGGCACACTCCATTAATCCCAACACTCGGGAGGCAGAGCCAAATGGATCTCTTGAGTTCGAGGCCAGCTTGGTCTACAAGAGCCTAGTTCCAAGACAGGCTCCAAAAACTACAGAGAAACTATGTCTTGAAAAAAACCAAAAAGAAAATAAAAAGGTTTCTGGACCCAGCAACTCCCCAACTTCCCAACTTCCCCACACATCACTTCTCCCCAGATCTGTCATGAGTCTTTAAAAGCCCAAGACCAGCAACCTAGTGGTCCCATACCGCCTGGGATCTCTCCTGCCAAGCAGGAGCTATTTTCTCCTCTTCTCAAGCTAAACGATGATAAACTTCTCTCTGAAACTAAAACCAAAACCAAAGGAGTCGCTATACCATTGTAAGTCCTTTAAAGAGTGTTAGAATTTGAAAAGCATCCCAACATCTTTTCCCAAAATACTGAATTTCTTCTTGTCAGCAAGAGTGGGTCTCTATGGCAGTTTCAGACAGGATTATGGTTTTGGTTGCTCATAATTACTTTAGCCAAGTAAAATCTTATATACTGATATTTCTAAAGAACATAGACTTGCTCACTTACTGTTCCATGTTTATTGTTAATGTAGGTCTAACTGTATTTGAAACTGGTCAGAAGAAAACAGAAAAGAGGAAAAAGTTCAAAGAAAATGATGCATCTAATATTGATGGTTTCTTGGGACCGTGGGCAAAATATGTGGATGAAAAAGATGTAGCCAAGCCTTCAGAAGTAAGTGTTGATGTTTTTCTGCGTCAGTTCCAGGGTGTGCTCTGTTTCTGTCAGTCATATCTGTGTTGGTAAATGTGAGATTTCCCTAGAGGACCCATGACTCATCAAAATTTCTCAGCCTTAGCTGACTGAGAAATTATAAAATTTCTTTGCTTTTCCTTGCAACAATATTTGTATCTGCCTTTTTTTTTTCTGCTGTATTTTCCCCTGTGCTCTTTTGACTAACATAGAATATGGAACCAGTTTTTAATAAAATTAGCCTGTAGCCCAGTCTCTGAGAGCTAGGCTCTGTTCTCAGGTCTGGAGCACAGTGATGGACAAGATAAAGGAACTCTTGTCCTTATGAATTTATATTCTGGCTGTTGCTTATGCCCGTATATAAAGTAGTAGCGTGGATATGCTGCTGGCTTACTTTAGGTGCCCTATCTTGACTTGTTTATGTAGATAGGATTTGCTGTTTGCCTGTCTTCCCCTTCCCAGCTCTCCCCAAAAGAGTTGATCTGAAATATTTAATGTTGCTTATGTCCTCATGATGATGTAAAAGTAACTCCCTGCAAACAACCCTGTCTTCTTAAACTTTGATACCAGATTTTCTGATGGGTTGGCTTTTCATTTGCATAATTAGCATAACACATTAAATTTATTTCCGGGTGTTCCAGAAGTATGAACTTTACATGTGCATGTGTATAAAATCAGTTTAAAAATATTGCTAGGCATGTGCCTAATGTCAGCTTGTGATCGGTATAAGAGGTAATCCATTTCTATCCTAGGAGACATATTTGTAAACCTCCTTATAGGGAGTGTATGACCAACAGTCATATTCAGGCATTCATTTGAAAGTTCTCATCTTTGTTTCCTTAGGAAGAACAAAAGGAATTGGATGAAATCACAGCGAAGAGGCAGAAGAAAGGCAAACAGGAAGAGGAGAGGCCTGGGGAGGAGAAGACAATCTTACACGGTAATGAAGTTTTTACTTCTTTACTGTCATGAAAATCTACTGTGTTTATTTTTGTTCCGTATAATGCCAGTTCTCACTGTCGGCTGCTGTCATGTGACTATTATATTAGGAATAATTTGCACCATACAGAAATTAACATAGACTTTTTATATGAAGGAAAGAGGAAATGTAGTATGATTAAAGATAAGCAAAGATAGTTTTGTATAAGTATCAGTGGGTATTTTAAAAAAGAGTGAAGGAGAAGCTCGAATGGTCCCTCGGTTTTTCCTAAAATAATGCCTTAGGTGCATCAGTCGTTTGACTCCATTTCTAACCCAAGCCAGACAGATGCCCCTGTATCGTCATGTCGTGCGTTTCACCTGCACAGAGGCGTAGCTGTGAGATCGCTAGACTTAGAAATGTACCCTAACATTAAGAATTAGTTCATTAAGAATTAGTTTCAGTTGGGGAATTCCATAGTGGTGACCGGCTTAGAGAATGATTCAGTCCTGGCCATGCTGCTTTGCCACACCAGGAGGCCGCATTTAGCTTCACAAACTTCGGCTTTATGTCTAAGGAGTCTGGTAGTGCTGTGTGCTCATCCCGTGACCACCATAAGCAGTGCCTGGCAGCACTGTTGAGAACCTAGCCTGTGCCAGGCGTGCTGCCAGCTTCTGTAGGTACACTCTGTAATTTAAGTTGGCTACTTAATTTTTTTCCACTCCTGGCTCCTTTTCACCTGAGAACTCCCTCTGTGACCCGTGGTGTATACAGTCGCTATGTGAGACTGCGCTATGTGAGACTGCCGTACAAAGGAAACATTTACCTGATCATTATAGAAAATTTTAAATTTTGATATATAAATTTTACCATTCTTTTAAAATGAAAACAAATTTTCATAGTAATGAAATCAATGCTCTCCTTTATTTTTACGTAAGAAATAAATCTTGGTTGAGTATTTGATACTGCAGGAGGTAGAAAGCATTTTAATGTTTTTCAGACTTGGTCAATATTTAACTTTATAGTCATCAATGCTGAGAACACCAGTTTGCATGAATACATAATACAAAATGGCAGACAAATATTTAGGACCATTGCAAAGATTGTTTGAAATTCTGTCCTAATTCTAAGCCAGGAGTCACTTAGTAATTTCCCATGAAGTTCAAACCAACCACTAAAAATGCAGCTTTTTAAACCAAACAAACATGGTCCAAAGGTATACTAATTGGATACATACATGCTAAGGATGATCATAGGGAAAATGAAGACCTTTGTTTTCCAAATTAAACTATTGTGTGTCTAGAATCGCGCAAAGCTTCATGCAGTAAAAGCACTGCAATGATAGCATATGATAGTGTTAAATCGGACCTGAGTCTTCTCAGCAGTGGTGATGTTACAGGGGAGACAGCATGCACAGTGCAGAGCGCACATGTTGTACGTCCCAGGCTGCAGTGGACCTGCTGGACTGGCACAGTGCAGCTCGGGAAGCTCTGCTGGAAACACCCCAGCTTCCCTACTTATGCGTGTGGTTATAAATTCAGATTACAACAGGCCATGAGTGGTCTAAGCCGCCCATGTAACTTTTCTTGTAAGGTTTGCTGTGAAAATGGAGAAAGGCAGATAGAACAGAAGCAGATGGTAAAGTGGGAAGGTGGAGAACGGAGAGCTAACACTTGTTCTCTGTTGGCTTCGCCTTGGCTTGTTTTGCTCCAGTTCTTTAACAGTTACTCGGAAGACCTGAGGGTTATCTTTCCATCCCTCATGGTGATTGTGTTGCCGTGAAGTCTCTGTTACTGCAATGTGTAGCCAAACGAGAGAGCTATAGATCTTATTAGCGGACTCGTACCTCCTGGGTGTCTAGAAACTAAAACACTACCTTTCGTGGTAATGATAGCAGGGATTCCAGGAGCTTGATTTTGCTAACCCGTGATCCTAGCATTTACTGTCATTGGCGTGGTATTCCCTGTCTCAGTAGATCGCTAGATCTTGGCATTTGTTTAAGAGTACAGATTGCATGACTATGACTTACGTTTATTTATGGCTGTCTTTTGACCTTTTTTTTTGTTTTAGTTAAAGAGATGTTTGACTATCAAGGCAGGTCCTACCTTCACATACCTCAGGATGTTGGTGTTAATCTACGGTCATCTGTGCCACCTGAAAAATGTTATCTTCCCAAAAAACAAATTCACGTGTGGTCTGGACACACAAAGGTAAGGCAATGAGTGTTCCCACTATAAAACACAAAGGGAAGCCGGTGTGGAACTTGAGCTGTTGGTCAGGGAAGTCAGCACAGGACAGGAGCCTCAAATTCAGGGTAACTGTGAGATTGGCTTTGCAGAGTCCCCATAGATTGGCCACCCAGCGGGCCTCAAGGCCATCCAGGCTGCTCGTGACGCGAGCTTTGTGGGCCAGTGTCCATCCTCCACCCTGTTGCTTGTTCCTTCCCCCGCAGCTTCCCGTGCCATCTGCCTCTTCTTGGCTCCACACGGTGAGTGCAGGGCAGATGGCAGTGAGTCTGCTGCTTAGCCCCAGTGACTCCGCACCAGGGGGGAGGTGCTCCTTGCTTCCTAATCCAAGGCAATGTTTGTATTTCAAATTATTTTATTTAAATTATTTTAGAACAACACAAAGGGGGATATTCACACACTCTAGAGGCTGGTACTGTTTGTCAGCTGCTGGGTTCCAGCCGCTGGTTTCCAGAGCTTTGCCGAGAGCAGGGAACCTCAGGGAAGAAGGGCAAGAAGTGGGGCAGGTAGCGGTTTTGACTGGCTCACCATAAGGATGTGAAATTTAAAGTTTAAAATAAAAAGCCTTCAATAGTTTAGTGTCGAGATAGGGCCTCTTGGAACACTGATAAAGGCTATTCCAGAACATGATGTTTGGAATAAAGAAAAATAACAAATTAGGTTGTTCGCACTATCCTGTCTCTTTGAATGCTTCAGGGCAATAATGAGGTCTCTTTTCCAGGGTGTCAGTGCGGTCAGGCTGTTTCCTCTTTCTGGACATTTGTTGCTGTCTTGTTCCATGGACTGTAAAATTAAGGTGAGTTTTCAGGAACCCAGTGGGAATGCTGCAGAGCCAGAACTTTGGGGAGGTCTGTCTGAGTAATCAGAAATAAATTGGGATTGTTAGGCGATTAGAGGCTAATTGTTTTCTGTTAAGCCCTATGTATGTAGCTGTTTATGGCCTGCTTCCAAACTTGTAGAGTCAGACATGGCTCTGTGGTCCAATTGGCTGGGCTCTTTTTAAAGCTCAGACAGCTGATTAGGATGTAATCCAATCACTTTGGCATTGGGCACATAAATATTGAATCAGGAATAATGCATTTTTTATCGAGGTTATGGATATGTAACTGAGTTTGTTCCTCAGTTGAGGAAAGAAAGGCAGCGATGGAAACCCCATGTCCAGAGAGTAGACAGTGTAATTTATCCTTTTCTCCCGAACGCTCGGACACCAGCTAGAAGCATCGCCCTCAGCCTCTCCCGCCCTGTTCTGGGGAGTTCATCTTGGCCTCTTCCCATCTGTAGAGTGCATGGCAGGAACAGCAAGCTGTCACTCTTGTCAACTCGAATATAAAGGGAACTTCTTTGAAACCTTGTTAAGGCTTTATTTATCCTTTTAAACCAGCGATAGGTATTACCAGTATATAAAGTCGCTGCATTTGTCGGAAGCAGTCATTTAGACATTTGTCTGTAATAGAAACACTTTGTCTCTGACTAAAGCAATTTCTCAGAAAACTCCTAATTTTCTTTAACTTTCATTGAGATTATGATCTTCCCTTGGATCAAGAAACAAAAGAAAGTTGAACGTTGCTCACACCTGTAGGCATTTAGTAGGTACCTATGATATTCAGGGGGATTATAATCTAAAAGGTTTGAAAGTCCTGACTGTCTCACGTTGATGTAAATAACCATGATGCAGGCAGGCATAGGAGCACTTCCGGCTTCAGTGGAAGCATGCCTGAGCAGGAAGGCCAGGAAGGGGAGGGGACAGGGAGAGTTGAGTCTGCTTGGGGAAAATGAATAGAAGGAGTCGGCGTGATGAATTCTGAAACCTACAGCAGGGTTGTGGTTGCCAGAGCATAACATATACAAGGAGAAAATAATTCCAGGCAAGGGAGCAGATCCCACAGGTCCTTGTCTGCCATGTTCAGGACCTGAGGCTTCTGTCTGGTTGGCATTGGGGGACCAGAAAATGCTTTCGATCTTAGAGCACTAGCAACATTGATGAGTTGAGGGAGACAAGAGGGATGCTAGTTTTGACATCTTTGTATTTCTCTGCTTTAGATATGATGAGAATTGTGTGATCCATAGATAATATTTTCATATAGATTCTATATGTTATTTCAGAATAGTACTTTTTAAATACTTCAGTATGAAAATGGTACATAACAGCAGTTCCTATAACACTTAATTCCTTTACAATTAGTTTGTTACAAAAGTAAACGCTATTCCTCATAGAAAAATACGTAAAGTACAGAAAAAAGTAAGAAAATAAAAATAACCAGATAAACTCCATATATAGCTAAATCCTCTTGATACTTTGATGTAAAAACCTCTCCAAGTATAAAGAATGTGTGTGTATCCCAAAAGTATAACTCAAAATGGCAAATTAGTCAATATTTAGTGATTAAATCCATTGTGCCTACAAAAGATGTATAGACACACATAGCTAGCACAAGACTGTTGTTACTGATAAAAACTTGCATCAAGACTGATATCCCCAGGGCTAGTGGCTTCGCTCAGTGGCAGAGCACAGGCTTAGAGTACATGGGTCCCGGGTTCAATTTCTATCATCATGTAGAAAAAATTTACATTTTCATGTGTTTTTTATTTTCTCCAGCTATGGGAAGTTTATGGAGACCGGCGCTGTCTAAGAACATTTATTGGTAATATTTCTTTTTCTCCCTGTCTATAAATCTGTTTAGGAAAGCTTTTGCAAGAAAGATAACATCAGTAGCAGTAATTTTACTGCCCTGATGTGAAGGAAAACATTCTCAGGTCTACTGAGCTGGGTCATGAAGGAGTAAACTCTTAGGTAGGCAGAGAGGACTAGGAAGTGAGAGGGGCAGAAGCAAAGCTGGTATGAGAACGTGTTCTGCATTGTGTGGGACCACGTGTGGTAACTGTTCAGGGTATAGGAGAGGGACGAGAGTGGATAAAAGTAGAAGCGGACCAGGCTGTGGAGAACCAGCTGAACTAATAATGGAGGAGACTGAATCCTGATGGCACTCTGGATTCCCAGCCCTTTCTGGAAAGCAGTGCGATTGGAACTAGACAAAGATGATGTGGCAATCTGGAGTAGACTTTGATAGGCAAGCCTAGAAGTAAAGTTTATACAGCTATTTTATTAGTCTCTCTTCAAATGGTGAGAGTTTGAACTGAAGCACAGAGAAGAAAGAATTTAATAAGATTCAGCAACAGCATATGAGTGATACACGGCAGGGACCTTAGACACCTCCCTGGTGGCCAGGTGAGTGGTAGCGCCATTCAGCAAGGACAGGAATGGAAGGTTTGGGGCTGTTGAGTCTGAGCAGCTGTGAAGATGTCCAGTACGCAGTAGCCATAGGTGACGCTTTAGAAGGAGGTTGGGAGTTAGCAGCTGAAGCATGAGGGACAGTGGGATTGAGGATGAGAAGCGGACCGAAGGGAGGCCAGGCTGTGCCCGCAGAGCCTGGCAGACTCTCTGTCCTTGTCACCTCTCGCTGCTTTTTCCAGATAACTGTGCCACACTGGAGTGCTGTGGGCCACAGTGGCTCTGTTTTTAGATTAAAGTGGGAGTCTGTTCTCCCATGTTCTGCTACTGTGTGGGCCCTGTGCAAACAGATACCGAGACACCACGCCAGCACCCAAGACTTTGAGGGAAACCGTCACTTGTGTCCAGGGCAATAAAATGCCCCTCAGATGCAGCGGGTTTCCTCTCCTCTGCCTTACCTATACTGCCAGAATTCTTCAGGGGAAACTGGAATTTTCTACAGACAGCCACTCTGCAGGGGACGTGGGTGGGGGGCACTGCTAGTTGCCATGCTCACACTTGCTTGTTGCCATGGCGCTTCCGCTGCACCCGCCTAGCTGGAGTTCTGTGGAAGGGGTGGTTCTGGGAGGCAGCCCTCGGGTGACAGTTCTGAGTCTTGTACATTGTGTGAAATCATTTGTGTCTTGGTCATAGTGAGAAACGGGCCTGTTTCTGCTTTTGTTTAACGATTTCTTAGTTCTCTCAAAAACTTTGAAAAGATTCATTTGTCTGACAAGGTTTGATGTCCAAGGAAAGTGTAATTAGGGTCCTGAAATTAATTTAGTGCCAGGATAACATCTTTTAAAAAATAAAGGTCACATCATGGTTTTGAATCAATTTTTATGGAATTAAGTAATGTGATCTCAGGAATATGCAATTACTGGATAAGGGCTGCAACCTCCTGCACTTGAGGTTTGGAACACTTTGTTTTTATGTCTAACATAGTGAGCAATACGGAAGGGACCCCCCAAAATCTCAGCTATTTCCTTCACTGGCAGTAATTAGAACTTTAGATGTCAATAAATTCTTGACTGGTTAATCATCAGTGTGTGCACTGCATATTAAAAGATGCCACGACAAATTTTTAAAAATTATGCCTTTTCCCTGGGTTCTTACCAAAATGTAACACGTGAGAACCACCGGCAGAGCCTCTAGAAGGAAGACAAATTGTAACCCCAGAGCCTGTGTGCACAGAGTGCTGGTAAATCAAACGAGGCTAGGGTGCAGGCTGGCAGCTTCCATGAGGTCACTGCCTCGTGCTCCTCGGTGGTGCTTATGCCGGGGAGCACTGATCTCACCATAGCTTGTGTGGCTCTGCTTCTAGGTCACAGTAAGGCCGTGAGAGACATCTGCTTCAACACCGCAGGCACCCAGTTCCTCAGCGCGGCCTATGACCGGTACCTGAAGCTCTGGGACACCGAGACGGGTAAGTGCGCACAGCTTACTTTCCTGAGCTAACAGCCCGTTGACTCGGAAGACTGGCCCTCGGGTGAAATGGTGCCTTCTCCGACTGCTGCTTCTCGTTATTGAGAAGTCAGCTCATAGCACAAGTGTGTGTATAGATTGGAGCTCGTCTGTATAACCCGTGCTTCCCTGTGAGGCATTATCCTCACCTGCAGACATATTGATGGACAAACACAAACCGTTCTGTCCACTGGCTAATGATCTCCTTATTCCCCCACATCTCCTAGTATAGGCATTGCATAGATCGGAAGCAAATTTAATTTAATTGTCCAAATTGATAATGTAAATCTGAACTCATATGGGCCAGTCAGTTTTACTTAATACAGTGATATTAATTGTGTCGGTATTTTGTGGTGGTATAATTGTGTATTACTAGAAAACATCTTGTAGAATCAGGAATGAAGGTGCATAGCTACAATTCTAGCATTTAGGAGGCTAAGGCTAGAAGACCTTGAGTTAGAGGCCAGCCTGGGCTACAGAGCATGACCCAGTCTGGAAAAAAAAAAAAACTGTGATTTTTGCCAAGTTAATCATAAGAAATAATGTTTACTGGACATTGACTGTGCTGAGCATATACTGGTATCTGTAACTTGACTTTAGCACACCCCTACGAGGTATGTGCTAGTCTTGTATTACAGGTGAGGAACTGGCCGTGAACGTAGGCTTCTAGAAGCAGATCGAGTAAGTGGCAGAATTGGTTCAATCCTCACCTTGCTTGTTGTGGTTCTCAGTTCTGACTTCACATTGCCATCCTCTGGAGAGCAGCTGAGCTGCTCCTGCCTGGGCTCCACCCTCGTGTCAGTGTGTAGACTGGGCTAGTGTCCTCAAGGCTAAAAGGCAACCATCCTACAGCTCTTAAAATTAAGATACACCTAAAGAATTAAGTGCACAGGTGTTCAGCAATTGTTTTAAATAATAAACTTGTGAAAATTTGTTTTAGGCACTGTCAAGATCAAGACATAGAGCACTGCAGTGTGCAGTGGAGTTTTGTGCCCTTTCCTAGTGTGCACCCACTTCCGGCAACCACAGAGAGTCTGTCACCACAGGCCCCATGCCTGTTCTTAACCTTATAGATAGGATCACACCATAATTTCTCATTTCTAACTCCTCATTCAACTTCACATATAACACACACTCTCCTGGCTTATACCCTAATGTTTTCTGCTGCTCAAAATAGTCCATGCATTGATGTGTAGTGAGGAGGCGAGCAGGCCTGCTTTTTGTCCCACCCGGCTCCTGCACGGCTAGCTTTACACCCGAAATAACAACACACAAATTGTATTCATTTAAACACTGCCTGGCCCATTGTATCTAGCCTCTTCTTGGCTAACTCTCACATCTTGCTTTAACCCATATCTAATAATCTGTGTATCACCACAGGGTCGTGGCTTACCAGGAATATTCTAACCCACATCCATCTCGGGCCAGAGCTTCATGGCGTCTGTCTGACTCTGCTTTTTTCCTCCCAGAATTCTGTTCCGTTACTCCACCCACCTAAGAGCTGGACTATCAAAAGGCCAAGGCAGTTTCTTTATTAACCAATGCAAGTAACACATAGACAGATGACTCTCCTACACCATTTCCCCTTTTTCTGTTTAAACAAAAAAGAAAGGCTTTAACTTTAACATAGTAAAATTACATATAACAAAACAGTTATCAAGCAAGAATTACAATTACAATATTTAGATCTATTTTATCTTTTACCATAACAAAGGAAAACTATAACTAACCATTCTTCAGCTCCATCAAAGACTACAGAAGGATATAATATTACCTAAGTAAACAAGAAGTAAGCAACTTCCAAAATGCTAGAAATGACAGAGACATCTCGCTGCCTGGACAGTCACCTGGATGTACCGTTGGGGCATCCATCTTTGGCCTACAGGCCCATATTATCCAGCAGACATTTCCATGAAGCAGACAGTTCAGTCACCTTCTGCTGTGTCCTGCAGAATGTGTCACAGACTCTTTCATGAAATAGGAACCCCGAAAGACCATCTCACCTTTAGGCAAGTTCAGCAGTCCTCTCTCTGAGGGTTCTTTGTGTCCAGTTTATGCAACAGTCCAGGCAAGAGCAGTTTCTTGCCCAAATGGCTATCAAACTCCTCTTGAAGTAGCTGGTGCTGCCAGGAACAGACGTGTCTCATTGTCATGAAAAGCCCTAAATTATTAAAACATTTAAAATGCCATATTATGTAGTCTTTGAAAGATATGAAGAATGCCTATCTGAAATATATCTATGCACATCTAGAAAATCTAACATAACTACAAGCTTGACTATTATTGATGATTATCCATTAACAACCTATATTTTCTAATTATACAGTACATTTTTAAATGAACTAAACAATCACAATACCTTAATCAATATCAGAAATACATATACATATAACAAAATTGACCTTAACTTTATGCCAAAAAAGCAAAATTTATACCAATGTAAGTTATTCATATCTATATCATATACCCCTTTAAATATAAAAGAACATTTTTAAACAATATTTGGGAATATGGGTGCAGTTTTTTCTCTCCAAACTTCTTCGTGCTGAATGGGGACGCTGTTATTTAGGTCTTTCATGGTATAACCTGTCTGCTAGGTTCATCTCAGTCGGCAGTTGAGCAAAGTAATTTTTTGAGGGTGTTCACAGCAACCTTTCAGGAGGGCGTGGTCTATCATACCATATTGGGATAGAAGCAATCCACAGGGTCTCATCCTCTGTGAAAACAAAAGAAGAACTTTTCCAAAGCATCATAACCTTAGATCCAAATTTTGAAGTCAACGTATCTTCAAAATATCTATTTTGGATTCGTTCAGCAGCAATTTATAAACAAATACTTTTAGCAGCTGTTGCTCCTTCCTCAGCATTCAAACAATTCAAAGAGAGCATAATAGCATACAGTATCAAGATTCTCTGTGTATTTTCCATCTTTGTGTGGCTTTATTTTAACCTCTATTTCTTTTATTTTTACTTTTATTTTTTGAGACAGGTTCTCTGTATATCTTTGTCCTGGAATAACTCTGTAGACCAGGCTGTCCTTGAATTCACAGAGGTCCATCTGTCTCTGCCTCCTCAGTGCTGGGATTAAAGGTGTAACACCTTGAACTCACAGAGATCTCTCTGTCCCTGCCTCCCAGTCATTGGGTTTAAGGTGTGTGCTACCACACCTTGAAGTCACAGAGGTCAATCTACCTCTGCCTCCCAAGTGTTGGGATTAAAGATGTGTACCACCACACCCAACTACTCTCTTTTTTTTTCTTTTTAAAGAACTTTAACCTTTTTCTTTTCTCTCCCAAGCCAGCATATATTTTTAACACACAGTAAACCATTTAGAGATTTTTTTAATCTCTCTTTACTATATATCTCTTTTTTTCTGACTACATGAGTCTTTAAGGAGAGGATGAAAGCTGTTGCTTTGATGACTGGACCCAGCCCATTCCTTAGCTTTCCAGCCTCATGGCGGAGGTACTGACTGTAACCATTTTTATTGCCACAACTCTATGGCGTTTCAAGGTCCCTGCCAGCAAGCAAGCTACAGCATTCTGCTCACAGACCACACTCAGTTGGACTGCCTGCATGAAAGAGTCAGAGTTTGCCCTGGCAGGAACAGCCCAGAAAGTCAACATTTTAAAATGGTGCAGCTTTTTTCCTGCTACAGCTGGAAACCAAAAAGCATGCATTCAGATTTTCATCAACACCGTTTAAGTGTTTCGTGGCAGGACCTCTTTAAAGAGCTGCAAGGTTTTGCAGCTAAAGCTGAGTCAGGAAGCCTCTCTTAGATGAGTGCACTTGCCTCTAGCAAGCAGAGCCAACCCAAGAAATGGCTGCTACCAAGAAGCCATGTGTTACATTGATGTAATTAGATCTATCTCTGTAACTAGTGGTGCATTACTTTTGGGGAAACTGTATATGCTAATGTGTGTGTGCATGCGTGTGTGTGTGTGTGTGTGTGTGTGTGTGTGTGTGTATTGTGTATTCACCTTATTTCCTTGAGATAGGGTCTCTCAGTTGAACTGAGAGCTGACCAGTTTTACCACACTGGCTGGCCAGCAAGCTCCCAGGATCCATGTGTCTTTGCCTCCCAGTGTTGGGTTTACAGACATGCAGAGCCATGCCTGCCTATTTACAGGATGCTGGTGATTAAAACCCAAGCACTTACACTTGCACAGAAAGTATTCTTACCAATTGAGCCATCTCCCCAACTCCTAAAAAAAGAAATTTTAACCATTAAAAATCTATGAAAAGTACCATTGTGGTGGTTTTAACAGCAAGCAAGCTGCCCTTCCTCAAAATTCATTAAGTCATGACTTCTAATTAGATCTTCATTCCATTGACATCCTTTAGGAGTGAAATTTATTTTTCTTGTTTAATTTGACTCTTTGGTTTAGGACAGTGTATATCAAGATTTACAAACAGAAAAGTACCCTATTGTGTCAAGTTCAATCCTGATGAAGACAAGCAAAATCTCTTTGTGGCTGGGATGTCTGACAAAAAGATCGTGCAGGTAGGTACGCCTCTTTCTAGTGTATCTGTTAGGATTGGTGAAGAGAACAGAGCATCCACCACTGATGCTTGCTACTTTGAGGGTTCTCGCCTGTGCTTAGAAGGAAGCAGTCAGTTCATGAACATGGGACACTAGAGTCCTTTTAGGTTCCCAAGTATAGTCTGCTGTTGTTATGAGTCCTCACCTGTCTATACCTTCTCTGCTGTTGCTGCAGTGGGACATCCGCAGCGGAGAGATTGTCCAGGAGTATGATCGGCATTTGGGAGCTGTCAACACCATTGTTTTTGTTGATGAGAATCGAAGATTTGTGAGTACATCTGACGATAAGAGCCTAAGAGTTTGGGAATGGTGAGTTTCCATCAGTAATATGTCTGACTTCCATAAAACAAATAAATAAAGACATAAAAAATAAAATTTATAGCCAAAGTCAAAGCCTGATAATATGCAGCTATTTGCTTATTTTTCCAGCCAAAGTGTTTTGATTATTTATTATTGGGAATTTAAATCTAAACATACTGTCCTTCACAGTCTTTGGAGAATCCTTCAAAGTGTGGATTTGAACTGCTGGTTTTGTAGTCGTGATAACTGTCTCAGCATGGCTTTACACATTCTTTTTCATTTTTATTTCTTATTTCTTATATGTATGTGTGTGTGAGAGTGTTGGCTTTGTTTTACTGCATCCGTGTGGAGGTCAAGGGCAGCTCTGCGGAGTCAGTGCTTCTTCCCTGGTGGGTCTAGAGATCACACGCAGGCTTGCACAGCAGCCTTTCCGCCAGGTCTTCTTGCTGGCCCCTCACACTCTTTAGTAGATAGCGTACTCGTCTTTGCAGAATGACAGGCAAGGTGTATGATGTGAGGGTCACACATAAATATCCAAGCTTTAACACCTGCTTTGTGGTCATTCATGCTATAAGTTGCCCTCTTTCATCAGCTTTAAACAGGCCTTTTGCTTATTGGATATAATCAGAATGTATTGAATACTTTTTCTTTTTATCCAAAAAAAAAAAAATTTGTCTAAAGTCAAAATAAAATACTTAAGCTGACTTCACTAAGTATTTTGATTGTTTTTTGATTTAGTTGCAAATAAGTAAGTGGTAATCTTTCTTATTAAAGTCAGTCTTTGGGTGGAACCCAGCTTGTTTTTATAGTCACAAAGCACAGCTCAGTGGAGACCACAGCCTTGCAAGGATTAAAAAGTGCCCCTTCCCACCCACCCCCAGAAGTTGTAACTGAAGAGAAAGCCAGCAGCCTTGAGCCCCAGCCAGGGTTTCCTGTTGAGACTAACTCCCATGGAAACCTGAGTGGGCTGAGTAGGCCCTCGGTATTGTTAAGACAATCGAGGTAATTTCAGATTTAATGCAACTTGTCCACCAACACTATCACCTGTGAGATTATCCCCAAGGACGTTGACTGTACTTTGTATCTAATCTCAATGTGCAGCTTCATCCTTATGGGTCATGGTTTGAAACCAAGGTCTGTCATCCGAAATGGTGCTTTTTAAGAGATTTAGCTCTCAGTGGGAGAGTGCAACACCCTCAGTGAAAGAAAGGAGGAGGGGGGCTGTTTCCTACAGAAAATATCATGTAAACACCAGTGTTCGTGTTTGGATGGTTTAGCTTGGCTTGAGGCATATGCACATGGTGTGTGCCCACATCCCGTCCGTGTGTGTGCAGAGGTCAGAGAAGGATACCAGGTTGTCTTCCTCTCAGTCATGCCTTGCTGCCTTGCTGGGGTGCTGGGGATTTGAACTCAGGTCCTCACACTGTACAGCAAGCACTCCTAGTTACTGAACAGTCTCCCCAGCCTGATACCAAATTGTGTGTGTGTGTGTGTGTGTGTGTGTGTGTGTGTGTGTGTGTGTGTGTGATAGAAACAGACAGAGAGAGATGTCAGTGGTTTGATTTTGCTTAAACATTCAGACTTTGTATCTCAAGATGCTGTTCCAGCTCCACCGTTGAAAGCAGAGTGGTGTCAGAAGGTGGTTGATATTGAGGTGCTGTACCAGTTAGAGGGCTTTGGGTGCTTGTATTTTCTCAAAATGCTTTGATTAACTTAAGGTGGCCACGTTAGCATCCTTGTTTCCCTCTGGAATCCTAGGAACCTCTGCTGAAAGGCATACTGCTCTTTTGTTGCCAGTGATGCCATGCTGCAGGTGTCTGTTTGGCCGTCACCTGTTATCCTGGTCTATCATTAATGACAATACAGGTGTGGAGCTAGGATATGCATGTTATACAAACTCTTTGATTTCATGTGCAAAGCCATCTCATGAGATAGGTATGTTTATGTGGGGTGGGAGCCTTTTTCTCGTTCGTTCTGTATAAGGAAACTAAGATAGTTTAAGTGATCTACCTAAGGTGGTACAGGACGTGAACGACAGATCAGACTGATTCCAGAACTCAGATTTGCAGCTCTGTGGCTGGGAGAGTGACAGGGGAGACTTGCACGGAGAGGAGTAACTTGCATCTGCCTAGCAGAGAGCAAACAACTCGGGACTCTTGGGATCTCCTGCAGCCTCTGCTGCAGTAATGGCTGGTGATTCTGGCGCTAACACAGGAGAAAGGGCCTTAAGCTCACAGCAAACTGAGCCCAGGCACAGGAAGTTCCCAACACTGGAGCTTTCTATATAAGAGGCATTTTTCCCAAACTTACATGTCCTCTACCTCATTGTAGAACAGCACCATAATAGAGGATAAGAACCAGATGAATCAGTGGTTAAGAGCACCAGCTCCTCTTCCAGAGGACCCAGGTTCGATTCCCACTGCCTACATGGCGGCTCAGAATAGTCTGTACAACTCCAGTTCCAGGGGATCAGATGCCCTCCTCTGCCTTCCAAAGGCACCAAGCACACATATGGTGCACACACATACATGCAGACAAGACGCTTACACACATAAAAATAAAGACTTGGAAGAAAAGAAGCAAAGGAAGCTGGGCTTTCTTTCACAGTGCTGTACAGACAGCAGCTAATGTCCTTGAGAAGAATTGGGTACGGTAGATACCAGCAACTGTGGCCTGAGAGTCAGCCGAAAGCCTGACAGGGCACGGCGGTTTTGTTTTTGTCTTTAATGAAAGGTATTTATTTTGGTAAAATATTTTTTCAAGGAAATAAAAACCCCTTTCAGAATTTCCAAGTCATTTTTATTATTAAAAAAATAATGAAAACGAAAAGGTACTTAGTACATTTGGTTCTCAATTTAAGTGAATACTTCAGAATTTTGTTTTATATTGAGGCATTTTTATCAGATGAGGTTTTTACTGTTCTGTATTTTGCTTTTTGTCCTGGACTGTACACTTTAGAAATACTTTACATGTAAACTGAAAAGAGGCTTAGTACCAAGCACTTAATCTCTGCGGCCTGGGTCATTTTTCTGGGCGGATGAAGGTAGCACGCAGGTCCCTAAAGCTCTTTCTGTCCTCCACACTCACTCCCACCTGCTCACGAGGTCATGAGGTGAGGTCGGCTGATGAATAACCTCATAGGCTTGCTCAGACATCTTCTTCTGCCTCCCATGGTACCTTTTAAGTTGAGTTCATCATTAAGGGATATTTAGTAATAAGGGCCAAAGTTTAAGTCTCATAACTAGAAACTAGAACTACTGACACCATTATAATTTTCATGGAAAGTCATTTGTAAAATAAAAGCTTTAATAATAAACTCCATCCTGGAAGTTCAATGAAAAGCAAGTTGCTTGTATTTGGGTACATTTGGGTAATTCTTCTAAATGTGCTTTGGTGAATTACTCATTCTAACATGTATGCTATTTTCAATTTTTAGGGATATCCCTGTGGATTTTAAGTACATAGCAGAGCCCAGCATGCACTCAATGCCTGCAGTGACTTTGTCTCCAAATGGTGAGTTGGAACGTGGAATTCGTTCTAAAATGAGCTTCTAAGACACGGAGTAATTGCTGGGTTCATAGGAACTGGAGAACTCCGTGCAGGGAATCAGGATGTTGCCGTACTTGTGTAAGGAAACCTTTTCAGTAGCAGGAGCAATTACTGGTTTTCATCTGTGAATCACCTCACCCACTCTCTTGTTTTGAAAAAAATAAAAGAGTTAGTGATTTACAGTTAACATTAAGGATTTCTGACAGTTGTTTTTTGTTGGTTAGTTTTTAATAATTTTCCTTCCAACACAAATCAGGTTCAATAAATCATTTAATAAGAACTTTTCTTTCAAGGGAATAGGAAATTTTGGTCTGATTCTTCAAAATGAGAACATTTTAGTGATTATCTTGTAATAGGGCTTTTAAAGCAGTTTACGGCCCTATTTGACACTCAGGGTTAGACTCATGCTCATTTCCTTTAGGGTTTGACTGGGGTAACAGGACTAGGTAACCACAGTGGAGAGCTTGTCTGAGCCCTTGTCCTCATTCCACTCTGGGTAAACATGCACGGATGTGATACGGAACTTCATCCCTCTGGCTCAGACAGCTGTGTTGAGCTGGTGTCTATCGGGGCTCACATCTGGAGCCCCGTCTCCTTCATGGCATGTTTCTGTCTTTGTTTGACTGCCCAGGGGTCACACTTGATGCAGCCCACTCACTGCATGGATGCACTTGGGGGTGTTGATGGTTTGTTCTTGTGTGTGTGTGTGTGTGTGTGTGTGTGTGTGTGTGTGTGTGTGTTAGTGTTTTGTCTGCACATATGTCTGTGTGAGGATGTCTGTCAGATCCCCTGAAACTGGAATTGCAGACATCTGTGAGCTGCCATGTGGGTAATGAACCAGGGCCTTTAGCATGCAGTGCTCTTGACCACCGAGTCGTCTCTCCAGCCCTAATGATGGATTCTTGTTGATGGCAGAGGCCCTTCTCTCCACCCCTCTTCATGGGAGCCATTTTGCAGGGCCCAAGTTGAAAAGAAAGGGTACAGGGGATTGTGGGAGGGAAAGCTGCATCTCCAAAAGATTGTCTTCAGCAAAATAAAAACAAAAAATCAGTACAGTTTCCTATTGGATAATCCATTGTCTTTTAAGTAGCAGGTAGTTGTGCTGCAGGCGTACTGATACTGTCACGCTCCGATGGGGATGTAAAGTGAGTGTTTTCAGAGCTGTTCTGGGGCAGACCCAGGACAGGAAGAACCTGCCCCTCTGTCTGCCCCTCTTTGGTAGCTCAGTGACAGTTGGCAAGAACCCTGTCATTCTTAGAGACACAACAGGCCCTACATACCACTTTGTCAGTCCCCATATGTACCTTTGTCATTAGGATTCCAGACTTGATGTACAGGTTTTTAAGCACATGTTGATCCTTATTAAACAAGTGTTTCCCTCACATAAGCAGTGCTGGGACTGTTTCCTGGGTAATTCTTACAAGTGTCTAAGATGCTAAGAAACAGTATTTAGGGCCTGGGGCTTGCGGACTCCAGGGTAGATAAGGCAGCACACCCTCTGAGAAACAGTTACTGCGGTCTTGCTAATCCTCTTTGACTTGATACTTCCCATAGATCTATTCTGTAGATCTGTTGTCTGGAGTTATAAAATAATTCCCCTTAGCATGGTTTATTAGTAACTTAATTCTGTTGACACCAAGCCTGGGAATTGTTTCCTTGTTTTTAAGCGGTCAAAGCTCCATGTGATGAGTTCTCCGAGACAATGGGAACACGGGGGTGGGGTGCAGTGCTGTAGGTAAAAATGCCTCTTGCCAGTGCCTGACTGGAGCGCTCTTTCGGTGCCAGCGGAATTGCTGTTCTGCTATTAGAAAGCACTTGAGCACAAAAGTAATGAAAGCTAATATATGTAAAATAAACTATAAAAAATAGTTAAATCTTTCTCTAAAATATGTCACTTACCGTGTTTTACAGGGAAATGGCTCGCATGCCAGTCAATGGATAACCAAATCTTAATTTTTGGAGCCCAGAACAGATTCAGATTAAATAAGAAGAAAATTTTCAAGGGTCACATGGTAGCAGGCTATGCTTGTCAGGTCGACTTCTCGCCAGACATGAGGTAAATCAAACCTTCCTGTTCACATGGGATGGGATGGTACAGTATTGTTCAATAGCAATACTTCACAAACCCCTGGGACCTTTGTCAGCTCGAGGACTGGGTACTCTTTCAAACTGACAGGGTAGTCATAAAGGGAAGAACAAGCTATGGAAATTACATTTTGGCTTTTCTGTAGGGTCTTCATCAGTCTACAATACTGCTTAGGCCTATGCCTTTAACTGTTAACCTAATCCATTCCTGTCCACATAGCTGTGATTTTCTCTGTTTTTCTGTGTCACTGTGGTTGAATGGATACCAGGAGAATTCGCCATCACAGTGTTGGACAGACTTCAATTTGTCTACACTGAAAACAGAATTGTAGCTTTTGGATATTTCTAGGTCACAAGAGTGAAATTTCTGCATTCATTTTCCTCCTCTTAGTTAAAAATATATAGGTAGAAGGAATTCAGCTATCCTGTGACTTTCTATATTTAGCATGGTAATTAGGCCTCCGATTCCTATTTCTGATTCAGCCTTGGACATGTTCAGAGCATATTGAAGCTAAGACGGTTGAAAGTGTACCTAACGTGTTCACCAGCTGCCTGAGAAGCAGGTTCCTCCGTGCACTCGTCCTGTCTCCTTGGCGGAAAATAACTCCCTAGCTCTTAGGCTGGCTTATCGGAGGGAAGGGACTGGAGATGGCCAGCGGCAGACTGTGTGTGTGCTTGTTCTTCTGAGCTCTGCACCTTCACATTTCTTAGGGTGAGAACACGGGCGCTGTCTCTCCACCCATTTCACCAGGTCAAGGTGTGTGAATAATTGGGATTTGTTTTTGTTCTGTTGCAGCTATGTGATTTCAGGAGATGGAAATGGAAAACTAAACATTTGGGACTGGAAGACCACAAAACTCTACAGTCGGTTTAAAGCCCACGATAAAGTGTGCATAGGTGCAGTGTGGCATCCCCATGAAACATCCAAGGTCATCACGTGTGGCTGGGATGGCCTCATTAAATTGTGGGATTAATGCAATTAGTCCTTTCACAGTCTGGGATCATTTTTGATCCAGTGTCATATTTAATATTTAATTATTAAAATGTGTTGGATGACAATTTGATTTATAGGTAATCTTTCCGTATATGGCCTTATGAAGTTGGCCAATGGTTTTTGTTAAGAGTATTGTAAATTTGCCTCATATAAGTCCATTGGCAACTTCATTTATTCTTTACAGATGCTATTTATGTGAAGAATGACAGCTAACTATACCTGACAGATAGTGACTCTCGGCAGGCAGTTTATCCCTGAGATATCACTGAAAGGACCGTTTGGGGGCCTACTGGACATGGGACCCTAGAGGAAGTGATGTAGCTAATGACTCAGAAAGGCGCCTGGAAGACACAGACACGGCGATGGCTTGGCAGTGCGACGTTCAGTATGTGATTTCAAGAAAACAGCATGGTCACTGCCTCTTAAATTGGGGACTCTAGATATTTTCTTACAGAGTCAATGTTTTTACAAAGATCTAAAAGGAAGTTTAATATTTTCTAATATTCAAAGGTTTTACTGTTTGTATTCACAAGCAAAATCAGAGTAATTAAAAAAAAAAAAACAAAATATGACTTCAAAGAAATTGCAAGACAGTATTTTGGACCATGCCTTCATGCTTGGCCAGAGGGGATTCGTTAGTAGGGAGGTGAAGGAGAGCCCTCAGACCCTGGTTTCTGAGAGCGCAGCCAGGTCCTTACTGACAGTCAGGTTCTTTCCCGGCCCTTACCAGTCCACTGAAATGGAAGAAAGAAAGGACTGGTGCAGTTTGATTACTCAAAAAGGCAGGAAACACTCAGAGTTTCTGTTCCTATCATTTTCATTGAATCAAGTTCGAAGCTTTTGGTTTCACAAGTTCCATTATTTTTATGGCCTGTGTTGTATATTTTCAGTTGTAAATGAGTGACCTTTATTGGCTGCAGCATTTCTCTGATTATTAAGCAATGTAAAATTTAAAAAACAGCACACAGTTCCTCCCTTGACTCTCTTCCTGATCAGGGTGGCCAGGACTGTATAGACCAAGGCAGAAAGTGAGGTGTCTCTGAAGGTGGAACTCTGGTGAACGAGGCAAGGCTTTGGATTTTCCTGTAATCACTGTCAGTAAGGACCTGGCTGCGCTCTCAGAAACCAGGCTCTCCTTCACCTCCCCACTAACGAATCCCCTCTGGCCGAGCATGAAGGCATGGTCCAAAATACTGTCTTGCAATTTCTTTGAAGTCACATTTTGCTTTTGTTTTTTTAATTACTCTGATTTTGCTTGTGAATACAAACAGTAAAACCTTTGAATGTTAGAAAATATTAAACTTCCTTTGTAAAAACATTGACTCTGTAAGAAAATATCTAGAGTCCCCAATTCAAGAGACAGTGACCATGCTGTTTTCTTTAAAGCACATACTGAACGTCGCACTGCCAAGCCATGGCCGTGTCTGTGTCTTCCAGGAAGGGTGGCCTATGGGAGGAAAGAATGCACGACCTTAACCAACGCAAATGACTGAAATGTGGTGGGGAGACACTTCAGCAGCAGTATTGCATGTTTGGAATCGTAATTTTAGAATCTCCATCTCTCTTACTGTGTTTTTGACTGTTTCTAAACCGAATAACTGTACATAAGAGTTTTCTCTTTTTTGAAAAGACCCTATTTTTGAATAAAGCATTCTTTTTATAGAAAGTGCTACTGAAATGTCCATTGTGTCCTTTTTAGTCCCAAGTCATGTAGACACCAAGTCCAGCCATCTTCAGACTTAAATGACATTGCAGGTGGGCGTGTCATAAACATGTCAGTGGTTTATTCTAATCACATGAGCAAACACAGCTCAGCACCCTTGAAGCATTTAGGGTGTATAGACATGCGGGATTAGAGTGTACAGACAGCGCACAGACGGTCGGGTTCTTTCCCAGCATAGAAAACCTAAAAGCATAGTGTTGCACACTGAGTGCGTACACACTGTTGCACACTGTTGTACACTGAGTGCTTGCATAGTGTGAGTGCTTGCATACTGAGTGTTTGCATACTGAGTGCACACTGTGAGTGCATACATACTGTTGCACACTGAGTGCTTGCACACTGTTGCACACTGAGTGCTCGCACACTGTTGTGCACTGTGCTTACTGTTGCACACTGTGAGTGCTCGCACACTGTTGCACACTGTGAGTGCTCGCACACTGAGTGCTTGCACACTGTGAGTGCCTGCCTTCTGCCTCATCCTTACTGCAAGATTTTTGTTGCACCCTGAACGTTAGAATTGTTGAACTGGATTAATATTTAAACACTGAAGCAGAGGCTGGACTGACAGGAAGTTCAGGCAAACAAGCTCTTTCCAGGTAGAAACATTTTATTTTTCTGTGTGTTTTGAGACAGAGTCTCATGTACCTCAGGCTGACCTCAGACTCACTGTCTAGCCAAGGATGTGCTTGAATTAATTCTCTGGCCTCTGTTTCCCAAGTGCGTGGATTACAGGTATATACCATATCTGGCAGGAAGTGACTCTTGAGAAACACATTATGGGACTGGCCAATAACCTTAAATGTTTATAAACTGCCAAAAAGGGAATTTTGACAGTGAAATGTCAATCTCTGAGCGACAGCCATTGAGATCCTAATACCAGCACCAATTGCAGACATTCCTTAAAGATCAACTGACTGAAGTGGACCTTTGGATTGTGTTGCTTGCTGTGATAGAGAATAGTGGATAGTTGAGGGAGCCACGTTAAGTTCTCGTGCCGGAACGGAATGTGAAATGCCAGCCAGACCCTCCAGCAGTCTGTTGTTGGTGGTGGTGGTGGTGGTTGGTTGGTTGGTTTCGGTTTTTGGTTTTTTGAGACGACGGTTTCTCAGTAGCTTGGAGCCTATCCTGGAACTAGCTATTGTACACCAGGCTGACCTTGACCTCAGATCCGCCTGCCTCTGCCTCCCGAGTGCTGGGATTAAATGTGTGCGCCACCACCGCTTACTACACCAGTATCCTGCCAGCAGTCTTAAATGTGGATCTCAGCGTGAGACCTGGGGAATACAGCTGCTGTACGTAATGGTCACAGTTTAGTGTCTCGGGCTGCAGTTGAAAGCAGTGTTGTGCCATAGTTTTACTGGCAGCATCCGGGGGCCGTGAGTCATAAAGTAGCTGACATAATAGAGTATAGACAAGGGAAGTGCAAAGGAGCCAGTGGGGGATGGTATCTGTCACACATCGGAACAAAATTCATGTCATGAAATACATGATCGGTGGGCAAATAAACAGAACGAACTAATGGAAGATTGAATTAAAGTGAAAATTGACACACACATAAAATTCCTGGGAAGCTTTCCTTAAAATGGAGTGTTCTTGTTTCTAACTCAAGACTAAAACTTTAGGCAAGCTCTCCGAAGGATCTTCCAGCAAGATTGCACTAATGGGGAGAACATGAAATTAGAATCACAAATTTATCTAGGACATTTAAAATGTAGGCTATTTGGGATAAAGAAATCGGATAGCCAGAGTCCATGTGGTTACCTGTATGCATGTGGACACATATAGCACATGCTTGTATTACACCTTTTATGTGCACAGTTACTTCAGTAATCACGGAAGCAACATTCCTTGTTTTACCCAGAATTTAAGGAAATGCACACTTCAACGAAAAGTCTTGAAATGGCTTCATTTTCAGTGACGTACAGGCACCTTTGTCCTGGTCTGCCTTCTGTTGCTGTGATAAACACCATAGCCTAAAGCAACTCAGGAGCAAAAAGGCTGTTTTCCACCTTACAGGTTATATAGCCTCTGGTCAACTGAAGCCGAGGCACAGGCCTGAAGCAGGAACCACTGCTGCTTACTGGCTTACTCCCCAGCCTTGCCCAGCTACTTCCCTTAGTCTTACAGGGTTCAGGCTCACCTGTCCCAGGGATGGCACCACCCACAGTGGGCTTGGCCCCTCTGACCTGGGTTCACAATCAAGAATCTGTCCCACAGACTCGCCTAAAGGCCAATCTGATGGAGGCCATTCCTCAATTAAGAATCCCTCTTCTCAGCTGTGTCTAGGCTTGTGTCAATCTCACGAGATCTAAGGCGCACACCTGCCTTGGCTGCCTTTAAAAGATGTTTTAGCTCCTGCTCTCTAACTGCCCGTGTTTTAAATCTCAGGGGTTTAACTCCAATCTCAAACATTTGTTTGTTTGTTTTGTAGACCAGGCTGGCCTTGAACTCACAAGAGGTCCGCCTGCTTCTGCCTGCCTAGTGCTGGAATTAAAGGCATGTGCCACCATGCCTAGATTAAACATTTTGGAATTTATGTTCTTTTCAAAATTATTTTGGAGATTATAACTATTATCATTTATCCCTTCTCTTTCCTCCCTCCAAGTCCTTCCATGTACCCCTCCCTTCTCTCTTTCAAATTCATTGTCTCTTTTATTAATTATTGGTGTGTTACTAACGCAGAAGTACAACCTGTTCAGTCTGTGTGATGTTACTTGTGTTTACGTTCTCAAGGATGATTATTCAGAACTGGATAACCTATTGGTGTGCTCTTCCCTGGGGAAGACTTTCTCCTGTGCAGTATTCCTTAGTTGCCTGTGGTTCTTTGTCCAAGGTTGCAGCCTCCTGAGGCTCTCCCTTCGCATTAGCATGTCTGTTGGTGGCATTCTTGTTTAGTTGGTGTTTAGGCAGTACTGTAGGAGAATTCTGACATTCCTAGGAGACATAATCTCACAGCAAATTCCCTGTGTCCTGGTTCTTACAATCAATCTTTCCGCCCCCTCCCTGAGCCTTAGGTTCAGGAATTATATTGTAGATATACTTTTAAATTCATGTACAGAGCACTGTACAAAGAAATTCTGTTATAATATTTTATGTGTATATTATATTCCAACAGAAATATATGAGTCTTACATTAGTTTTAACTTTCTCCAGGTTAAAGTGGGCAGTTAATCTTATATTTTATTTGACATCTAAATTTTTATTTAAACATATATTCAGTTTTGAAATTTAGTATTTTATTTTTGTATCCTAAGACCTTGAACCATAGTATTTTACACTGATAACATGTTTCAATTCAAACAAATAAATTTTCATTTTAAAGAAATCTCATACAAAGTAAATTTGCCTACCATGTTGTTAGAAGCATTCTTTAAATTTAAATTTTTAATTTTTTTCAATTGCCGAACCAAATGAACCAAATTTTATAGTTTCTAATTATAAAAATAAGTATCACTTAAAAGTCAGTTCTTGGAGCCGGGCGGCGGTGGTGCACGCCTTTAATCCCAGCACCCGGGAGGCAGAGGCAGGCGGATCTCTGTGAGTTCAAGACCAGCCTGGTCTACAAGAGCTAGTTCCAGGACAGGCTCCAGAGAATCTCTAGTTCCAGAGAAACCCTGTCTCGAAAAACCAAAAAAAAAAAAAAAAAAAAAAAAAAAAAAAAAAAAAAAAAAAAAAAAAAAAAAGTCAGTTCTTGGACTAGAAGTGAGTTCAGCTAAAGAGCATGTATCTTGTGTACATGAGGTGCTGAGTTCTACCCCAACACAAAAACACTTTTCAAAAGGTGTGTGTGTGTGTCTGTGTCTGTGTGTGTGTCTGTGTGTGTGTCTGTGTGTGTGTCTGTGTGTGTTTGTATACCCACAGATGCTTTAAGAGGATGTCTAAAGCTGAAGTTACAGTCAGTCGAATATGAATACTGAAACCCGAACTCAGACCTTGGCAAGAGCAATATGTACTCTTAAGCACTAAGTCATCTCTCCAGGGTCCAAACATCGTTTTTAATTAGAAGAAATTCAGTTGTTTTGAATTCCTCAGCCATTTTAAAATATATGTTTATTGCTTAAGAATTTCAAATAGTTTTAATACTATTCTCCCCCCACTCTTCTCCTGACTCCTTCCAGATCCACCCACCCCTCAGCTCCCCTTCTCAGCTTTGCCTCATTTTTTTTTAGAGCTGTGGGTCAGATTTGTGCAGCCTGTATACTCCTGAGCATAGGGCCACTCAGAATTATTGACCTACTAGGGGGTCACACCCTTTTTTGGAAAACCTGACTCTTCTTTCCCGAGAAGCCACTAACTGGCAATAGCTTCTCAGGGACGGGAGCTCCCTTTGGAATGCTGATTGGCTTGACTTTGTGCAGGTCTTGTGTAGGTGACTGCGGGTGCTGTGAATTCATGATTACAGTGATCTTATCATGTCCAGAAGTGCTGTCCAGGGCTGGGCCTCCTAACCTCTAGGCCTAGAACCTTCCCATCCTTTCCTCTACTGCAGTCCCTGAGCCTTCCAGGGCGGGGGTGACACTGAGGTCCTATTTGTGGCTAAGCGTTCCACTGACACTCCCATCTGTTGAGAGTTTCTGCATTAACCATCCTTTAGTTCACAAAGCAACTTCTCTGTCAAGGTCCGAGAGCTGCATGTTCTACAGATGTAGAGATACAAATTTAGGGGGCAGTTTGATATTGCCCATTACCAAAATCCTAGCGGTGGGTTTACTCCTGGGACCTATGAATTCTCCATCTGTGAGTTTGGAGTACCCAGCATTGATTTTTTTCTCCTGTGGAACAGGCCTTAAATCCAATCAGGAATTGGGTGGTTACCCCTACAATCAATGCTAGTGCCACTATTGCACCCACGGGTGTATCTTAGATATTATTGTAGTTCACAAAGGATACAATTAAAATTTGGTGACAGAAAGACAGACAGACAGACAGACACACACACACACACACACAGAAGCCTGGATAACACTTTCCAGTACTATGAAAAATGACCAGTAGGGAGAAAGTTCCCCTGTCAGTACCATCTTCTCGTGTCCTATGACCGAAATGTCTCTGGTGTTTGCAGCAATAGGGTCTTACCACCAAGTTCTGTTGGGCAACCAAGAGCAATGACGATAACCTGTATTGGTATGGGGATCTCCAAGACATCCCTGGCGAACAAATCAAGGACAATGTATATTAACCAGTTTTCTCTAGAGCACTGGTTCTCAACCTTCCTAATGCTGCAACCTTTCAATATTCAACCTTCATGTTGTAATGACCCCTAAGCATAAAAGTATTTCATTGCCACTTCTTAACTGCAATTTTGCTCCTGTTATGAATCATCCTGTAAATATCTGTTTTCAGATGCTCTTAGGCAACCCCTGTGAAATGGTCATTTGACCCCCAGAGGGGTTGTGATCCACAGATTGAGAACCAGTGCTCTAGATGAACAGAAGCAAAAGAATGAGCATAAATATTAAAAGATTTTTATTAAGTCAGCTTTGAACTCATAACCACAGCTGAATCACACCCAGGAGACTGAGAACTCCTAAGCTGCTTGGTCTTTGAAGCTGAGTGACTCAGCAGCCTAAATCTCACCCAGAACCTAAAAGTCCCCCATGGAAGCCTGGCAACAGTGGTCTTGATATCAGTGAGGGAATCCTCATAGCAGCAGTAGTAGTGCAAGATAAACTCACTCAGCAGGGAGAGGCAAGGCCAAACCACCAGCAGACAATGTCTTCCTTCTGCCAATCCCCTTTGTGTCTGCTGCCCACATTTGTGATGATGTGTGCTTCCCACAGTCATTAAGACAAATCCTCAGCTTCTCAGGTTCCCCGCACAGGTGAGTCTAATTTTCCAGACACCCTTGCTGTTATTTATCCTTTTCCCCACCCTCTCCTCTGCCCTCCCCTCTCATCCCTCTCCACATGTAAAACCCCCTCTGAATTATTTCCTCCCTATGTCACCCGTGTTCTATGACCTCCCCTCCCTTAAGGTCTCTCTTCCCCTTCCTACCAATAGTTCCTCTCTAGTTGTCTGGTTTCTGCTGGTATTCCAAATTACTAAACACAAATCTCAAGATTGGACACTATGATCAGCATATGAGTGAGAACTCATGCGAAATTTATCTTTTGCTCAGCATGTTTTCCAATTCCATCTATTTACCTGCATATTTCATGATTTCACTTTTCTTTAAAGCTGAGTGAAATTCTGTTGTATATAGGAACCACACTTTTATGTAGCAGTTGGGCTGGGCATTTTGGCGGTTTCCATGTCCTAGTGTTTGTGGCTGGAGGGGCAATGAACATGGATGAGCGTGTATCTCAATCAAGCACTTTGTAAGTGCTCAGTAACAACATGCCCGCTGGCTCCCATCCTGCACAGTATGGCCCCGAACCATTCCCAAAAAGAGTTCAGATATCCAGTGTTACTGCCTCATCTTCTAAAAGATGTTCTAAGGTCCAAATTGCTCATAATAGAATTCATATAAGGAATTTTGATGTTCATACATCCTGTCCTGTGTTACATGTTGGGTATTTCCTCAGATCCATCTCCAGATAATTTTAAACCCATAAAACTTCTCAATTCAGCCACTATTTTCCTTTTCTGAGAGGTCTGTTTGCACTTGTTCATATGCCTGGGTTTCTTTCCCCATAGTCTCTTGTTTTCTTACGGTTTATATAGTCTTAGGTTTTCAATCATGAACGGTTTATATTATTCAGTCTTTTAAGATTCATTTTATTTCTGTGTTTGTTTACATGTGTGTGTGCATGCCGCTTGTGTACAGGTAGTTGTGATCTACCCTATGTGAGTGCCCTGAGCTGAACTCAGGTTCTCTGGAAGAGCAGCATATACTCTTAATTGCTGAGCCATCTCTCCAGCCAATATTCTATGTTCTTAATGATGTTGCAGAAGGATGAGAATTCTTGGTCATCCTCAGCTACAGTTTAAGGCCAGCCTGGGCTAGAGGAGATCTTGTCCCACCCGTCTGTACTGCCTCCTCCAAAAAGGATTGCTGTTCAGCTGTCTCGAGCACCTGAGCTAAAAGTCCCAGGGTTTCATTGTCTGTTAACTCTACTTCATAGTGACCCAATCGTTTCCTTATTGGATGTAACTCTTTATTGTGAATGGGTCTTGTTCTCTGAGGAAATTCTTAGTAGCCGGGGTTGCTGAAGAATCCCTTCAAAGCATTTTGCATCCACTTTTACCATGTCCCCCGGGAAGTGTCACCCCTAGGACCAAGTAGCTATTGTAATCCCTCAGCTTATAGATGTGTTCATGCGTGATTAAGGTAAATTCCACTGTTGCACTCCTTGCACAAGCTTGATCTTTATTTGTCATGGGAATATTCTATTTGCCCTCAGCCACAGCACGAGGTGGGCTTCCTGGGGCTGGTGGGTGTGAAGTCTTGTGACCATGTCTTCATTGAAGTTGAGCCCTCCAAGAGTCTGGTCCTTCTGAAACTGTGGGCTTGTCTCCACTGCTCTCAGCCTCCAGCCATTCCAGAAGTGAAGTTCTGAGGTGTGTCTAGTGCAAGGTCCTGTTCTACCTCTCATTCCAGGCTCTCTGGGGTTCGTGTGTCTGAAGATTTCATCCTTGGATATTCAGCCAAGTCCCATACTTGTCCCATACTCACACCTCCTACACAAATACACATGCATATACATGCTTGAGCGTATGTGAAAGGATCATTGGGGCTGTTCATAGTTCTGTTTAGCATACTGTCACGCTACTGAGACAGTCTGGAAACTCCTATAAAGCCCACGTCCTACTCTTAGAACCCTGAGTTTATGTGACCCAGAAAGGGAGACATTTCTCCTCAGGGCACTTCTGCTTTCTGAGGAACCCTCAGAATTGGTTCCCTCTTACCTGGCTTTTCTTATTGCATAAGCATATTATATCCTATAACGTCCTTTCCTGGCAAATGCCTCAGTCCAGTCAAGCTTCTGTAACAAAATGCATTAGGCTGAATAATTCATAAACAACAGATTTATTGCTCAAGAACAAGCAAGAGTGTCTGGTGTGGAATCATCCTCAGTCTCAGACACAGCACCTTCCTGCTGCATCCTCGTGGTGGAAAGGGGAAGCATTCTCCCCAAGGCCTCTTTTGTGTGCACCCTAATTCCAATCATGAAGGCTCCACCCTCATAACTTACTCACCTCCCAAATGCCTCAACTTCCTCATCATGGACCAGTGACAGGTTCCCACACAGTTATGACAGGCAGCCTCAGGACCCGCCTCAACACTGGCTAGCTTCTCTTCCATTTGTCTTCTAGCTACTTGTGACTGGGTATGGGGCATGTAGGATATGAAAGTCGTATAACCACTCCTTGGTGGGCGTATGTGAGAAAGTCCAAGTGCAGCCCCCGTGAGGAACCAGTGATGTAGCAATTGCAATGTTATGAAATGCATAAGAAAGTATTTCTATAGGATTGAGGTGAAATCAAGGGAACCCCCAACCCAGGTAAGGCCTCTGGCTTTGTGTCTCCGCTGACTGCTCTTCTGCCTTTTCCCTTCATCTTATTACCTGCTGTGTAATGTCCGTCTCTCCCAGAAGATGGTATGCTCCATGAGAGGAAGGGCCACATCCGCAGCCTGGAGCTCCAGGGCCTACCTTGAGCCTGCTAGGAACCTGGTCAGTAGGTATTCATTGGGTGTAAATTTCAAAGGTCCTTCATCTTCCTTCCTTCCTTCCTTCCTTCCTTCTTTCTTTCTTTTTCCAAGACAGGGTTTCCCTGTGTAACCGTCCTAGCTGTCCTGGAACTAGCTCTCATAGACTAGGCTGTCCTCGAACTCACAGGGATTCGCCTGCCTCTGCCTCGAGTGCTGGGATTAAAGGCGTGTACCACCACCGCCTGGCCACTTCGTCATTTCTTATTGAAGTTTTCTGTCATTAAAATTATTTTCAATACTTTTGGAAAGTAGGTGAGTTGTAAGAGAATAAACGCAAATAAAATAGTCCCACACTAGCTCAGAATTGAGTATAATGAAAGGCTCTATTTGGGGGACAGACTCAGACATCACAGTCCTCTGCACGAACAGGAACAGGAACTGAATCCAACAGCCAGGCAAGAGAGGAGAGAGGGAGCTGGTGTGTGAGTGCACACCTTTTTGGTACCCAAGGCCACGCCCAGCCTGGTCTGGCCTCTCAAAGGTCATTGGCTGAAGGAGGTTCTCCAGCATTTTTTTCATCCTGTTACTTTATATTTGGACACAGCTGTCCTTTTGTTGTTTATTATACTGAATTTGTAGTTTTCATTCCTGATTGAAAGACCTAACCTGGAGGCTTTCTTAGCCTTGACCTTGGGGAAGTGAGAACTAATTAATGGCTGAATTGGATAAATATGGTAATAATGGAGGTTCGGTTATTAGACTGATCTAAGAACTGGGACAGTCGACACAGTCCTCCTCCTTTCCCATTGCTTTTCTTCCTTTGTACTAACTCCCAAGAACCCATCATTTCTGAGTCAGTATGTGAAGAAGGATGCTTAAAAGAAATCCTGCACTAGCCGGGCGGTGGTGGCGCATGCCTTTAATCCCAGCACTCGGGAGGCAGAGGCAGGCGGATCTCTGAGTTCAAGGCCAGCCTGGTCTACAAGAGCTAGTTCCAGGACAGGCTCTAGAAACTACAGGGAAACCCTGTCTCAAAAAACCAAAAAAAAAAAAAAAAAAAAAAAGAAAGCCTACACTAGCTCAGAATTGAGTACAATAGAGGGTTATTTATTTAGGGATAGACTCACAGATCAGAATCCTCTGCTGGAACGGGGAACCAGAAAAGAGGCCGGATGCGTGCTTTACATCAGCTTAAATAGTATGAGAGGCCACGCCAAAGTGGGCGGGTAACTTAAAGGCTACTGGCGGTAGGAATTCCTACAGCAAGTATGTGAACTACAATATAGTGCATGCAATCCATAGTTGTGCAGGAGCAGATTTTAACTTGTGAGAGAAGGAAAGTTAGATGATGTGAAGTCATTTCTATCAAGGATAGGGACGTGTGTGTGATGTGTGTGCACACGTGTGCACATGCACTTGTACATCCTTCCTATCAAGGACAGTGGCATACATATATACATATACACACATATATGTATACATGTGTACAGCAGATCTACTGGTTCACAGTGATGGAATATCATCCTGTGTACACTAGGGCCTGTGTATAATCCATTTTAATTTAAATTTGGCCAAGTATAAGCCCTTAAATTTACAAACCCACCACCAAGAAACTTTACATGAGATGAATATAAAGCTACTTTTAAAAAAATATTTATTTTAAGATTTTTTTGCTTATTTGTTTGTTTGCTTTTTGAGACAGAGTTTCTCTGTGTATAGCCCTGGCTATCCTAGAACTTGCTCTGTAAACTAGGCTGGCCTCAGACTCACAGAAATCTGCCTGCCTCTGCCTCCTGAGTTCTGGGATTAAAGACATGGGCCACCATGCCTCATTAGGAGTTATTTTTATCTTTTTATGTATGTGTTGTGTGCAACTGTGTGTGTGTGTGTGTGTGTGTGTATGCAGGTGCCAGTGTAGGCATATACTTTTAACATCCAGCTCTGAGCATTTTTAAAAATACACTGATAATGTAGCATTTGTCATTATTGCCCAAGTATGGCATTAGGCCTTCTTGATTTATTTTTCTTAAGAACACAAGTACAATAAAAGTATCCAAATTTTAAAAATAACCCCAAAATCTAGACAGTTTTAGGACTCTGGGTGATGGCTTCACAAAGTTCAAGTACCTCTCCTAGTGTAAGCTACTTAGCATAAGAAAATGCCAGCAGCCAGCTAGTATAAAACAATTATTGCCTATCTTAGAAGTGACTTGGAGAGGAAAAGGTTTAATCTCAGTTTACAGCTCTCAGGTCTCATTCCATCTCTGAGCAAAGTCAGGACAGGAACCTGGAGGCAGGAATTGAGGCAAAGGCCATGGAGGAGTGACACTCACTGACTTGCTCAACTTGCTTACTTACCCTGGACCACCAGCCCAGGGATGGAGCCATGCACGATGCACCATACTAGCCCTCCCCCATCAAACAGTCAAGAAAATGCACTACGGACTTGCCCATGGACTGACCTGATAGGCCATTTTCTCAGATGAGGTTCCCTCTTCCCAAATGTGTCGAGCTGACAAAACACCAGTCAGCAGACTGCCTAAATAAAACAAATGTGTTTATCACCAGAGGACAGTTGCTCCAGCCGAGCGTGGAGGTGCCCTTGTTGTTTAAACTCTAAAGCTAGTTTCACCCAGCTTTGCAAAACCAAGCATTTAACGTGGAGTAAAGTCACATCTCGGACCACATTTACCAGAAGACCGTATATCCAAGGCAGAAATGCTGAAGTGAACGACGCATTTGGACACTCCGTAAATCCATGAAATTACTTTTCTTCTACCCCATTGTAGATATTGCCAGAGTGCCAGTCAGTTCTTGTGTAGCTTGTCCCCTTTTCCCTGGCTCCATTCATCTGAGCGTGCCAAACAGTTAGCAACTATTTATCCCATAGCTGGTTACAACCACATGTAACGTGCAGGAAGAGGATGCTTCTCTTCAACTCATACACAGTTCATGCTAAAAGGCAACGTCTGAGTCCTACATCCTCCTATATCCTTCACCTGAAAAAGTGCAGGCTTTTTGAAGTAATATGATATTTATGGAATTCTTGTTTTCTGGATCACTTATGCAACACTATGCTGGTGTTGATTAGGGGGATGCATATCACAGATGTTCATATCCCAGCTCATTTATTTGTGGGTGAGAGATGAGCTTTAAGCACCAGAGAAGTCCGCTGCAGTTGCAGGCACCACAGCTGGGAGGAGAGAACTATGCATTGCGATAAACAGGAGCAAGAGCGCCACCCGGCCCCACAGAAGCCTTTCTGGCTGCAGGACTAACACTGACAGAGAAGTCACTGGGTCCCCATATTCCCTCAGTAAATCTTCATATGCTTATTTAAGTTAAGTCCAAGTTAAGCACTCCCGAATGTTCAACCCAACCGTAACCAATTTGTATGTCTGTTTAGATGTGTTTGCTGGGTCTTCTCCTTCAGCTAACCTGGGGGCGGGGGGCAAGAACTAGCTTTCCAGTGTAGCGTCTGATATCTGCTGCACTGTGCAGGGAGTGGAGCGTGCTTCCCGTGGGATCTGACAGGGACTGGAGATTCACATTCCATCTACGAGGTGAGTTTTCAGAATACAGGCTGTGTAACCTCTCGGCTTCTTTACCTTTGTACCTGGAAAACACTACTTCCTCATTGGGTTGTTGAAGGAAAGGGAAATGACAGATGCGTACAGTGACTGGCCCCTCTGGAAAGCCCCCACTAAACAATAACACTTGATTTTTCTGCTTTGCTTGTTTGATGTATTTTGTCCTTGTTGCGTTGGTAGTAGTGGTGGCTCTTGTTTTGTCTGTTCCTCACAAGCCACTGTTACCCCTCCTCTGAAATCGAACACCAAGACTCCAGTAGCCTGTCCTACTTCTCAGAGCCAACACCAGTACTTCCCCCACGCTGGAGGTGAGGTTGTAGGCAGTAGGTTGCCCCCGAGTGGACATTTGGCACTGCAGTCACATCTGGGTGTGACAACTTGGGGGGGTGGGATTGTTGCTCCTTGACTCTAGTGGGTAGCATCCAGGGATGCTGCTAAGCATCCTACAGGACAGGACAGTCTTCCCACACTGGAGATTTTATCCTGCTACAAATGGTAACTCTGCAGAGACTCTGACCTACATAAGTACAATCAATTCTAGAGACAGGGAAGCCATAGCAACCATCAAAAATCCATTGTAAGTATTAAACTCTCCATGAAGAAAAATAAGCATAAATATCAGAACCATTACACAGGCTGCCTGTTAAGTGGGTCTGGGTGGCGGTTCTGGGTTGTTTTTAGCAGTACATCCTTTCTTGCTTTAGTCATTTATGTTGTGATGAAGCCAATGCTCTACATCACTTGTCGAGAACCTCCAGCACCTTAAATCCCCATGCACTGAAAATCTTGCTATAGGTGTGTATACATGTAGGCGTTGATCATACTACACTCTTAAAATATAATGCACTCTATAAATTGGCATATAAGGATGTTTGCTATGCATACACTTCAGTGCATAAAACTGTAAAAAAAAAAGTTTGTGACAAAATCCAAACAAAGCCAGACTAAGGTCACCTTTCTTCAGAGACGACACCACACAAACTCACAACACAAACCATTTTAGACTACCCATGGATCCTTCTGCATTCATGGACAGCTGAAATACACTGAGACCAAGCCAACGTCACTGGTCACATTTATCCCAGCTGTTTTCTCAACTCAACACCTTCCCCCCACCAGGTACTGTGAGTTTAAAAATCAAAACCTCAGATTTTTTAAAATGACCACAAGTATTTCAGAAATTCTGGTCTCCTTTTAGTTCATTAGTGAGATCACCCTATTCTAATATCTGTCAGGTTCTCAATTGAAAAAAAATCATATTTTCAAAACCCAAAAGCCACATCAGTGATATCTGAAGGAAGATGCAAATAGGAAAGACAGGCCTGGGACAAATGAGGAAATGTGACAGCAATCAAATCCCTCTGCCTCCAACAATGCTTTAAACAATAAAGATACAGTTTTCACACTCGGTATGTAAAAATATGCCCCCAAACCCTTGACTTGACTTTTTCTATATTACTTAATTAGCATAAAAATTTTGAAAATCCTCCACAGGATAGTCTATAAATAAGAATTATAGATAGTACTTGAACCATTGAGAACCTACCTGTTCTGCTTAATTTTTAAAAAAGTGAAACCAGAGGCTGAAGCAGGAGGATCAAAGTCATAATCAGCCTGAGACCTCTAGTGAGCTCTGGACCACCCTGGACTGCACAGCAAGATCGAGTAAGCAAGCAAGAGAGAGGGGGGAATCAGTTGGTTGACACTGGAGTCTTCCTCTATCTCTGTTTAACTTACCTTTTGTTTTCTCAGACTGTCCTTGAACTTACTATGTAGACCAGGCTGGCCTTGAACTCACAGAGATCCACCTGTGTGGATCTGCCTCTGCCTCCTGAGTGCCAAGATTAACGATGGTGTGTGCCACCATGCCAGCTTCCAACTTATCTTTTGAGACAGGGTCTCTCACTGAACCTAAACCACATTGATTTAGCCAGGCTAGCTTGGCCAGTGAGCACAGCCAGTCTCCAACCCACCATCATCCTGCACTGTGGTTACAGAGGCATGCCTGGCACATGCCTGTTAGGTGCAGGGAATGCAAACTCAGGCCCTCATGTCTGTGTGGCAGGCACCTCACTGGGTCATCTCCTCAGCCCCAAAACAGTGTATTTAAGAAGATTTGACAGCATAGGCAACTCTGTGGTACAAAAGCCACGTTTGAAGGTTGACAGGGCAATAACGAAAACACTGAGATTCTGCTTTGTGCTTAGTTCCATAGGATGTGAAGGGTGTTTACGGTGGAGCATGAAAGAAGGAGCCGAAGTCCTTGAAGTTCTCTGATAGAACTTGGGGTATCTGAGTTCCCAAGAACTGGAATCAGCAGTTCTTAGAAAGCCAGAGCATGGAATGGCCTCAGCCAAGGCTGAGGAGGAATGACCAAAATCCACAGGGCTTAAAGAACAGTTTTAACTGGCTGGACAAGAGAAACCTTGAGGGAGGCGAGTTAAGGTTAAATGAGGGTCCCAACTTAAAATGAACAGTGTGTTTTAAAATCTGATCAACCGAGTAAAAGTGGAAATGAATACAATTTCGTTTTAATGTAAATTTGTGAGCTATAGACACATCATGAATTTTAAGGAAACCAGAAACCGGCACAGACGGGGTATTTCTGCCCTTCAAGTGAGAGAGAAGAGGACACACCCTCAACTGTCAAAGGCAAAACAGAAAAGTCTCAGTCTGGGAACGCAGAGGTGTTCTTCCTGCTGCTGCTGTTGTCAAGCTCAAGGCTTCATGTACTGCAGAGACAGTAACACGGTCCCTGCCCGGCGCAGGTAACACGCTAGTGGAAGCTGGACACGTAGCTCCATGACCGGAAGCACGGACGCCGCTATCTGCAAACACTGCTTTGTATTGCGCTACTTCCACCTTGTGTTCACCCAGCTCAGCGTATAACAGCTGCTGGCATTGAAAATGTCCTTCTTCAGGAAGAGCTGAGGCTTCGTTAAGTCCTTATAGGTGTGGAAAAGCCGGAAGTCCTTCTGCTCTAACTCCTTCAGGAGGCTGTACCAAAACCTCACCACACTGCTCTCGCTGCCACTGACCTCAAAGCCGGGCCAGTGGAGATGAATCTCAAAGATGAGCTGGCCGATCTGCTCAAGGACATCTTCCAGAATAAGATTTTCTAGAACTTTCCATTCTGCACTTTCCAGATCTGCCTTGAGAACGTCAATCTGTAACAAAGCAATAAAATGGGATGCTCAGCCTTGGTTACTCACTATACCACCTCCATATCATATCATATCATATCATATCATATCATATCATATCATATCATATCACATCATATCATCATATAATATATCATATCACATATTATATCATATTATCATATCATATAATATCATACCATACCATGTTATCATTAGCATTTCATATCATGTCATCATATCATACTATATCATATCATATCATATCATATCATCATATCAACCTCCAAGGGCAGCAGAATTTTTAAATTTTCAAAGTTGGAAGTCAATTCCAAGTGTCTACTTTAAAATTTTTTATTAAATATTTTTCATAGAATATAGTTTGATCACATTCTGTCTCCTTCCTCAATTCCTCCAAGAGTCTCCCCACTTTCTATTCAAGATCCAAAAAAGATTGCATGTTTTCTCTTATATGTTGATGCTAGTTTTTAAGTTTGAGATGTGTGTGTTTCAATCTGAATAATCAAGTAGCCATCAATAACATAAATTTCCAACCTTACTTCATACTGTTAATGAATACAAACAACAAAATGCTAGGTAAACATTGTAATGGACGGAGTCAAGCTTGGCTTCTTGGTTACTGCTTCTTCTTGGGTAGTCTCTGTTTGCTACTGGCAAGTAGAAGCGCGGTTCCTTTAAGAGACTTCCTGACTCAGTAATAGTGGCAAAAACCATGAGGCTCTTTTAAGAGATCCTGCTACTAGCATTGTTCGTCATAGCCAGAACCTGGAAACAACCTAAATGCCCCTCAGCCGAATAATGAATAAGGAAAATGTGGTACATTTACACAATGGAGTACTACACAGCAGACAATAATAATGACAGCTTGAAATTTGCAGGCAAATGAATGGATCTAGAAAACATCATATTGAGTGAGGTAACCCAGACCCAAAAACACAAACATCATATGTACTCACTCATAAGTGAATTTTACATATAAAGCAAAGAAAACCAATCTACAATCTACAATCCCAGAGAACCTAGACATTTGATTATGAAAACTGCTAGTTTAAACCAAACTATGTATTTTAAAAATATCTTGACATAAAAATTTAAGTCAAAAGATAGGTTACACTGGGAAAGAGGTTCTACTTCTATTCTACAGGAAATCAGAGATGGTAGATTCATTCTGAGTTTTTAAAAAAATAAGGTTAGATTAAGGAAGATCCCCTGAAAAATCTCCTGTGGGAATGGATGGCCCAGATGAGTCAATATTTCAGAGCACCTCTGTCATCATTTCCTCTAAGTTCTACATCCAGAACAGCTTCAAGGCTACAGACCGAGATGGATCAGCCACATGAAACATCCTAGTCAGGACTTGATGATAATTCTTAAGTTTTCTCAGGGGCCACATAAGATTACCAGTGCCCCCAGTCAACAGGGAGCAGTTAGAGAACTATGCCCAAATTCCTAAAATATTGTTTATGAATGTTCATTTTCATTTAAGGGAGGTTAGTTACAAGTTGTTATTGGTCATAGTCAATTTATTTTATAAAAAAGGGGGGGATATGATCTAAAAATGATGGAAAAGGGGGTAGAATTTTGAATCTACTTTAATCCAAAAAGCAACTGCTAATCTCAAAATATTTTACATTGGTATAGATTTTAGTTTATGGTACAAATATAAAGTTAATTTCATTATACGGTATGTGTATTTCTACTCTTGTTTAAGGTATTAGGTTTATGCAACTCCTTTAATGTGTAATTCAGAAATACAGATTAATAGTCATCTACATAGTCAAACTTATGTTAGGTATGTTTTCAAGGTCACACACAGATATATTTAGAGAGATGATCTTCAAACAACTCAAAAACCTACAAAATGTGGCATTTAATATGTTTCATTAAAGTGAAACATGTCTGCTCCTGGCAACAACAATCCACTACAGAGAAGATGATGTGCATTGAAAAAAACTCCATATGGAGTTTACTTTCTCCATGGCAAAATTTAGGCACTGGGCAAGAAACTGCCCCTTGCCTCAGTTGCTGACAGTACACTGTCCAAATTGGACAAGCAGGACACAATGGAAAGTAGCTGATCACTTTGCCAAGACAAGGAAGGACAGTCCTTCAAAAGTCCTGCTTCACAGAAAAGTCTGTCAGCTACACTAAGCCTGTAGGCCAGAGTTGGATAGCCCAGCTTTGCAGAGGATCTTTAGGTGACTGCCCAGGCAGTTGAGGTCCCTGACATCAGGCAACAGTTTACCCTTCTGAGGTCCTTGACGAAGTTGAAGACTAGATAGTTAAAGTTATAGTTTTTCTTAGTTATGATAAAAGATAAATTAATGTGAAAGTTTAGACTCACCAAGATAGGATAGATAATAGAATATTTTTTTCTAATTTTGCCAAATATAAATGGATTCAATAGTCTTACGTAATAATTGTTTTTGTTGTATATAATTTTGCTATGTTAAGGTTAAAACCTTCCTTTTTAATTAGACAAAAGGGAGAAATGCTGTGAATTATGTTCATTGCTAAATAAAAACTGATTGGATGATAGCTGGGCAGGAGGAGATTGAGTGAGAAAGACAGACTAAGAGAATTCTGAGAAGAGGAAGGGCAGAGTCTGGAGACATTGGCCAGATGCAGAGAACGCAAGATGGGCTTGCCATACTGAGAAAAGTTACCACCATGTGTCTGAGCATAAGGAGTGTGGGTTAACCTAAAATGTAAGAGCTAGTTAATAATTAGCTTGGGCATTTATAAGTGATATAAGCCTCTGTGTGGTAATTTGGAAAGCAGCTGCTGGATATTTGGGCCCAAGTGGCTCTGGGGACAGGAAACTTCTGATTACAATGAACTCTTGTGCTTTCTGCCCAGGGCCAGCAGATGCCTAAGGAACAGCCAGGGTGCATTCATAATGGAGCCCCATATCCTACAGTCTTTCCTCATAATCTGCATGCCACTCCAAGGAGCCCAGTCAAGTCTGCTAGCATGATGGTCATACAGAGGGAAGGACAGAGAGCCTGCAGGATCGTTCCCACAGGTGTCAAATTCATTAGAATTTAAAGCCTAAGAAAGAGATTTAGGGTTTCTGAGTATTGGAATCACCATTTCATGGTTTCTTTTTAAAAATTACATCCTAGAATAGCATTCTAAAATAAAACAAACAACAACAACAAGCCATGAAACATCTCCTATTTATTAAATAACATTTACTTCCCAGGTAAGATGGAATAAAGGAAGATAGGATGGTAGGGATTACTTTTGCAATTAAGTTATGAGTCAGCTCCTTTCTGCTGTCTTTGCACAAAATCCATTGAAATTACAGAATCCCCACCACCAGAAATAAATGGGCGTGGTTCTGTGGCAGAGTGCTTTCCTAGTTCTCATGCCCAGCACCTTAAAAAAAAAAATGCCAAGCTACCAAGCTAAATAATTCCCTTTGCAATGTTCATTTACTTACATGTCAGCACTAACGGAAGAGTAATTCTGTTAGTGACTGTGGTGGTTGAAAATGGCCCCATAGGCTCATATATTTGAATGCTTGGCCATCAGGGAGTGGCACTACTTGAGATAGATTAGGAGGTGTGGCCTTGTTGGAGGAAGTATGTCACTGGGGGTGGGCTTTGAGGGTTCAAAAGTCCAAGCCAGGCCTAGTGTCTCTCCCTGATGCTTGCCTATCCAAAGGTAGAACTCTCAGCTCCTCCAGCACCATGGCAGCCTGCATGCCACCATGCTTTCTGCCATAATGAGAATGGACTAAACCTCGGAAACTGTAAGCCAGTCCCCATTAAATACTTCCTTTGTAAGAGTTGCCATGGTCATGGTGTTTCTTCAGAGCAATAGAACACTGACTGAGACAATGACCTTAATTACCATTTATGAAAACAGACTCAGTGAGTAACTCACTCTAGTCACACAGCTTGGAGAGGCAGTGATAAAATATGAAAAGTATGTGTGTCATAGCATGCACATGTGCGTGTATGTGTGTGTATTTATGGATGTAAGCATAAGTGTATGTGTGCACATGTGTGTGTATGTATGCTTATAAACATATGTGTGGAAACCAGAGGTCATCTGGTATCTCTGCATCTTATTTTTTTTTTCTCTATCTTATTAATTTTTAAGATGAGGTTGCTTGTTAAAGCTTGTTCATGTTTGGGGCTAAACTGGCAAGCCAGTGAGCCCAGGAATCATCCTATCTGCACCCAAGGACCCCCTTCACCTAGAACTGGGACTATAGATGCCACCACACCCAGTATTTATATGGGTGCTGGGGTTCTCAACTCAGGTCCTCAAGCTTGCAAGGCAGGCACTTTACCAACCAAATCATCTCTAGCTTCCCATATGTTCTTAGCATTAAAGAGCATTATCCCTCAGTAAAGCCACAACAGCAAAGAGTAACTGCATTCCAAGAAGCCCTGGCCTTAGAAAAACCAAGCGCTGTTGGGAGACTGAATATGGGTCAGTGAGGTGCTTGAGTCAGTATCATTGGATTTTTCAGAGCACTTTGTAAAATGGGTCATTTTGCCCCATAGAAGTCTAATGACATCAGACACAATGATTGCTGGAATGGAAGAAAACATTCAAAGGAACAGAGACTGGAGTCCCAAGGACTTTGGCTCCCCAGGAGGCTGCTGGCCAGAGGCACTACGATCCGGCTCTGCAGAACTGAGACTGTATTTGTGGCTTTATAAACGTGGGTGGGGAAAAAAAGTGGGTGGACAACACCAAATCCAGACATGCTCACCCTTTCTTGCCAGCGCCGTCTGAACAGTAAATTTTCCCGAGGGTGTTACCACGCGAGAGTCCCATGGCCTTGGAGGCAGGCATTCTTTGAGTGCTCTCAGAGTTACACAGAGGAGAAGGAGCATAGACATCACATGTAATTGCCACAAGAAAGTGGGCTTTGCCTAATGCCCTGAGACCTGCAACACATGCTTAGCATTCTTTGGTTTGGTTTGGTTTTGGGAGACAGGGTTTCCTCTGTGTAACAGCCCTAGCAGTCCTGGAACTAGCTCTTTAGACCAGGTTGGCCTCCAGCTCACAGAGATCCACCTGCCACTGTCTCCCGAGTCCTAGGAGTGCCACCTCCGACCGTCTACACTTGGCACTCTTGATTGCATGTCCTGGAACCAAGAACGGAGAGGTCTTAGGAAAGTCAACATCTGCAGCTGGCTGTGGTCAGTGGTTTCAAAACAAATGGAATAGGTGAAAAATGACATTTTTCTTCCTGAAAGTAGCTGAGCAAAGATAGGTCCACGGGAATACGGGCCAGGATAAATTAATTCTTATGAATTTGACCCAAGGGAATTAATTCCCTCTATTTTAGATTTCAGATGCATTGGCACTCCTATAGTCTTGGCGGTTTGGGGCAGAATCCTCCTGGATTAAGGGTAATTAAGTTGTCAAAAGAAATATTTAATCAAAATTTCACAAAATGTCCTAATTGGTAGAGAATACACCCAAAATTCAATGAGCAGCATGTGTTGTACTGAGTCACATAGCCAAGAATTTCTTAAGTTCCTTGCAGACGTATTTCCCCCACAGACTTAGGTTTTCTGTGAGTTTGAATACGATGAACAACAAGCACAAATCAGAATGTAAAAAGGACAGGCTAGCGTTGGGTCGCAGCACAGTAGAGTAGACTGCTTAGCAAACAGGAGGAGAAAAAAAACAAAACCAAACCAAAGTCAGGAGTCGGTGCATGGGGAGTTGGGAGGCAGGCTAAAGTTCATTAGCTTGGCATTGAGCTGAAAACTCTACTGGTAAATATACAACGGAATGTATCATATATTTTCCAGACAAATTCTAGAGGTGTATTTAATATGTGTATGGATGTTTTGGCTGCATTATCTATGTGCACTACAGAGGTCAGAAGAGAAAATTAGAACTCTTGGAACTGGAGGTGCGGATGGTTGTGAACAGGGATGCTGGGAACCAAACCTGGATCCTCTACAAGAGCAGCAAGGGCTTTTTACCGCTGAGAAATCTTTCTACCCCTCACCCCAACATATTTTAAATAAATTATTCATCAGAAGTTATAAGCAACCAGAACAGAACCGAATAAAGTTAAATTATAGCAAATACATAGCTTCCGAAATGCAGTTTTTTTTCACTTGATGAAAATATCTTCAAAAAAGCAAACAGTATGCTAAATATGACAACACCCCTACCTTCTCTACACCAGTGACAGAGAGTCCCTGCTCACTCAGCCTTCCAGTGGTGTGGCTTGGAGTCGCCCACTGCTCTTCCCGGCCTCCCTCCTGAGAGCACAGCCAGCCAAAGTGCACTGAGTAAAGCCTGAGTAAAGCCGAATCTCCTCTCCCATTGTGCACTTCCTTTTGCTGGCATTTCAGAATGTCCCATTATCATGAACAGTTTTGCAAATGTAATTTTCATTATCACCGCAAAATGCGGATAATGTTATTGTTATTATAAAGCACTAAAGATTTCTGGGTAAGATATGCCACATTTAAGATTCTAATACCAGCTTGGAACAATTATGGCACCCCAAATCATGCAAATGATTGTATTGGGATAATCAAGCGCCAAGCCTAACATAGTTGGGTTAAATCATGTTTCTTCTGAAAAAACAAGTAAGTGACAATGTCTAGGAAACTCTGCAATAAGTAATGACATATTTTTGGTAGGAGGGTCTCAAAGAGGTTAGAAGAAACAATCTGTCTGGAATCATTTCGAAGGTATTGAAGAGTTCCTAGCATCAAATATCATCTCCTTTCCTAACACCTCAAATACCCAATAAGTTGCTTTTCACACAACTTTCTGAAGAACTGAGAATTTTAATTTTAACTGGATTGAAATGTGATACCTTCTGGCAACGTCCTCGTTAAGGGTGCAAGTCTATCCCTGGGCTGATCCACCCAGATCACGGCTGATCCATGACCCATCTCCAGGATGACATGAAAGGAGAGGAAGCACACTGTGCACGTGAGAGAAACTGGTCCTACCACTCTCCAGGCTTGGCAATGTGGCATTCTTAGCATACGCGTCACCTGGTCTCTGCTTGTACCTTCTCACGATAGTCTCTATGTACCTGTATCCATGTCTGGGTCCAAATTTTCCCTTTCATAGAGGTTTCAGCCATTTTGGATTCAAGTCAAGCATGCTCTCTTATGATTTCATTTTAGGTAATACATCTGCAACAACCATATTTCCAAACAAGGCCACGTTCTGAAGTGCCGGAGAAACAGGATTTAACTGGTAACATTGCTCAAGGCAGCCACTGCAATGGGGCCATTGCAAGGCAGTATGGACTCAGGAGCCACTGCTTAGACAGCAGGGCCTGTTAAAGTCAGCCAAAGGTAGCAACTATCCAAGGCAATTATGACTGTCACTCTGCCAGTCACGACATCAGCCAACCCTGGCAGCTCCATCCTTGCTAAATACCCAAACCAGGCAAATCAACCAATCCTGAAGGCCAACCAAAATCACCATGGAAACATGCCCATATCTCATTTCTCTGGTTATTTCTGTGATGCAAGCAAGTACAGCTTGCTTGGGGCACTTTCCCACTCCCTGTAGACATCCCTCCCTGTCCCTCTGTAACCCTTTCAGGCTCACAGCATCCTCTCATCTACAGATCTTCATCTAAGCTTATTTTTAACAAGCCTCCCAGTGGGATGAGCAGATTTGGCTCATGCTGGCTACCTTTGAAGAGGGCAATAATGGGAGCTATGCCTTTCAAGTAAAAGCCTAGTCTGGATGTCAAAATTGCTTCACATTCTGTCGGTCAAAACAAACCACAAAGCCAACTCAGAGTCTAGAAAAGACAATAGAGTCTAGCCACAGAGGGTAGAAGGGACAGGCATGGGGTGGGGGCGAAGGGGGTTGTTCATGGCCATCTTGGCAGATGATTGGCCCCAGTGATTAAAAGCAATTGTACTTTATGCAAATCCATAAATGAACTACGGTATTGTCAATGTTGGCATAGATACAGATGTTTAATAGACATGCGCAATCAAGGTGTTCAGTTTGGCACACCTGGAAAGAAGGACTGTTGGCATGCATGTGGGATATTTTCTTGATGGCTATTGATGTGGGATACCCAGTCCACTGTGGGCAGTACCATCCCTATGCAGGTGTGCCTGAGCTAAGTAAGAAAGGTAGCTGAATGTTAGCCTGTGCGAAAGTCAGTAAGCCGCGAGCCTTCATGGTGTCTCCTTCAGCTCCTGCCTCCAGCTCCTTCCCTGACTTCCCTCAATGATGGAGTGTAGCCTCTCCTTCCCCAAATTCCTCTTAGTCAGCATTTTATCAAAGTGACAGGCGGCAAACTGGCACAATTAGTATTAAGAAAGTAACATTAATTATAAGTGACATTTGCTCATAGAATCAACTTTTCTTGGACCTTAACAGAGAACCCGGGATACACAATGAACTAGGATAACTGATAAAGCATGGAGGAGAGACAGGGACATGGTGACACACGCTGCATCCCCCGCGCTCTAAAGGCTCAGGCATGAAGACTGGAGGCTTGAATATACAGCTATGCTACATTAGCAAGACCCTATTTTGTTTGAAAAAAAAAAAAACCTAAGAAAGGCAACCAAAGCATGCTTTTATTTCTTAAGTGGTTCATTTACCTTTTGTATTTCACAAGTAAAATGTTGGAATGGCTATGTGAAAAACTAGTATTAACTGCCAATGCTACAGACATTTTTAATAAGAACAAAAGCATCCGCTGGTGGCCCTTATAATCTAGGCCAAGTGTCCTGTTGCATAGCAAATAGAGGCAGATTTGGAAAACATCATACTTGAAGGAATAAACTGTTATCTTTAAATCACCACTTGCTTGATAAACAACACCATGCAAACAGTTTAATGGCTATTGCAACTGTAAGGGCTTTGTAGAATAAACCCTGCAGCTCTAGCTCCAGGGAGAGCAAAGGCAATGAAACAATATGCCAATCAGTGTTCTTCTCTGGGGCTTCTTTGATTGGGGCTTCACAAGGAACAGCAGAGAGTTGGGACAGGGACACAAGGGAGGGTGGCTGTGCACGCTGAGTTAGAGTCGGGACAGTGGAACGTATTATCCCGATCAAGATGATCTTTTAGAAAAATTAGATTGTCCTACATTGTGACACAGGGAAAGAATATTAAACATGAATAATTTGTTAGTGTAAGCGCCATTTACTAAGTGGCAGTAGCGGGCTTTGGGCAAACACAGTAAAAATCAGATAACATGAAAAACAACAACTTAAGTGTGAGGAATACATGTGAATGATGGAGACTGTGCTGTGGCCACCAGAGAAGGGCCTTTCAGAGCCACTGAGGTGTTCCACCACAGCCACCTGCTTCTGGCCTCTAGGCACCAAGTGGAGAGCACTTCTTGAGTAGATATTTTATTTCTGCTTCGATAAAGCTTCATTATATTTATATTAAGAATGCATGTCTGATTTATTAAAAAATCTCAATAAATATTCAGAGATAGCACTTCTATTTTACAAATTTAAAATGAACTCTGTGTATTGAAGCAACAAGTAGAAGCTACATTGACTTTGTCTTTTATTTTTTATTTTTTGGGGGGGTATTCTGAGACAGGGTTTCTCCATGCAACAGCCCTAGCTGTCCTGGAACTAGCTCTTGTAGACCAGGCTGACCTTGAACTCACAGAGATCCGCCTGCCTCTGCCTCCCGAGTGCTGGGATTAAAGGCGTGTGCCACCGCTGTCTCAGTTTGTCTTAAGTACTCTAGAAGCAATTTTAAAGCAGCAGCACTGGTCTCTTCAACAATTTGGAGGCTACAAGCATGCTAATTCCAAGTCATCAAACAATCTTGCTCCAGCTTGCCAAGAACTCTGATAGTTAGAATTATCTTTTTTTAAAAGGTTTTTCTTTATTATTTATTATGTATACAGTATTCTGCCTGCATGCACACCTGCAGGCCAGAAGAGGGCATCAGATCTCATTACAGATGGATGTGAGCCACCATGTGGTTGCTGGGAATTGAACTCCGGACCTTCGGAAGAACAGTCAGTGATCTTAACCTCTGAGCCATCTCTCCAACCCCAGAAGTATCTTTCAAGAAGGAATATTTCTCCTAACTACACCATTGCAAGCAGGAGCTACTGAGCATGAGACAGTTAAGCGTAGACTTTGGCCAATTTTCATGTCTGAAATTGTGGCTTAGGTGAAAGGATGCTAAACTTGAAAAATTCTTTAGATTAAAAACCATTTAGTAAGTTGGAGATAGGTAAAATATTAGCATTTTGTTTTTACGAATTAAAACTCAAGCACTTGTCATATTCGTCACAGCCAACAGGAGTCAGTGTCATGGGCAGCAATGGCGTGGCCTCCGATCTTTCAGATTAATCTTCAGATACGTACGTTATGTGAAAGTTCACAGTACCCATGAAAAACAAACAACACTGTGCTTGACAGTTTCATGTCAACTAGACACAAGCTAGAGTCTTCTGAGAGAAGGGAACCTCGGTTAAGAAACTGCTTCTATAAGAGGGGCTCTTAGACAAGCCCATAGGGCATTTTCTTAGATAGTGATTGATGGGGAGGGCCCAGCTCATTGTGGGTGGTGCCATCCCTAGGCTGTTGGTTCTAGGTTCTGTAAAAAGCAGGCTGAGCAAGCCATGGGGAGCAAGCCAGTAAGCAGCACCCTTTCATGGCCTCTGCATCGGCTCCTGCCTCCAGGATCCTGACGTTTGAGGTTCTGTCTTGACTTCTTTCAATGATGAACACTGATATGGAAGTATAAGCCAAATAAACTTTCTTTGGTCATGGAGTTTCATCACAGCAGTAGAAAACTAAACAAAAACACTCACTAATCACAGGAATTCTACTCCGGAATATTTTAAATTCTACAATCAATCCTATGATGAGTCATATCCACTTTAGTGTAATCTACTTGCCTTCAGTGCAGATTTGTGTGCATGTAATTGAACTGTGAAATACAGATGAACGCAGTACTAAGCTGCTCTTCTGCCTTTACGGTGGGTAAGCAGGACAACCACCGGCTTTGCGGCACAGGGCTCTGGACGAGGCACTATACCATATGGAACCACGTTCTTAAGATGGCGCCTGGTCCAAACGAGGGGAGGCTTCACAGAAGTCAAAAGGAAGCGCACAGCAGCAGCAGCAGCAGAGGCCGCTGGCCCCAGTGTGCTGTACCCTGTCAACATGAGGAAAGAGCTGCAAGGGAATGGCAATTCTGCCCAATGAAGTCTGTGAACATCTCATCTGCTACGACTACAAGGGAACTTAAATTTGTGTTTCATTTACATGAAACTTATGGAAATAAATACTTAAATATTTTAATAGGAATAAATTTTTTTTACCTATCATACAAATTACTGTAATTGTAATTATCTTAATTAACCATAATTACTTAAGATTATTTACCAGACTTCATCTTGACACAGCTTCCTGGGCGAGCCTTTCAATTACTTGTTTCATTGCATTTTCCTTAGGGATGAGAGTGTGACTCGGGGCCAGAGCGCTTGTTTAGCATGGGTGAGACCAGAGGCTTGATCCTCAGCATCACAAGAAACCTACAGAAATCCTTTCACTTAGGCAAATTCAAAGATTAAAGGTGTAGATGTGTATGCTATATAAAGTGAACACCCAAAATTATGAGGCAAAGGTGAAAAGAGCCAGAGATAGTGGTTGTAATTCCAGCACTAAGGAATTTGAGGCAGGAGGATTAATTTAAGTCCAAGACTGCCCTGAAATATATGCATTTCAGACTAGCCTGGGCTACACAGTGAGAATCTACTCTAACAGACAAATAGAACAACCCCCCCCCCCAAAAAAAATAATTAAAAAGAAAGAAAAGAAAAATGTATGGTAAAAGAGATAGGCAAAACCTTGAGAATCTTATTCTACTGTCCCTACAGTTGAACATGGAAGTAAAAAGTTTAGTGTATTTATATAAACTATATGAACTGCAATTTTCCTAAAAGTCAAAATGCAATGCTGTGTGTAGAACAATGATATCTAAGCACCATTTCACATGCGCACAAGGCCGTAGAGAGCCATGAGTATCAGCAGTAGAAGAAAGACCCCAGCCCTGCAGCAAAGTGTGGAGTGCAGGTTAGCTTTCCTGTCATCTTGGCACAAGTTTGATCAGCTGTGAAGAGCAAACTTCAGCCGAGAAGATGCTCCCATCAGATTGGCCTGTAGCAAGTCCATGGTGCATTTTCCTGATTAATGACAGATCTGGGAGAACCCAGCCCAACTGTAAGGAGTGCCAGCCCTGGGGTTGGTCTCGGGTTGTATAAGAAAGCAAACTGAGCAAGCTGGGGAAGCAAGCCAGGAAGCAGCATCCCTCCATGGTCTCTGCTCCAGTTCCTGCGTAGAGGAATTCCCTTCATGATCAGAAAAAATAAGCCAAATAAACCCTTCCCTGACCCATGCTGATTTGGTCATTTGTGTTTATCACAGCAACAGAAAGCACACTAGGGTATTTGGTATTATATAAGCCCATTATAAACTATTATATTTTAATTGTGTGTGTACATGATGTATACGTATGTGCGTATATGCCACATGCCCATATGTGGCAGGGTACAAATTTGTGGAGTTGGTTCTCTTCTTCCACTTTCATGTCAGTCCCAAGGATAAAACTCAGGTCGCCAGCCTTGTTTGACAAAAACCTTTACCTGCTGAGCCATCTCCCACCCCACAAACCTGCTCTTATTCCAGAAGCTGCAATGGTATACTGTATCGGAACTCTTGTGTTTCTGGTTGGCACGTGATCTACTTTCTAATATGTAAAATGAAAAGACATTTTTAAAAAGTTGTACAGAATTATTGGGTTTACAAAAATGGCACAAAAGAGAGCACAACAGTCCATTCACGTGGAATCCCATTCACATCTGCAATAGTGAGAACTATCCTAAAGTGAAGAGCCTGTGGGAAACAGTAGCTAGCAATGCCCTTCACACCCTGACATACACATACTGCATATCCAAATGGGCAAGTGGCTCCCAAGTGAACCTACTATTAAAGCTGAGATATCTTTAAGGCCATTCTTTTTGAAATATTTTTTGTGTGCTTCCTAGTTGTGTTTGAATAATGGAACTTTTTTCCAACTTGTGCTCTTGGGCTTCTGTTTTAGCAAATACAAAAGAAATAAATACAGCAGGGGGTATATCAAGAAAGAGTACCATATGAAGATATAATCACAATGAAGGAAAGCCAGAATATTAAAACTGCAAAACTTGGGGCAGGGGTTATGGCTCAGCAGTTACAAGCAATGGCTGCTCTTCCAAAGGACCCAAGTTCAGCTTCTAACATCCACATGGCAGCTCAACCATCTGTTGCTCAAGACTGGGGCCATCTGAAGGCCTCCTTGACCACCAGGCACAAACATGCCGCGCTTACGTAGAAGCAGGCAAAACACTCACAGAGATAAAATAAAAATAAAGACATTTATTTTTTTTAAATAAAACTTGCATGTCAGGTGTTGGCCTCATCAGTGCCAGAAAAACCTCTTTCCACGTGTGTGTTTGTTTACAGTAGCAGTGCACACCAAGAAAACCAAAGAAGATAGGAAACATAGGAAGGAGAAATAAGCCCGTAGCTTCCTAGCAACAGAGGATGCTTACCATGGAGGAAGGGCCTGAGGAGTGAAAATGTGATTTCCAGAAGCCTCTGTCTTATTGCGATGTTGTGATCCAGCTTCCCTCACTCCCCCTGACCGATAAGGGAACTTCCTTGTGGTCTGTAATTGACAAGGATGTTTGTGTTCTTTCTGGCCGATGGGTCTCCACATGAGTAGAGGTATAAAAGGTTGCTGGGCAAAATAAAGGTTGCTGTTCTTCCACCTGAAAAGAAGCCTCCGTGTCTCAATCCCGGCATCCCCCGCCAGTCTTGGCTATCCAGGCTGCGCTGGCCGCAGCATTGCGGCAGAGCAAGGGACTACTTGTCTTTTTTTTTTTTTTTTTTAAATATTTATTTATTTATTATGTATACAATATTCTGTCTGTGTGTATATCTGCAGGCCAGAAGAGGGCACCAGACCCCATTACAGATGGCTGTGAGCCACCATGTGGTTGCTGGGAATTGAACTCAGGACCTTGGGAAGAGCAGGCAATGCTCTTAACCTCTGAGCCATCTCTCCAGCCCGGGACTACTTGTCTTAATCTTCACTTTAGCATGTTTTAATTCCCAGAAATGGATACGTTTGCCCCACCCCCTTTTAGACCAGGCTGGCTTCAAACTCTCTGTGTAGGCAGCAGAGATGACCTTGTCCTGATCCTCCTTCCTCCACTCCCTGAACACTGCCATAAGCAAGCACTACTTTGCCAGGTTTTGTGTACTGCTGGAGACTGAACCCAGAGCTTCATGGAAGGCAAGCACCATACCAGCTGAGCGAGTAATAGAGCTGTCTACAGTTCTTACTTACATCCCTATTTGTTTCTTTGCTGAGACCACCTTGGGGACTTCAGTGGACATGGTGCCCCTTTGCACACAAGACACAGGGGAATGATACAATTACCTATTCTCCAGTGTCTCCGGATCACCTTCTATAGTATATGTTTATACACTGTGCTGGCTAGTTTTATGTCAACTTGACACAAGCTAAAATCATCAGAAAGGAGGGAACCTCAATTGAGAAAAAAAAATCTCTATAAGATAAGGCTGCAGGCAAGCCTATAGGACATTTTCTGAATTCGTGGTTGATGGGGAGGGCCAACCCATTGTGGATGGTGCCATCCCTGGGTTGGTGGTTCTATAAGAAAGCAGGCTGAGCAAGCCATGCAGAACAAGCCAGTAAGCAGCACCCTTCCATGACCTCTGCTTCTGCTCCTGCATCCAACTTCCTGCCTGTTTTGAGTTCCGGCCCTGACTCCCTTCACTATAATGGTATGGAATTGGAAGACAAATAAAGTCTTCCCTCCCTAAGTTGCTTTGGTCATGGTGGTTCATCACAGCCACGATGACCCTGACTAACATACACTTTGCCTTAGATTGCCAGGGCGTCTATGAAAATCCCACTGGCTAGGTGGCTTTAACAGTAGAGACACGTCCTCATGGCCCTGGGGTGGAGGTGTCAGGAGGGCCACTTTCTCCTAAAGCCTTTCTGGTTGGCTTACAGATAGCTGCCCTGCCACACTGCTTTTCTTCTGGAACTCCTAGCAGCTCTTGCTTTCTTATAAAGAAGCCAGTCATATTGGACTGGCTCCTTGCCCCCTTAAGAACTCATTTCCCCCTTTTACCTCCTTAAAGGCCTGTGTTCAAATGCACTGGGAGTTTAGGACTTTAATCTATAAACGTAGAGAAAGACACAATTTTAGTCCTGTATATGAAATATGTGTTCTTTGAAGTGCTTTATCTAGAGGCAACCATTGTCTTCACAGACAAGTCAACTATACCCTTGTTTCTGTTTAGCAGAGGTTTCTCCTCCATTAACTAGCGACTGTTTCTCCTCCATTGTTAATGGCCAGCTCTGATTCTAGGTCTTACAGATCCAAGTCACAAATGAATGGAAGGTGAGTAGCAGAGACTGTGGGAGATAGTCATTTCAACCTCATATGAATGAGGCCTTGACGCTCCCTTCAAATAGAGGCAGTGCCAGGTTTGTTCCCCATGGTGAATGTCATAGACCGGCATTTCATGCAGTCAAATGGACCACACACACAAAGTGTCCTAAGCTTGCTCTGTGCTCTGCTATCGCTTCCTGGAAAGCCTTAATTCATTTGAACAAGAGACTCTTCATCTCACTTGTGCTCCCATCTTGTAGCTGGCACCCTTGAATCCTGCTGACCTTGTGACAGGATGGGCTCATATATCTTGCTGGAGCCCCCTGCCAGGGCCACAGAAGGTAACACAGCTTCTACTTCATGCACCAATACTTTTATTCTTAGAAACCAGCCACTGTGAGAACCTCCAACCAGCAACTGAATGAAGCAGATGCAGAAATCCACAGAAGAGCATTGGGCTGAGCTCCCAAAGTCCAGTGGAGTTAAATGAGAATATGAACAAGGGTCAAGACCATGATGGGGACGCCCACTGAAACAGCTCACCTGAGCTGATGGGAGCTCACTGACTCCTGCCTGACAGCTGGGGAACCAGCATAGGATCAAAATAGGCCTTCTGAAAGTGGGTGACAGCTGTATGGCTGGCGCAGACTGTGGGGCCACTGGCAGTGAGACCAGGACTTAGCCCTACTGCTTGTACTAGCTTTTTGGAACCTATTCTCTTTGGAGGGATACTTTGCCCAGCCTAGATATAGTGGGGAGGGTCGTGGTCCTGTATCAAAGCAACGTGCTAGACTTTATTGACTTTCAATGGGAATCCTTACCCACTCTGAGGAGTGGATGGGGGTGGGGAGGAAAGTGGAGGGAGCCAGAGGAGGGGAGGGAGTGGGAACTGGGATTGATTGGTATGTAAAATGAGAAAAGATAGTGTTTAAAAAAAATAGAAAGAAAGAAAGACTAGCACTGTGTATAGTGTCTGCCCTTCACTGAGAAAGTTCTGAGAATGTTCACATGACTGGCCCTAGCAAAGGAGTTATTTGGAGAGAGAAAACCACTTCAAATAGAGTCAGATACCTGACTCCTGGCCACAAGACCCTGAGCCAGAAGCATCCAGCAGAACGCTTCCAAAACTTTGGCCCACATGAATGGTGAGAGTTAATAATTGATTAAGTCATAGAGTTTGTAAGCTCTTTCATTTATACCACCATCAGCAACTAGAAGAGAACCCAAATGCTACTTACAGAGATCCTTTTGAAATTTGATGGTTAGTAACACTATTACAATTCTATATACTTCAAAGCTGAAAGTTCTAGAAATTAATATACATTTTACAAAATTATTAAATAGTAAATTATAATAACTTAAAAATTAAACTCATTCAAGCAAAAGAAGCAGATTTTTTTAAAAAATTGTTTCAAGAGCTTAAAATTTTCTCCAGAACTATCAGTGCCCACACATTAAAGAGTATGACCTATGTGAGCATGGCTGGAACATGATATTTTTACACAAAACTGGAATTAATGCTTTACCTGTTTTGACATCTGTTGTGCTGGAGATTGGACCCAGAGTTCTTATATTAGGTTAATGTGGTACTCTTGAGGTCTACCTCCAGCCTCAAAATTGATTCGTAAAGTGACAGATCATGAATGGATTTCCACATGATGAATTTTTATCTGAAATGTTTTTTCCAGCTAAGCCTCTGAATCCCTCATCAGACTCAGACTGAGGTGATGAGGGTTATTATAGAAATCAATGGATGAGATAGTTACACCCTCTGTCTGAACTGAGGTGATGAGGGCTATGATAGAAATCCATAGGTGAGGCCAGGCGGTGGTGGCGCACGCCTTTAGTCCCAGCACTCGGGAGGCAGAGGCAGGCGGATCTCTGTGAGTTCAAGGCCAGCCTGGTCTACAAGAGCTAGTTCCAGGACAGGCTCCAAAGCCACAGAGAAACCCTGTCTCGAAAAACCAAAAAAAAAAAAAAAAAAGAAAGAAAAGAAATCCATAGGTGAGATATTCACACCCCCTGAATGAACTGAGGTTATGAGGATTATGACAGAAATCCATGGGTGAGATATTCACACCCCCTGACTGAACTGAGGTGATGAGGGTTATGATAGAAATCAATAGATGAGTTATTCACACACCCTGACTGAACTGAGGTGATGAGGGTTATGATATAAATCAATAGGTGAGATATTCACACCCCCACCTGAACTGAGGTGATGAGGGCTATGATAGAAATCCATGGGTGAGATATTCACACCCCCTGACTGAACTGAGGTGATGAGGCTATGATATAAATCAATAGGTGAGATATTCACACCCCCACCTGAACTGAGGTGATGAGGGCTATGATAGAAATCCATGGGTGAGATATTCACACCCCCTGACTGAACTGAGGTGATGAAGCTATGATAGAAATCAATAGGTGAGATATTCACACCCCCACCTGAACTGAGGTGATGAGGGCTATGATAGAAATCCATGGGTGAGATATTCACACCCCCTGACTGAACTGAGGTGATGAGGGCTATGATAGAAATCAATAGGTGAGATATTCACACCCCCTGACTGAACTGAGGTGATGAGGCTATGATAGAAATCAATAGGTGAGATATTCACACCCCCACCTGAACTGAGGTGATGAGGGCTATGATAGAAATCCATGGGTGAGATATTCACACCCCCTGACTGAACTGAGGTGATGAGGGTTATGATAGAAATCAATAGATGAGTTATTCACACCCCCTGACTGAACTGAGGTGATGAGGCTATGATAGAAATCAATAGGTGAGATATTCACACCCCCACCTGAACTGAGGTGATGAGGGCTATGATAGAAATCCATGGGTGAGATAGTCACACCCCCTGACTGAACTGAGGTATGATATGATCAATGAGCTAAGATTTCAGACATGTTTAATTATGTTCTTGATGTAATTGTCCAGAAGTAGAGCGTTAGCCTGTTGTTCCCACTAGTTCTGCACTTGTGACATTGGGTGACGGCCATCTTGTGCTGAGACTCAGAGCGAACAGACGGGACCTAGAGGCTCATCACTGTAACCAGTCTACACATGGCTCATTATCTTACTGTGAAGCCGTGTGACACTCCCCCGCAAGTGTGGTACCAAGGATCTCGGGCACCCTATGCATGCTCCACCTCTGGCTTACACCCCAACTCCACTCTGCAGCATTCTAAAAGCACCCGTGTCTTCATGTCACTAGGTCACACCGAAATTTGAATGTCTTTCAAAGAAAGACCAAACAAAATCGGTCAATTTTAGCTAAATATTCGATGAGCCAACTATTCATAACTTTTGGGTTGAATTATTTGAATAAAGATGCTTCCTATATACATTGTTCTATACTAAATTTCAAGGGTATAGATTATTTTATTTCCACCTGGAAAGTGTACGTGCAATTTAAGATTGGCCACTCCCATCAATAATAAAGAGGATTATTCATTAATCAAAACCTGTGACTAAGGGCTGAAGCTACATAAGTAATACCAACAAATTGTCCATATGTACCCCAGCTTCCCATCACCTAGCTAAGACTTGGGGTGGCCCACTCCGGTCAGCACAATTCTGTCTTCATCAGCAACTGCCTGCACTTGAGGCTTAGATCATACACAATGTGATACTTACAGACTTCTTCATTTTGTAAAAGATTCATGAAAAGAAGTGTACAAATTGACTTTTGTAATTGATCTCATGTTTTAATTGCCATTTGACTCTATTTATGAATATTTTAAAAATTAAATTATCATCAGTCATTTACCATCCTAAGAAATCAAGATATATTAATTCTCTATAATTATTACAGCTTGGGTCAATATTCAGTCAGAATTTACAAGTATCAATTCTTCCTCCTTTTTAGTTTAATTTTAAAAAGTGGCTATTTAATGATAAAATAAACCAAAGTTTCTGTATGTCAAGTCTACTAAAAGGAAGATAAATGTACACCTAGAGAACTGATGCTAGACACACGAGAACAGGATTGTATTGTAGAAAAATAGATCAAGCTGTCCTTTATTTTTTGTTCCTAAATTTTATTTATGAATTAATACAAAACATTCCAGACCAATGCGTCTTAATCCTCCTCCTCCTCTTCATCCTGGTTAATCTGGAAGTAACGCAGCTCATAGCTCTCTTTGCTGTTGGCGACAACACCCAACCAGTCTCGGAGATTGTTCTTCTTCAAATATTTTTTGGTGAGATATTTCAAATACCTTTTGGAGAAAGGTACCTCGGAAGTGACAGTGATCTTGCTCTTGCTCCGTTCGATGGTCACAACCCCTCTGCCGAGATTCCCAGCTTTGCCGTCACCTTGATTCTCTCCTGGAGGAACTGCTCGAAATTAGCAGCGTCCATGATCCCATCTTCTACAGGGTGGGTGCAATCAAGGGTGAACTTCAAAACCTGCTTCTTTTTTTTGCCCCCCTTCGCCACAAGCTTTTTCACGGGCGCCATGGCGGCAGAGGAGGCAGAAAGGGAGGGGCTGGCCTTTATTTTTTATATAAGCAAGAGAATTAAAAGTCTCCTCTGGAGTTTTAAACCCACTAAATCGAGTCCAATTAGCACTGCCAGCTGCCCGAGATGTAACTCTGCAAAATCTCTGCCACCACTAGGAAGGGCGAGGCAAGGTTTGCCCTGCTCATAATGAGAAGCACGGAGGGTCACTCTAAGCTAATCTGAGACCAATTCTGAACTAATAATAAAGGAAAATATTTCCACGTGTTAAGCCGCTCTCAGCAACGACCCCTGCAGCGAGCAGCACGCTGGCAATTTAAAAGAAAATGAAGACAACATTTACAAAGAAGGTTTCCCCTGATGTCCAGCTTGATGGAAGAATCCAACCTGAGGCTACCAGGCAAGACAAAATCGGGCAGAAAGTAGCTGCAGAACCAAGGGCAGAGCTGGGTAACTTCTTCCTGCCTGTCTCCTTAGGTTGGTGAAAACAGCACAGGGGGCTGTAAGATCAGAACTCAATGCCTAAAAGTTACATCCCCTGGTTCTTCTATTCTTCTGATGTATTGCATTGATGCAAACATTCTAAATTATTTCTAATATGAGGAAACTCATCTATAGAAGTAAGTTCCTAGAACTTAAAGGAAATAAGGTTAAACATTTACAAGCCCTTACTTTTGGCCAGGTAAATCAGCTTTACCAAGATTTCAAGCTGAGCTTAAATGAATAGATGATCAAATAAATAACCAAGTGAGGTTATTAATAGGTTATCTTTAATAACCTATTAAAAATACTCTCCAGAAAGATAGTCTTTGCTTGTTGCATCTCTGCAGACCCCAGAACATGCTTGGGTCTGTGGACACCAAACATGGCCCAAATGCAAGAAATTCCCAGCACTAATTCAGAGGAAAACAAAATGAACTTACTGAGTATTAAGATTGTTAAAAAGACCATTTTGAAATCTGAGGAGAAACGTCCTTTGGATGAAAATGAGAAAGAAATTAGCTAGAGTCAAATGCAGAAAATAGGAATGGATGTGAGTATGTGCACATGCCTGCACACAAACACACAATTAAATAACATTGCATGGAAAAATCACCTAGAGATTCTGTCCTCTGGGCTCAGTAGAAGAGATAAAGGACTCAGGGATGCTGCTCATCTGTGCTGCCTTGTGAATAACCATTCACCATATGTGCCAATCACGTCACAGCTGCTCCTCAGCATCTCAAGTGCTCTGTTACTGCACCTGGCAAGTGGCTACCGTGGTAGACACACTCCATTTTCACACAGTGGTTCACTGGTGGTGTTGCGTGGCATCCCACATACATCCTGAACATCCGCAGGGCTTCTGTGGACAGTTTCTGACTTGGCAGATATGGTGTGAGCTGGGTGTTTGTGTTTCTATTTGGAGCCCAGCTGATGGTAATGCTGCCGGTCCAAGGACCACACTTGGAGAGGCTTTGGTGATGACACTGGCTGAGCTGTTCATATCGTGGATGTCCAAGATTTACCCTCAGCTCGGGCTGACATCCCCGCATCTGATCAGCAGGTGCAGAAATCTGTCTGCGCGTAAGTGATACTAGGCTTTGGAAGATTGGTGGGGATACAATCAATTGCTTTCTAAAGTTGTGATTCCATCAGGACAAAGACTCCTAAACTCGGAGCCTTCCAGCAAGAGTTGTATTCCCTGAAACTGGGGACAAAAACGTATTTGCCACATGAACCTTTTCCTATGAAGAGTGTAATGGCTGGGGATCTGGGATCTGGGGCAGACTGTCGAAGAAAAGGGTCTGGGATGCATTAGCGTCTAAGACTGGGAGAAGAACAGAGTCTATACTAGAGGACCATTTGAAGCTAAGCAAGAAGTGCACATGAGATACAACAAGAGCCCATGAGCGCCTAGAGCAGATTCAGGTCCATCAGTGACAACTCTTGCTATTTTTTACTAGTTCTTCATAAAATCTATAATCCAAACAGCATTAGGAGTGTGATTTTTGGGTAATGGACAGACTTCTCAGTGGTTCGAGACACATACTGCCCTTCCACAGGGCCTGAGTTTGGTTCCCAGCACCCACACCAAGCTGCTCACAAGCACATATAACTTCAGGGGATCTGACCCCCTCTCCTGACCTCCATGGGCATCTACACTCACACATTCTCTGACCCACACAGAGACACAACCATAATCACATACTTAAAAATTAAAAATAAAGTTTTAAACGAGTGTCTAATTTAAGCCAACGTCAAAATGTGTTTTCTTTGCCTCTTAATGCCCATGTTTGGGGAGATAGCTCAGAATCAGCACTAAACTTTGATATGGGAATTTTACAGGGGTATTTCAAACATGACAGCCACTGGCAGGTGCTACTGAAGATTCAATTACATTTTCATCTGACAAGAGACAAAAGCCCTGAACTAGAGTGTAAACTTGGAAGAGCTAATGGCTTGGGTTTGAATCCCCAGCCTCTAGCACATTCCCAGGGAGCTGGAAGATGCTCAACAACATCCGAGAGAAGAATGGGTTGGGTGGATGAATGAGCGGATGCGTAGATGGGTGATGGATGGGTAGCTGAATGGCCAACGCCTCTCCTGTATTCCGTGTTTCAGATTAGAGTACGCTATTCCAGGCTTTGTGAACATTTAAAAGATGAGGACCAAATGATACATTTAAGAACACAAACTACGCAGCTGCGTGGTGGTGGCACACGCTCTTCATCCCAGCACTCAGGAGGCAGAGGCAGGCAGATCTCTGTGAGTTCAAGGCCAGCCTGGTCTACAAGAGCTAGTTCCTGGACAGGCACCAAAGCTACAGAGAAACCCTGTCTCAAAAAAACCAAAAACACCTATTTATTCAGTGATGAAGCCTCAAACATGGCTCAGAGAGGAGAGAAGAGGAGGGGAGAGGAGAAACGGAGAGAGAAGGAAGGAGGGAGGGAAGGAGGGAGGGAGGGAGGGAGGGAGGGAGGGAGGGAGGGAGGGAGGGAGGGAGGGAGGGAAAGGGGAGGAGGAAGCAGGGGAGATTTAAAGACTAGCCTCACTTTAACGACAGTTGTATTTTAGTAAGATGTACATCATCTTCTTTCTCTTCCCCGCACCCCTCTCTGCCAGGGATCTCGTTGAAGAAAAAGCACAATCTGGCATTTTCTAAATCTATTTCTGATCAATACAAGTCCTTATATTAGTACAAATCTCTGAGAAATACATTTACAAAATGGGAGAAATAGCAGCTTTTTGATATATTTCATATGTAACATATGTAAAAATATAATATTTCAAAAGTTAAGAGTCCCCAGAGAGCTGTTGCTTACCCACATATCCATGTTTGTTTTTCTTCCTCAGTAACAAACCTCTGATTGACAGATGATTCTAACTCGGGTGCTCTGCAGGAGCATCATGTCCTTTTAACTGCTGAGAGATCTCTTGGCACATTCAAAAATTTGAACATTGACTTTTATTTTGTATTTATGTGTATGTCTATGCCCTAGGTAAAGTCTCTGTTTTCAAATTTCTCTGTAGTTGTGCAATAAGTTCTGCAAAAGTCTACGCATTGAGATAAAATTGCCCCATGAGATTTCCAATGAGTTTCTTTACTTGATATATTTTCCACATCTTTGCTTGGTGTAAGGTTGTCATGGCTAGACCAAGAGAAGAACTGTTATATCTTAAGATGAAAGAGGGGAAAGCTAGATACAATGTGACCCTGATGATTTGGTTTCTCTACCACCCAGGGCTTCTTTCCTGCAGGAGGAAGGAATTGTTCTGAACTTTAAGCCACTGTAGGTTGTGGAATATTATTTTAAGATGTGTTACATTTTTTCATACTATAGATCATTTGTTTAATGATGCAAAGATGTATTGCATTCTTTTATGTCCCTTTTTTTAAAACTCCGTGAAACTGTGTTACTGTGACTGTCTAAAACACCTGATTGGTCTAATAAAGAGTTGAACGGCCAATAGCTAGACAGGAGAAAGGATAAACAGGGCTGACAGCAGAGAAAATAAACAGGAGAAATCTGGAAGAAGAGACGAAACAAGAAAACAAGGGGGACACTAGGGTCCAGCCACACAGCCACACAGCCAGCCTCAGAGTAAGAGTGAAAGTAAGATCTACAAAAATAAGAAAAGGAAAAATCCCAGAGGCAAAAAGTAGATGGGTTAGTTTAAGTTAAGGAAAGCTGATTAGAAATAAGCCAAGTTAACGCTGGGCATTCTTAAGTAATGATAAACGTCAGTGTGTGTATTTATTTGGGAGCTGGGTGGCGGGCCTCCCAAAAGAATAAAAAGAAAAAAAGTCAATCAACAGCAACTGTTATGTTTTTGTTTTCTTCCTAAATGCAGCTCAACCTAATTATATATATATATATATATATATATATATATATATATATATATGGATCATATATTCTTGTCTACTTACAAAGAGTGGGGTTCCTATTTTAAAAATTGTTCAGACCTGAAAATTTCCATGAGGAAGTGGTGAACGGCAGTGCCATAGGCTAATAATCGCTATCTATTAAAAGTTACAGGCTCCTCTCTGAGATACTTTGAATATAAAGTGTTCTCTTAGAAGGCTCGTGTGTTGGAAGCTTGCTCCTCACCTAGGGGCTATTCCTGTCTTAGTTACCATTCTAGTGCTGCGAAGACGCCATGACCATGGCAGCTTATAATGGGAAGCGTTTAATTTGGGTCTTGCCTATAGTTTCAGAGGGCTACTCCATTTCCAGCATCATGGGGAGCATGGTGGCAGGCAGGCATTGAAACAGTAGCTGAAAGCTTATATCCATCCACAAGATGGAGGGCGAGAGAGAGGGTGAGATTAGTCCTGATGAGAGCTTTTGAAACCTTAAAGCCCAGCTTCAGTGACACACCTCCTTCAACAAAGCCATGCCTCCTTCAACAAGGCCACACCCACTAATCCTTTTCAAAGAGTTCCACCAACTGGGGACCTGGTATTCAAATATATGAGCCTATGAGGTGCATTCTCTTTCAAACCATCACACTGACCATGTGTCTCAGAGACATCAGAGAGGATTTAAAGAAAGATTCAGAGATATTTGGAAAAGCAGAGCTTAGTGGATAGTCCTGGTAGAAGTATAGAAAATTAGACTGCCAAGATAAATGTAGTGAAGATTAAATCATGAGGTTTCCATTGGAAATGAGGATAGTATTGGGAATTAGGCTGGAAGTCTTTGCTCTTGTCTGGTGTTTGTCCTCTGTTCTGCCAATACCTTTAAAAGGTATAAGAGACACTAGACATTTCCATGCCACAAACACTGGACAGAAGCAAAGAGACCAGCCATGCCAGTATGTGGCCAGAACCCAGCCTTCTCAGGTTCCCCTCAAAGATGATGCCCACAAATAAGCAGGAAGAAGTCTTGAGAATCCACTTCCCCAAATCCTTTAACCTGTGGTGCCTAATCTCCGGCCTTTTTATTATAAAATAGAGATGGGAATGTAATGATCTATTCTGTCCCTTTAAGAAACAAGCCACACCTACTCCCTCCCCCCATCTGCTGAGACAGGCTGATCTTCAGCTTCCAGTATGAGCTCTCTCTTTTCCATCTCCCTCTTGAAGAGGCAGCTTCCGTATCTCCCCTCTCTCTCTCTCTCTCTCTCTCTCTCTCTCTCTCTCTCTCTCTCTCTCTCTCTCTCTCTCTCTGCTCTTCTCCCCTCCTTCTCCCTCTTCCCTTCCATAACCACTAAATAAATATCCAACCTCACTCTTCATGGCATGCCTATCTATGTCTCTGTCTCTTGCCCACCGCCACGTGTCTCCCTGCCCTGGACCAGCCACTGCCTAGAGACCTGCAGCTGTCCCTACCTGGGGACTGGCTGCTCTCAGGTCCCATTGCCTGCTACCACATGGCCCGCTTTCACCGCTTGGGGACCTGCAGCATTTCTGCTGCCTGGCACCACCAGGGATCCTGCAGTATTTTTAATAATCCATTTCACTGCTGCCTAACGTTTCTAATCCTCATGCACCTACCCTGAAACATACAAACCCTTGGTGGCAGGACCGTGACAGAAGATGGCTTAAAACACTATACCTAATATAGAACCAGGTACGGGTCATTTCAAGGGGCCTGTGACATATACATATGATAGGATCTAGCCCTTAGGTTTCATCAACTTGTGGTAAACTCATCCCTGTTTATCATTAAGACATACACACACCAAACTCTGTCCAAGAGAAGAGAATTACTAGATGCATGGCTGAAAGCCAAATGAGAAAAAATAGGTAAGAAAAAGTTAATTAGCAGATGTTGAACTTCTTGTTATATTTGCACAGCAGCTATAGTGCAGGGTGCGATTATACAAAAAATTAAAAATATCAGCACCTGGTCTTCGCACAAACAATGTGTTAGCTCCTCAGACACAGAGCTGATTGAAAAACTTCACCTTCCTCAAAATGTTTAGAGGAGAATTGGCAGAAATCCCCACCACAGGCTCTCGCGGCCTGGTGGTGTTTATAAGCTCTACTGTCCCCAGGATATACGTGCGTCTTTTTATCTTGCCAACTGCAGAATTAATAGCAATTAAGCTCAAGCCATTTGCCATACAGCTGAGCACTCCGTATGAAGTGACTCAATTCTCAAATAAGCATTGCTTATATCAATTAATATCTATGTGATTATATCTATGTCATAGACAAGGCCTAGAAAGGTCTAAACTTGTGAGACACGCAATCAAGACCAAATTCGAGCAAATGCAAAGACATCTAAGGTTCAGATGAGCAAAACAACCAACCAAATTCGCACAACTACTTGGCAGAGTCAGGGTCACAAGAAATCTGACTTCAAAGCATTCTCACCTTGTGTCCTTACAGAGTTGGACTAGGAAGGGACGCAAGTACAAAGTGGCACATTGCTGAGGATTTCTGACTGTTCCTCCCCTTACACAGATGACAGACAGGAGCAAAGCAAGTGCAGTCTGCCAGTGGGTGAATCCTGGTGAGCTTCTCACATGCACGATCCCTTGCTGCTGACCCTGGGATGGGGTGTTGGGGAGGCAGTAGCTGCCCATCCTGGCTTTACACAAGGCACACATGTTAGCACATACACTAAACCCAATTTTATCATAGGAATGGGTGTCTCCTGGCCTCCCCATTCTTGTTCTTTCTTTAAAGATAGCACCATAGTTATTTATATTGTTATCTTGGTCTCCCTATCACCAAATGGCATAATTTGGAGACAGAACAATTTTTGCCATTTCATGTTTTATAAAAGTCCACATAAGTGTACTTGATTTTTCTAATAATAAGAAAGCCAGCCGGGCGGTGGTGGCGCACGCCTTTAATCCCAGCACTTGGGAGGCAGAGGCAGGTGGATCTCTGTGAGTTCGAGGCCAGCCTGGTCTACAAGAGCTAGTTCCAGGACAGGCTCTAAAAAAGCTGCAGAGAAACCCTGACTCGAAAAACCAAAAAAAAAAAAAAAAAAAGAAAGAAAGAAAGAAAGCCATTATTTTCCTCAATAGAAGCTGAATTAAGTGTTACGAAGTCCCTTGTTCCTGCTATAGAGGGTTTTTCTCCAAGTAATTTACCCCTTCGCAAACCAGAAAAAAAAAATAGGTTCTGTTACTCTTTCAATGCCAAAATTCAGGTCTGGGTCTAATTTGGAAGGAGCCAAGTCTACCGCCACCATTATGTTAGGTATTAAACTGTCAACAAAAGAAAGTCACTTAAGACTCAACATTACCAAAAAGCTATGTGACATCCCAGCCCCGCCCAGGCCTCTCCATGCCCCAGAAAGGGATAGCGATTCAGAAAAGTGTGAGTCTGTTTTCTTTTTTTAAAAATAAGATGTGATATTTATTAACACTTAGGAAAACACCAAAAGGTATACAGAAGAGAAGAAAAAACTCATTCAATGTCTTGCTCCACAAACAAGCCCCTTTTCTTGCTCCCTGCATCCTCTTCCTCCCTGCACTCCTCCCCCACACTTCTGTCCCCTCATCCCTCTCCTCCTCAGTATTAGGAGATACTTGAGGCAAGTGCTCTACCCTTTAGCTATCCTAGCCTCCCTCCCCCGCCCCACAGAGACGACTGCCTTCCTTCTGGTGCTTTGCTGTGTTCCGTGCAGCATCTCATCAACCTGGAAAACAATCAACCTCACATAGTGTGTGCAAGCCTGAGATCTGTCTCTTATGGGCTCTATGGTTGCTTTATTTTGAAGGCCATCTGTTTAATTCATAAACAACCCCCTTATATTTCAGACAAAGGACATTTCAGCATCTTAACTTGAACACTCTGGAGGCATGTGCAGACAGCCTGTGCTTCTCAGGAATGAAATTCAGTAATGTATCCTGGGATATTGGGGCAGGGGCTGGTCTCGTAGTAGTGATGATCTGGTCGTACGATTTGACCTTCCAGGAGTCTCACAGCAACATGAGAGCCAACCTTCCTGGAAAACCTGATTGCAAGTGTAGTCTGGTACTAATCAGAATTTAGCGAGACATTTTCTTCTTAATGTTTCACAGCACCCCTCGTTCCACACCTGGTGATCTCTGAACTGCACATGTGGGCAGATTGCAAATCCGGAAGCAGAAAAGGGAGGCAGCACCCTGGAGGAGCAGAGGACCCATTCCAGGCATTGGTATGGTGGAAACAGCCCTCCATTTGCCATGAGGGAGGCAGAAGAGGAGGCTGTGAGGGATGGGCGAGGACCATTCAACAGGACTTCAAGCTGAGAGTTCTTTTCTTTGCTCTGAATGTCTACTTCTCCTTTCCCAATTGTACTGTGAGGAAGTTTGCAGGACGGCTGCCAATGTGCAAAGATACCCCGAGGACTGTGTCTGACACGGGCATTTTGACAAATGGCTATCCTCTGAAAATGACCCCAAAGTAGACTCTTCTAATAGAATCAAAGAGATCAATATAAATATATGATAGATTTTTAAAGTGTGTGTTGGCCCAGAGGAGAGGCTGGAGGCAGGCATCAGCATTCTATGGGTGGACAGCCAAGACTGGGAGTTGTAGTTCCACAGCCCATTCGATGCTGGGAGTTGTAGTTTCTCAGGTTCTCTGTCCTCTTGTGTATGCTCCTTCATGAGAGGAACCGCTGATACCTGGAGGTCTCAGTCATGAGGCGATGCAGTAGTTCTGGAGCTCGAGGAGTTTTAATTGGCATTTTATCAATGGAAACAGGGCAGAATGCAGCTTCCCTGGGTGCAGACACTGTTTTTAGTGGTCAGGAAACCACTGAGCCTATATCGTGAAAACCTTCCGCAAATTTGATGTACGTTCCATATTCCAGAGAGTGGGTCATTTCAGGCAGACATACTTTAGGCACCAACAGTGACTCTGAATCATGTTAAATAGAATGGTGTCAAGTGGCACTTTTCCTGGGACTTATAACATTTGAAGAGGCAAGTCTTTTTTAAGGTTTACACCAGTAACTTTAAGTTCCTCTAAGTTCATGGTTGCTGTGATCCCCATGCTGGCATTCTCTGTGCCTTTGAAGGGACAGACATGTTCACTCACCTTGCCCAACATTGAGGTGGAAGAAACAACATCTTCTTCTGAAGTGGAACTGCCAAATCTGATGACTCAATCCCAGTGATTAGATGAGTAGCTACTGAATTTGTGCAGAATACAGCCTTTAATATTTTCAGTCAAAAGCCAACCTTTTCAAATTGCTGTTTCCTAAATGCTGAGTGTGATGAACTATTTGGATTAATTATGAGGTTGTGATCTATGTGCTGGAATATTTCCCTCAGATATGCGTTTGAACTAAAACAAAGAAGGAGAAGAAGGAGGGTTCTCTTTCTGTCCCTCTTCTGAAGAGATTATTAAACATTCCAGCATGTTCCACCAATGTCTCCATACCCTAGGTGGCTGTGGCAGTGAGGAATGAACCACAGAGCTCAATAAACCCATGTGGAAGAGCACTAGGAAAGGGTTGGGGGGAAGGTTGCTGGGAACAAGAACTACTGCCATTAGTGTTCTGTCTCCACAGTCCTGACACTAGTGAGTGACAGTTGATTCAGGAACTCATAACTGGTCAAAGTGCTGAACACAGGTGACTGCTGGCTTAAACAGGACAGCTGCATCACACAACTCCACCCAACCCCAGCACACCCTACCCACTCAAGGCTCTAAGAATACCAAAGAAAGGGACTAAAAAGATGGTTTCACGAATCTGGGACCTCCAAGGGAGTAGACCAGAGCCAGAGAACTTTGCGGGACAGGGCCCAAGCCAGGGACATCCATGGGAGTGAGCACAGACCAGGGACATTTATGGAAAGATATCTGAGCCAGCGACCTAGGCTGAAGCAGGCCTGAGACAGAGAACTCCACAGGAGTAGGTACAAGGGAGCAACCGCTGAGGGAGTAGGATGGAACCAGAGACCTCTGCAGGTCTGGGCTAAATCTGGAACCTCTGAGCAGAAAAAGGAAAGATCTCCTATGCTCTTGAGTAGGTAAAATTAACATAGTAAAAATGGCAATCTTACCAAAAGCAATCTACAGATTCAATGCAATGCCCAGCAAAATTCTTCACAGGCCTCAAAAGAATGGTACTCAACTTCATATGGAAGAGCAAAAAACCCAGGATAGCCAAAACAATCCTGTACAATAAAAGACTTCTGGAGGATTCACAATCCCTGACTTCAAACTCTACTACAGAGCTACAGTACTGAAAACAGCCTGGTATTGGCATAAAAACAGACAGGAGGACCAATGGAACCTAATCAAAGACCCAGATATTAATCTACACACCTGTGAACACCTGATTTTTGACAAAGAAATAAAATACAAAATGGAAAAAAGAAATCATATTTAACAAATGCTGCTGGAATAAATGGATATCAACATGTAGAAGAATGAAAATAGATCCTTATCTATCACCATGCACAAAACTCAAAACCAAGTGGTTCAAAGACCTCAACATAAAGCTTACCACACTGAACTTCATAGAAAAGAAAGTAGAAAGTACACCTGAACACATTAGCACAGGAGACCACTTCCTAAATATAACCCCAGTAACACAGACACTGAGATAAACAATTAACAAATGGGACCTCCTGAGTCCTGAGAAGCTTCTGTAAAGCAGAGGACATGGTCAACAAGACAAAACAGCATCCTACAGAATGGGAAAAGATCTTCACCAACCCCACATCAGACAGAGGACTGATCTCCAAAATATATAAAGAACTCAGGAAATTGGTCATCAAAAGAACGCATAATCCAATAGAAAATGGAGTACAGACCTAAACTCTCAACAGAGGAATCTAAAATGGCTGAAAGACACTTAAGGAAATGCTCACCATCCTTTGCCATCAGAGAAATACAAAGCAAAACAACTCTGAGATTCCATCTTACACCTGTAAGAATGGCCAAGATCAAAAACACTGATGACAATTTATGCTGGAGAGTATGTGGGGTAAAGGGAACACTCTTGCATTGCTGGTGGGAATGCAAGCTGGTACAGCCCCTTTGGATATCAGTGTGGTGATTTCTCAGAAAATTAGGAAACAACCTTCTTCAAGACCCAGCAATACCACTTTTGGATATATACCCAAAGGATGCTCAATCGTGCCACTAGGACATGTGCTCAACTATGTTCATAGCAGCATTTTTGTCATAGCTAGAACTTGGAAACAACCTAAATGCCCCTCAACCGAAGAATGGATAAGGAAAATGTGGTACATTTCCACAATGGAGTTCTACACAGCAGAAAATAATAATGACATCTTGAAATTTGCAGGCAAATGGATGGATCTAGAAAACATCATATTGAGTGAGGTAACCCAGACCCAGAAAGACAAACATCATATGTACTCACTCATAAGTGGCTTTTAGACATAAAACAAACAAAATCAGCCTACAATTCACAATCCCAGAGAACCTACACAACAATCAGGACCCTAAGAGAGACATACATGGATCCAATGTACATGGGAAGTAGAAAAAGACAAGATCTCCTGAGTCAATTGAGAGCATGGGGACCATGGGAGAGGGTAGAGGGGAGGGGACAGAAAGGGAGGAGAGCAGAGAAAAATGTAGAGCTCAATAAAAACAATAAAAAACAAAAAGAAGAGGAAGGAGAAGGAGGAGGAGAAGGAGGAGGAAGAAAAGGAGAAGGAGGAGGAGGAGGGAGAGGAGGAAGAGGAGGAGAAGCAGCAGCAGCAACAAAAGTCCAGTTGACCGGGAAGTGTCAACAAAAGAATATACATGAGCATTTGTGAATAGGCCACATGAAGAAGCTCTCTAAGTATATTTCACAGAAAATTTAATTCTCAGTCATCTATGGAGAGATTTCCAGACTCAAGTAGGGCACATGCACGGTTCACAGTAAATATCAAATCTTTGGGGTTACCTACAGTTTGTATTAAAGGGATCCTTGTCAGAACACGGTAACTTGCTGACAGTGCAGAATCAGCTCTCATTGATTCTGGGAAATGTGACATATTTTGTTTTCCTCACAAACAAAACAAAACAACAAAGTTCAAATATGTTTACAGAAAGCCCTAGAGGAATTTTTTAGTGTTTGAGAAATGAGCATTTCTTTTGAATTATTAATGAGTTTGAATGTTCTGATGTTTCAGCTTTATTGCAGTGGGGTTTGATCCTTCCCCCTTTCAAAAACAAATTTGTTACATATGAAAGTTGGTCCTAAAAATATAACTAAGGGAGAAATGTTACATCTGTCTACACTTTCAAATTTGCTGTCTGTTGACAGATGTGACGTCTACCGCTAAAATGCCAGGCTTGATTGATGTCAACTCCCTCAACACTGATTGTGATCAATCATTCTAATGTTGACATTGTCTGGTGTATTTTAGTGAACTCTGGCTACTCTCTCGCAAGATCTGAGCTTTGAATCGTCCAGCTTCTGCCAGGCCCCAGAACTGAGGTAATTTTAAGCCCATCAATGAAGCCCTGCTTACAGGTCTCTGCTAGCTTCCTTCAGTTACAGAAGGGCTGACTCGGTTTCCAGAGCTTGCCTCCCAACCTGCAGCGAAGCCCCTAGCAAATGAAGCAAGAAGGAAGTCTGGTTCAACGTGACTTAGGGGCCAGTGTTCAGACTTCTGGAATCTGGCACTGGGCAGTTTATTTTAGGCATTCTTAAGTAAAGTACAATTTTGAAAGAAGTTTCCTGGTGAAACTCACTCCCATGTGCACCATACAGCTTAAGGCATAATTACATTGAAACTCTTTTCAAAGTGCATGCCATGTCTTCTATGACGATGGATTCTATAGGTAGATTACATGTGTTATCTTAACGGCCTGGAGGAGGATCTGGTGTGATCTCAGTCATACTGATAGTGCAAAGGTCGCCAGGCTAGTAACCACCTCTGGTTCTGTTTGTAAGGATCTAGGGAGAAAGGGCAGGTATAGCCTGGGCCTAGAGATAATGTAGAGGTCACCCAGCTTATTAATCACCTCCGGTCCTGTTTGTGGGAACCTTGGGGAGCCAGATGTGGCCTGGCCCACAGAGCGTGCAGAGGTCACCAGGCACTCAACCACCTCCATCCCCAACCTTCTGGGCAGAAGACAAGTTATCCATTTCTTCCTTTGCAGAGACAATGCTGTGTGTGTTTAACACCCCTGGTTTCTCTAACGCTTATCTGTGAACTCAAAGACCTCTCTGTCCCCAACACACGCTAAGTCTCCAGTCTCTTTGAGAATTTCCTGGTCTTTTTTTATGTCTATATCCTTGTGTCTACTGTTTTCCCTCTGTCCTCTCAAACCTGAGGATGTAGCTCAGTGGTAGAGTGCTTGCCTCTCATGCACTAAGCGCTACAAAAATAAATAAAAACCAAATAAATAAATAAAAATCAAATTCCTCCATAACTGTCGAGAGCCACCTGACATAGACTCTCTCCTGTAACCCCTTCCCACCCATGACTCCCCAAGCCCCTGACAGTATGGAGCCACTGCGTAAAGGTTATATAATTTTTGTGCAGTCTTTATAGTTGGTACTATCTGTAAGGGCAATGACCTTTGACACTGACCCTCTGTCCCTGGTCCTTGATGCACAAGAGACCTTCAAAAAGTATTCTTAGACTACTAAGCAGTTTTCAGCATAGTTCAGCAAGGTCAGTCAATAACTCGAATCCAATCTCCCTCAGGCACGCCCCGCCTGCATCCCAGGACATACGGTAGTCAATACAGACAAGCAGCATGTCTAGCCTACACTGGCCCACGCAGGAAAATTGTACCACTGCACTCTCCAGTGGGTTCCTCCATAGCCCCACAAGGCAGTCAAAATGAAAAGGCAGCAAACTGTGCTCAGTGCTTGCTTCTCTTGTCAACCTTCTTTTCCAGGTTCCTGCCTCACTCCCTGTGACTTTACTTACCCACAGCTTTACCTACAGATGCCCCCGGATAGCCAGAGAGCTTTTTATTATAGCATATATAAAACCATAGGTGATTTTCTCCTTTTCCGTGTTAGTCGACTCCCACGCCCTCAGCTAATTACCACATGACATGAGAGGAACCAATTGGATCCCGTAACTTAAGTAGTTGATAGCTGAGCAGAAATGAGCTCGGCCTTCCAAATATTACTAATTAATGTAAATTCCAGCCACTGGAATATGCTAAAAAGAGATTCTTATTGGGAGCTTTCTATTAGTCGCTTGAGCCCCTTGGGTCACAAGGTGTGCCCAGCCAGAGCAGCACCTTGGAGAGAAAGTGTCAAGGACTATTCCGGAAAGGCGCCGATGCCAGGCCTCTGCAGGGATTCCCCCACGCTGCCGTCCCTAAAAGATCAGTGCTCAGGTCACAGTCGCCTGTACATGCGGAAACGAAACCACCAAAAGACACAAAGAGCAGGGGAAGCAGAGTCGATAAGAAAGGACGCAGCTTCACCATAGAAGAGGCCACACTCCAGATGGCACGTGGTACGTGACACTCCTCCAGAGAGGTCTGCTAAAAGACCTGGAAGAGTACTCATTCCGGCATCCTTTCCATTAAAAAGGTCTCCATCTGAAGCCTGGTACACCATACCACATTTGCTAAAAAAAAAGGAAGAGAGAAAAATACCAGGAGAGTGAGCGGGTCAGGAAACTGCAGGCGCTTTTCTTGGTGGAGTGGCAACAGCTTAACAAATGACTGGAGATGGCTGCTCTACTCTGTCCCATCCTCAATTTGATCTCATTTCCAGGGCGGCCATTCCTCTAACAGCCTCGCATGCTGAGATCAAAGGAAGGAGAGGCTGCCACACACAGAGCGCCTTATGAAGAGGAGCGGGAAGGGCACAGACTTCACTCTATCAGAGAATAATTCCGAGAAATAAAAACCACTTACGGAGGAAGCTGAAACCCAAAATAGTTGCAACCTTAAACTTCATTTTAAGAGTTTGGGGGATGTTTCATCCTTCCATGCGGTTGCCTAGGGAACAGGATTCGTTTATCGTTCACTGCCCAATAATTTCTAAGAAGTTGCTAGTCTACACTATATCTGTGGATGTTAAATTCACTCTAAATGGAAAGAGCTTTCGAAATATGCAGTTTGAATTATAGTAAAGAAACTATCAGGAAAAAAATGTCACAGAAAGCTTAAACTCCTTTAATATATTTTGCTACCTAGATAAAGTACCATTCTTCCATCTTGCTTAAAAGCACTTAGCACATAAAAAACCCAAATAGGGGTATTCTATCTGAACTAAACTTATTATTCTGAATCTCCTCCTAACACTCAGAAAAGGACTCTACTGATAACAGAATGTGGAAGAAGCAAGAAAAAGAATTCTACTCCCTTCACCCGACAAGTTTTCTTCAACTCTCACCTGTGATAAGCCCAGCCATGAGAGGAGCATCCAGGTGACTCTCAGAGGAAGGGTTCCCAGACATGCTGTCAGTGGCATTAGCACAAATATGCATATGTGGTGTGTGTGTGTGTGTGTGCATGCATGCATGCATGGGTGTGTGTGTGTGTGTGTGTGTGTGTGTGTGAGAGAGAGAGAGAGAGAGAGAGAGAGAGAGAGAGAGAGAGAGAGAGAGAGAGAGCGCGTGTGTGCATGGGTGTGTTGTTCATATACATGTTGTTTCAGAGCAGCACAGCCAGCCAAATCCCTATCCATTCTACTTCCTATGAGCTTTTCCAGGCCAGAGTAATGATTTCATGAGCATGCTAACCCTTTCATCTCTGGTTCCCTTGTGCTCAGAGAGTAAAGGACACCCCAAAAGCCAGTTCTTTGGCAGGTAGACCATTCCTTTTGCTTCTGTTCCTTGCTGGTGCTTTTGGGTTTTCTACACTGTACCACTCTTTACAAGGAAGAAAGAAGGTGCTAAATGCTATCTATGTACGTTCCTCTTAGAAAACAGTGTGTGTTGAAACCTACATAAAGGAAAGGCCGGGGAATAACCTGTGAGTTACAGTGATTAGTGCATTAATTTCTGTGAAATGCTGAGAGCTCACTTGGACTATGTCTGATTCCAGAGACTTCGTCCCTAAAATACATGTCCTTGATAGACCATCTCGAAACTTCAGCTAATCAGAATACAACCATAAAAGAAAAATTCCTACTTGTCATAAAACACTGTCCTGGGTACTGTGGGACTTTAAAAAATGCCAACATATTTATTTTCTGGAAAGTTTCTGAGCCAGTGAGCTAGCTCTGAGGGTGAAGACACATGCCACCAAACCTGATGACCAGTGCTCGATTCCCCCTACCGGTGGAAGAGATGAACTGACTCCTGCAGGCCTTCCACATGGACCTCTAGACACGCACAAACCCTAACATACACACATGCACACACATTTGCACACGCACATGTACACACAAACACACACACATGTAATTTTAAAAGTAAAATGTTTGTGAAGCAGGCCCTCATTAGAGCACATAGCTGAGTTTATCTCGTATGACTGTTAAGCCATTGTAAGAGTGAAGTCCATAGATGCAGAGATCCACAGTCAAGCCCTGGGCTCAGCTCCAGGAGTCCTGCTGAAGAAAAGGAGGGGTTATTATATGAGCCACAGGAGTCAAGGTCATGACAGGAACTCTCATGAGAGCTCATGAACTCTGGAGTTAGGGAGCCTACATGGGACTGACCTAGACTCTCTGCGTGTGTATGACAGTCGCGTAGCTTGGTCTGTCTGTAAGACTCCTAGCAGTGAGATCAGGACCTGTCCCTAGTGTTTAGCTGGCTTTTGGGAACCTGCTCTCCATGCTGGATTACCTCACCCAGCCTTGATGCAGGGGAAGGAGCTTGGACTCGTTTCATATGTTTGATATACAATGCTTTGCTCAAGCCCGTGGGAGGCCTGCCCCTTTCTGAAGGAGACTGGAGCGGGAGTAGATGGGAGGCAAGGGGAGGGTGTGGAGGGGAGGAGGGAGGGGAAACTGTGGTCAGTATGTAAAATAAATGAAAAATAATGTTAATTAAATTAAATTGAAAGAAGGGAGTTAAGGATGGCTGTTCAGGGTTGTGGAATACCCCACTCTGTTCTCCTTTTTCTTCATGACAACCTGTGGACGGTCGCCTCTGGTTCCCACAAGGACTGCAGAGGAGTGTGTTGGAACACAGAAGTGGGTTAAGGGTGAGAAAGAAGCTACTCTACTCAATTTTATCAACCTTAGGTTTAAAACTGGCAGTGGTCATTTGTTTACTTAAGAATATTTAGTTCTACGGAAGATGGAGACAGCAAATGGAAACTATGAAGTTTGCAACATACTTTTTATAGTCAACAAGTAACTTAGGAGCCAGTTATTAGGGTTAGAGCCTGGGCCTTGACAGCCATGACAAGTCAGGCTGGATTACCGCTTTTAATAGACCAAATAAATAAATAAATAATAGTGAAAAGCAGAAAAACAAGATTCACTCAACCTGGCCATGTTGGGAAAAGGAACAGAAGCCCAGTGTGACCCCTTCAAGTCTCTCTTCAGGGTCCTGGCATAAGGTTTAGGTTTAAATAGAAGTGAAAGAGGCACACATAGCTAAACAGTCCTAGTCCAGGGTGTGCCATCTTTGTCTCTCCCACAATTGTCTGACAATTATAAATCTCTCTCTGAGAGACACGCTCTGCTCTGGCTGGCACCAGGCTCCCAGCCTTTTCAAGGTTCCTGGGAGAATTACTGTTCCTTTTGGGTCTTGTCTGATAACCAAAGAGAAAGGTACAAACGTCCTTTTAGAATATCTTCCCTCCCGTCGGGATGGTTACAGAGAGTATGTGCTAAGAATTAGAAAGGGATAGAAACGTTCATTAAACATTCAAGTGGTTGATGAGCATCAAGTGTGCATGAGTCGATCAGCATTCACGAAGTCATCAATTACCAACTAAATAAGTGAGCTCGCGGCCATGGCAAAAACACCTCTACCTGCATCCCTAGGGCGGAGTCTCCTTCCTCCCAACCTCAGTTCTGATCCTCGTTGCCCCACCACTGCAGGGAAGGCTGACTGAGGAGAGAGAGCTCAGGGAAAGGAGAAGCTTCAGAGAGATGGAGAGGGAGGAGAGGAAAAGGGAGGCTGGTGGCTGATTAGGATTCATACAGAATTGTTCTTCTACCCCACCGGCACATGAATGAACTCCACCTCCCTCCCCCTACTTCCCACTGCGTGCTTTTAATTGATTCAATAAGCCATGTAACTTGGGCATCTTAATTTGTGATCCATAACCTCTGGGATGGCCTCCCTCGCAGTATATGCAGAGGCTTTTTGCATCAAGGTAATTTCCCACATGACCAAATCCATCAGTGTTTCTTACCTCCACACTGACTGCTAATTGTCTGCCACCATGAGCCAATAGAAGAAAAATAAATGACAAGTGGCAACTAATTATTACTGAGGAAGCCAGAAGCAGTCAGTATTGTTTAGTTCTGTGGCTTGGTTACACGACTTTATCGTGTGTGTGTGTGTGTGTGTGTGTGTGTGTAAAATTACCTTAGCTCAAATTGTCAAAGCTATTGGTATTTCATAAGATTCTACAGAATGTAGTTTATAGTGATGGACAAAGAGAGCCATCTCAGGACATTCAGCGGGATAAATTTCATTACCATCATTTTAGAAAGGGGCTCACTCAGGGCACTCGCTGTGTGAGACGATTCCCTGCAGCTCTGTGCTGACATGGGGAAAGGGAAGCAAGCGCGACAGGCACTGTCTCTGACATTTCCAAGTGTCTAATGTATATATGTTGTAGTTTGTATAGCTAGAGATACAGTAAGGACTCAGGGATGTAAGGCGGGCATCTCGTGTTCTGTGATGGTGGAAGAAACCCCAGCTACTTCCACAGCACAGATATGCAAATGAAGCTGTGCGGGAATTCAAAGTCATCAGCGATTACATTCACTGATAGACTTCAGTAAAAAAACAAAAATAGTGCAAAACCTCTCCAAGTCATTTAGTGATACCTACAGAAAGGCTGCCACCATATGGGGTAGGGTAGTCCAAGCTTGAAGTTGAGAAGCATTCCCATACATTAGGATGCAATCATTCACTAGAGCATATGTAGCCATTAAAGAGTACATTGCAGATAAATATTTAGTATGATTATATGGAAAAGCACATAAAGCACAGACATTTAAAATGTTCAAACCCCTCAAAATGTCAATGAGGCATCTTTTTCCCACCCCAAAATCCCCACTCCCTTTATGCTAAACCCTCAAACCTATTGCTTTATCCAAGGGTATCCAAAGACAGTACCTTTTCCTAAAGAATCCCCAGCACGCTCACATAAAGGCCGACATTTAAAAGTACATGTACAAGCATAGAGTGGATGCAGACTTATTTTGATTCAAACTGTGGGTGTCACAGGATACCCCCACAGCTGACACTTTGCTTTCAGTTCTTAGCAATTTAGCTCATACATTTTCCATATTAGCAAAATACAGATAAATGGTAGGTATTTTAATAGCCACTGAATATTTGAGCATAAGGGCTTTAGCAACTTGCGTTTATTTTATCCTTCAGCAAGATAACTGTGTTGCTTCTGGATTTTTGCTATTACACGTGATACTGCCACATTCCTAAATGAAATACTTAATGAACACAGAGAAGTTCAAGATATTTTAAGTAAAAAGAAAATCGGGTATAAGATCACATATATAGTGGGATAGTGATGTAATTTTGTTAAAATGCATATACTATACGGGAGAAAAATCTGGACTGAAAGACTACACACACCAGCAGCAGGCATCACCAGTGTCAGAATTAACATGACTTTAATTCTCACCCTTCTCTCTCCTGTGATCTCTGTCATCTACATCTCTGACAGTGAACATGCATCATTTATGCAATTAAAATGAAATGACTGTGAGAAAGGCTTTGTGGAAGGAATGACATTTGGAATAAGACCTGAAAGATGAGTGAAACTATTTTTGATTGTTAAAATACAGGAAAAGACAATAGAAAGATTAGTGATTATCATCAAAGCTGCCTAGAAAATTGGAAGAAAGGCCATCCAGTTGGGTGGTGGGATATATGGGGCCTGGAAAGTTGTTCAGCTGGGACAGTGCTTGCCGAGAGGGTACACAGTCCTGGTCTATCCCAGCACCACACAGATTGGGCATTGTGACGCACACCTGAAAAGTTCAAGGTCATCCCGGTAGCCAAATACAGTGAGTTCAAGGCCAGATTGTAATATGTGAGACCCTGCCTCAAAAGAAAAAATGCAAGGTATCTGTAAGGATATATTAGGGAAATACACAGGTTAGGAATTGAACTGGGAGTCTGGGAAGATGCTCAGTGGGTAAAATATTTTCTACACAAGCACAGGATCTGAGTTCAGATCCTCAGCCAGGCAAGGTGGTGCAAGAAAGAGAGAGAGAAAGAGAGAGAGAAAGAGAGAGAGAGAGAAATAGAGAGAGAATGAATATGTATGTGAGTCTCTCATGCAGACTCTCTCACATACACATTCATTCATTCTCTGTCTCTCTCTCTCATACACACACACACACACACACACACACACACACACAAACACAATTAATTCAGACCTTTCTTAACAAGTGAGATGATTTTATTCAACACAGCCAAGTGGCACAGCATGGGAATGATGATAGGGATAGGTAGCGGCCATTCTCTGATTTAGTCAGATAATTTAAGCTATCCAGAAAATTCCAGAACATTAAATTTAATACTATACTTGCTATATCTCCCAAAAAGATGTTAAAATTACCTAATAGGGGGTTTCAGACAAGATACAAAGACAGAGAATGGGTAGCGGTAGGACCAGAGGAAATGAATGCCATGGGGCAAAAACAGCCCCACTGCTGTGTTAAACCCCATCAAAGATGTCAAAAGAATCCAGACGACTTCACATCAGTGTTCCAGGAGTTGCCCAAGGGAAGCTCAGAGTTAAAAGATGTCAACCGACATCCTGAGGCAAGCAGATGATCTGCAGCACACACCAATTATGGCCATATCTGTCACTGCGACAAAATCAGTCTCAAGGACACGGAAGGGATGCCTGGACCTCAGACCGGCACTGCTTCTGTTCCAGACACTTCCAAGATCCGATCCAGAACACCACCGCCCCTCTCCTTTAACAGTATCTGAGTAAATGATTGACCTAAAGGAAACCCTCCCTGATCATTAAGAAAGTAAAAAAAAGCAAAGAAAGATACGGTCAGGCATGTCATAATGTGCCATATCAAAATTACATTAGATATTGATATATTAGTTTTCAATACTATATTAGAACATTGTCCTAAGGTCGTTAGATCAATCTAAGCCAGTGGACAGCGCTATAGGAAGTAAAGGGCGCTGTGACCATGCTTTACAGACCTTAGTCTTTAATTCCTCCACTCTCATTCTGCAGAAACAAGGCAATGTGGCCCTGAGGGTTTCGTTTGTGCTAGTCCACAGCTGATAGGAAAGCTGGTATTGGGGCCTCCCTGGTTTTCTGCTAGTTTTTGTTTCCTTTGGATTGGTTTGGTTTGGGGGTTCGTTGCTGTTGTTCGTCTGTTTGGTGGTGGGGGAAGGGTGGTACTAGAGATTAAACCCAGGGCCTTGTGCACATTAGGCGAAGTGTTCCAGTGCTGAGCTGAAGGCCAAGCCTGCATTTTGATCTCTTTGGTTTAAATGCAGCAGCATCTCTCTTGGGTGTTGTGGCCCAGCATCTGCTAACTGTTCCAGAGACATCCTGAAAGCAGCATCCATTTGACTCTCTCATGACAATATTAAAACCAGAGCACCTTAGAGAAATTCAGAAGTCCCTTCAGAACGCTAACCAATACCCTGAGTTAATCAGAATGGTAACAGCATGACAAGTGCAAGGAAGAAAACTTTCTAAAGGAAGAGCTGAGCCAGATGCTTTTGCGGCCAGCCTCTTTCTTTGCCTCGATTGCTAACAATGACAACAAAACTTAGAATAATAACTGTATCCCCTTCTAGTTTTAGAATCAAATAAACATGATTCTTTTATAAAATCAAAAACAAGAAGTTGTCTTCTAATGTAATGTCTATATAGTCTTAATATCTGAAATTCTCTTGCTGTCTCAAGATTGAAACAGCTATAAACAGCATGTAATTGAGCCAAATAGTACTGATTTAAGCCAAATGAGAGAATAACTAAAAGGACTTTCTGCTCTTTATAGAACAATTCCTTAGAGAGTTAGAGAATGGAGGGAATTTTCTAAGACTAGAAAGAGCAGTCTCTCCCTTATCCCCTCCCTTCCTAACATCCTCTCACATCCATGGGCGACTTCTTCCCCACACCTACAAGGCAAGGGAGGGGCATCTCTGGCAGAAATACCTCTACCTCTATTAGATGGAGCATAGAACAAGAAAAAGAACCTAACTGAAAACATCTACAGAGCGTTATACAGAGACAACCAAGAGAAAGGCAGGCCCATTAGTAAACTCTCCAATCATTCTCTAGTACCAGACCGTAGAACAGAGGGCACTGGATAACAAGGAGGAGACAGTCCAAAGAGGCTGAATGACCAAAGGTGTGGGTGGCCCCTTGACCCACCCATCACTTACCTACCCAGTTCCCACTGTGGCCTGGAGCACAAGACACATCACAGATTAGACTGGATTTCTCTATAAACCCTCATGACACACCGCATTTCCTCCTTGTAGCTCATCACAGGACTTCTGTCTTTTCCAGTACATTTTAATCTTAAATGACTTGTTTTATATGAGAATATAAAATGATGAACACACTATGAGAAATGTCTGATGGTTCCTCCAAAGAAAGAAAGAAAGAAAAGATAATAGGGGCTAGGAATCTAGCCCAGGGGCAGAACATCTACATAGTGCAGCATGCCCAAGGTTCAATTCCCAGCACCACCAAAACAACAACAACAATACCCATGGTCCATACACAACCAAAAGAGTTGAAAGCAGGCTTTCTACACTTACGTTCCTAGTCATATTGCCCATAACAGGCAAGAGCTGGGAGCAAGTCAAGTGACAGAAGAATCGATAAGCTAAATATGTTATACATACAATAAGATAGTATTCAGCTTTAAAAAGGAAGGATAGTTGGGTACAGTGACACACAACTCTAATCCCAGCACTTGGGAAGCAGAGGCAGATGGATCTCTATGGGTTCAAGGCCAGTCTGGTCTACACAGAGTTTCAGGACAATCAGGGCTACACAGAAGGACACTATTTAAAAACAAACAAACAAGGCAGGACATTCTGATCATGTGAAGGAAATCAATCTACGATGTGAAGGAACCCTGAAATGCGTGTGATGTTTCACATGAGAAACATATACCTCATAGGCTGGGCATTTGAATACTTGCAGGCCTGACAGCTGGAGGTGTGTCCTTTGGGAATGCTTGGGAAGTCTGACCGCGCTGGAGGGACTGCATCCCTCGAGGTGGGCTTAAGGCCATCACAGCTTTGCCCCACTCCTAGTTTGTTCTCTTTGCTCTGTGCTTGCTGCTGAGGTTCAGACTTTCCACTCTCTGTTCCTGCTGCCATGCCTGCTGCTTACCTCCATGCTTGCCTGTCTGGTGGACTCTTACCCCTCTGCAGCCATAAGCCAAAATCAACTCCTTCTTCCAGAGTCCTTTTCAGTCATGGTGTTAGTGCAGCAACAGAAAAGTGACTACCACAATATTTTAAGAGAAATGAACCAGGTACAAATAAGAACAAGCATCATGAGAGAGTCCACTTGTGTGCAATACCTAGAACAGGCAATTCACAAAGACAGCAGTAGGTTAGACAGTTGCGGGGAGTCAGGGGTATGGAGGAAGTGAGCTACTGCTTAATGGGTATTGGCTTTCTGTTTTGCATTATAGAAAGTTTGGAGACCGGACACATGGCATCGTTGGACTTAACACTGGTGAGCCACTTAAGATGATTCATCTATCGAGTCTTATTTTAGGTTCACTTGAACACAATTGAAAGCAGCAAGGCCAGGCATAGTAGCATGTGCCTGTCATCCCAGAACACTAGAGGCACTGGCAGTAACTCTTCTGTGAGTTCAAGACCAGTCTGGCCCATGTTATAGGCCAGCAGGACTAGAATGTGAAGCAGTGTCTCGAAAACCCAAAAGAGAAAGAGAAAATAATAAACTAAATACTAAAAGGTGACCTATTTGCTAGCAGCTATTATTTAAATTTATTCTCTACATAAATGCACAGTTCTTTTTTTATTTCTTGTTCCTCTTACACTATACCATAATCCAACCTATCTTTTGGTTTAAATGATAGCAAAATGGAGGAAACTCAGCTTCCAGTCCCCACTGCTCTCTCTAGAGCCTTCATCTAACAGGATGTAGACTGAGCTTATGCTTGACAGTGCCAACGGCCAAACAGGGCAAACTGCATGCGCACTAATCAGCCCCCCTCAGGAGCACAGCTCTCGGAGGCTGCGGTGTGCAGTAAACAGCAAGCAGAGAGAAAAATCTCCATTCTCTGGCTCCGAAATGCAGGCATGTGCTATAAAACTAAATTGACATCTGTTAGCAGGCTTGTCACATGGGCGTTTTTTTTTTTTTCCTGCAGAATCTGGAATAAATTAAATCTTAAAATAAAACTTGGAACAGGGAGGCCGCTTTGCATAATTCCTCCTAATGGTGTGCTGCGTACCCATAGCACTGATTTTAAAGAGAAGTTCTAGGGAGAAAAGTTTCATTATCGTTTTAATTGCAAAACTGCCGAATGCCACTCCATGCTGGGAAATCTGTGGGGGGTTTTAAGGGTCTTTATGTTTTTAACTAAATCGTAGCAAATGAAACTTCCTTTCCTGGCATTTTCACTGGGTGGAAAAGAAACCAGATTTTAGGTCCAAATGCAACTTTGTCCACCCCTTCTCAAACACCTAGAGACCAGCTCATGGGCCCTGCTCAGCCTGGACTGAATTTCAGAGGCAAAAGTGGCCAGTACAGGTGGGACTTGGAAGGATTTGCTCAGGTCTGGGGCAGGCTCAGCAGTGAACTTGCTCATCAAAAAAGCCTGGCCACCTGTGCTTCATCCCCAGCACTCAGTCGAAGGTGGGAAGAGAGAGCCATCTCCACAGAACCTGTCCTCTCACCTCCTACACACACACATACACACATAACACACACACACATGCACACACACACACACAAGCATATGCACATGTGTCTACAGTAATAACAAAGAAATAAGTCAATAAAAACAAAATATAAAATCTTAGAACTCGTTCAAGGGTACACGCCCTCAGAGGACTTGCAAGTTCTCCGCCTTCTGCTCTCAAAGGCTTTAGGCTTTTCTTAAACACACACAAAGCAAGTGCAGAGCCGCGTGACTCTCCGAATCGAAGCTGCACAGCAGACCTATAGTCTCCTTCAGAAGAGCACAGCGTACAAAGAGAAATCAAGGAAACTTCTAGAGTGCCTGTAATCTCTCCAGGTTCATTTGGTTCCCATTCTGCAAACCCTGCCAAAATGGTAAGATTGAGACAGATGCGCCCCGCCCACTCCTGGTACACGGAGACCAAGGAAAGCAGGAGGACACACCCAGAGTCTCAGTCCCGCCCATGTGACATTGTATCCATTTGTAGTAGGACTGGGGCCCTCCGCATTCCCAAAGCCACACCAGCCCTTCTTCTCCATAAAACACAATCACAGCGTGTCCTGTGACTAACCCTTGTTCCTTTTTCTACCTCGTGTGAGTTCGTTCACTGCACCTCATTCTCCAGCGGTGTATCTCATAGGATACATGATGCCATGACGTGTCTTAGAATAGGGAAACTGAGGCACGGCAGACTCAGCCACTCGGTGAGGAAACAGAGAGGATGGGGCAGAAGGCAACCAGGTTCCGGGACTTCTTCCTGCTTCCAGGGCCTTATTCACAGCAAGAGGTGGGGAGTAACGATGAAAGCCTGACTGTTCAAGAGCTCTCTATACGAGAGGCTTCTTTCTCCGAGGAGTAAATGCCCTCCGCAGCTGTGACAAAATACCCGCCACAAGCGAGTGAAAGGGGAAAATGATTTATGTTTGCTCATAGGTCAAAGGTTTCGGTGTATGGTCAGATTTACTTACCCTGTGATGGCTGGGGGGAGAGAGAGTGAGTGTCCCAATAAACTCTCTAAGGTGCTATTCCCAGGGACCTAACTTCCTTCCCCTCTCTAGGTTTGGTCCTGGCTTGCCATTTCAATCAAGTGCTTTTTGTGGTTGGGATTATTTGATTAGTATAAGTTTTGCTACCGTTTGGGTTTATTTCCTGCTCTGTCCCATTGTAACAGCAGAATCTGTGGCCTGCTTGGCCACATGCGGGTGACATCAGATCCCCAGACCCAGAGTGCTGTTCCCACACAAGCTTGTCCATCAGAGCTTCTGCCCCCAGAGCGCAGCAAGGAGAACACAGTCACGGAAGCCACAGCTTAATCCAGACACACTTAGTTCTCTCTCTGGAGGCTTTTCTGGCCTTTTGTAGGCCTGTGCTAGGAGTTAAACACAGGATGGTTTGAAAACAGTAAAAGGCAAGGCATTGTGCCCTGCAGGGAAAACTCACTATTATAGATGAGGGAGCAAACCTTAGAAAAGGAAAAAGAAAACCCCCTCATTTCTTAAGCGTGGACTTGCAAAGTTCTGGGCTCGTGTTCCAAGACGCCATACCCGCGGGGTCCACTGCAGACCGACGGGAGTGAAAAGACAGCTCAGCTTTTCCAATTGCAATCCAGAGCCTCCAGTGACTCATTACTGCTACATCAGGACCGGCCGACTTCACAGAAACACCGAACCTTCGTGATTAAATAGTAATTCCACAAGATGAAGCTGCCGTCAAACGCACTGAATGATAAATGGCATGCGGCCCCCTTTGAGAAAGGAAGGTAAGAAAATTTAGATCGACGAATGCATTTGAGCCTAAAATAACCTTCATTGCACCATAGCTGTTTTTCGGTAAGCTGCCTCACCCAAAGCTCATCTGAGACACTAGCAACCTCCAGTAGAGATCTGCAGGCTTGTGCCCACTGCTTACTGACACAGTACCCACTAGGACTGCACCAGGTTAGGTCAAAAGATAAGATATTGATGTCCTAGTGCCCTCCACATCCGGCTTAGCACGGTATGGAAGAGCACTCAGATTGGCAAGCTTCCTAGGCTTTGCACAGGTCAGGAGACCTTATGGAAAGGGATCTACTGGTCAGCAGCACAGCTCACTTGGGAAGACACAGCTCAGATCAAGGTTTTTAGCTCAAGGGTAAATCAGTAGTCACTTAGAACTCAGGCATGCCTGGGGACTTGAGCTAATGGGGTGGGCCAACTGGGGAGAATTTGTCCAAGTATGGCAGCTCAGACAGAAACCCACAAGCTACAGGTCAAAACTGACCCATGCTATAGCATCTGCCCCTCATCCCACCTTGATAAGAACTTGCACCAAGTGTGGAAGACGACATGAGCGGTGTTATGTGGCTCGGCGCTCAGGCTTCGGGGAATGTCTCCTGGGTTCAAGTCCCAGCACTGTCCATTGCTGTGAGGGTTCCTCAGGCGCTGTGTTTTGCTCAGTGTGTTACAGACCTCGCTACAGAAAGCATAGCTTCCCAACTAGGAGCCCCAGCACCGTCTCAGAACATGCTAGAAATAGAGCATCCAGGTCCTCCTCTGACCTCCTCCAACATCGTCAGTCAGATTCCAGGTGGTAAATACATACATTACATTTGAGAAAGCGTAGTATGGAATATGGTTTGTAGGCAATGTAAACATCTCAAAATCATTCATTCCTGGTATTTTAAATATGTGGTAGGAAAGATACCTAGTAAAGGCAATCCATGGGCATAATCTAGATGACTCCAAGAGGCTGGGTTTATTTAAAGCACACAGGAATGAAGATACAGAAGTGAGACATACTCCTGCCCCATTCCATCCACAAAACGAAAAGGAGTGAGACGACTTCACGGAGAGAAAGGGGAAGAACAAATGAGACCTTGGAAGCGAGAAGAGCATCTCATTCACATCACAAGCAGGACTGAGGGCAGGGTCCACTGCCTTCCGTTTCCAAGCAGGTGGCAGTGATGTTGAGACTGTTCATCTACACTGAGAAGAAGCCCAGGCAGGGCCTCCAAGACAAAAGCCAGAGCCACTGTCACTGATTAAAGCCAGGGCTAGGGTGGAGCTCCCTAGCTCTAGAAAAGAATCTGAAATAAATTTCCAAATACCACTGGCTGAAGATCTGACCATTGCCCTAAGGAGAGTTCAGGAGAAGAAAGACAACCTAGTAAACAGCAAATGAGGCAGATTTCAGATGGTTCAGTGGTGGGATATTCCCAGCAGCATAAGATTAGGTCCTGGAGGCTACTGCAAAAGCACTAAGCAGTGAGGGATGAGCCAATAAGGAAAGAAGAAAAGAAAAGCCAAATCAAAAATCTTCCACTGAAAATGAGTCAGCAAATTAAAATTCCAAATTACACACAGAGTCAAAGGATAAGAGCAAAGACAACCTCAACACCAAATGGACTGTTATTCGTTCCAAGATTAATTCTATTGAACAGTCTGGCTATAATTGGTATGTTTAGGATGCTCAGAGGACTCAAAAATAAGATCTGCTTTCACAAGATGTAAGCAGTGGCAATACATTTTTAAATAAAACATGCACAACTACAAAAGAACAGATGGACAGGAAAGAACCCAATTAAAATCTTAAAAGTAAAAAGTTAGGTTTTTTTCCTACTAAAAATATCAATAAATGGTATAAACTTTGCTCAGGACACAGTTTTAAAAGAAAGAGCTGGAAGCTAATACTAAGGCACTTACTCAAAGTATGAGAATAAATGGTATTTTAAAATATGAAAAAGCAACTAAGAGAGAAAGAGGGGAGACTGAAAGTCTCCAGGATGCATCCCTAAGTAGCTCCAGAAGTAGAAATAAAGGAAATGCAGAAGTGTGTTAGCTCTCATTCTGTTACTGGGACAAAATGCCTGAGACAAAAGACATAGTGAGGAAAGATTGTTTGGGCTCACAGTTTCAAGAGTCCTCATGTATGGCGATCAATTCCCTTGCTTTTAGGCCTATAGTGATGTCTCACTAGGACATCAAGGAAAGAGAATGTAGCTGAAAAGGCTTCCCCTTGGCAGCCAGGAAGCAAAAGAGAAAGAAAGAAAGAAAGAAAGAAAGAAAGAAAGAAAGAAAGAAAGAAAGAAAGAAAGAAAGAAAGAAAGAAACAGACCAGCATCCTAATAGTCCTTTGAGGGCAAGTTCCCAACGATTTAACTTTCTTCTACTAGGTATCACCTCTCAGAGGTCAAGCCAAGAACCAAGCAGTGAGGATGCCTCCCAGTAGTGTCAACCTGAGGACCAAACAGTGAGGATCCTGCCCAGTCAACCTGAGGACCAGGCAGTGAGGATCCTGCCCAGTCAACCTGAGGACCAGGCAGTGAGGATGCCACCTAGAGTGTCAACCTGAGGACCAAGCAGTGAGGATCCTACCTAGTCAACCTGAGGACCAAGCAGTGAGGATCCTACCTAGTCAACCTGAGGACCAAGCAGTAAGGACACCTCCCAGAGTGTCAACCTGAGGACCAAGCAGTGAGGATGCCGCCTGGTAGTGTCAAGCTGAGGACTAAGCCTTCAGCACATGAGTCTTTGGGAGAACACCAAGATCTAAACCACAGCAAGAAGCCCCTGAACCTACTTTAACTTCTTAAATATTCACAAGGCACGAATTTCAAAGGGTGCAGTATAGCATCTCTTCCCAGGTGACTCATTCTCCGTGGAGGCAGAAGACCTCCCCAGGTTTTCATTTCGTTCAGGGAGAGGCTAGGAAAACAAAACTACTGTCAAAACAGTGGAATGGCAACAGCCTACATATTCTTCTGTACTTTTCCTTTTGTGGGGCATAATTCACATACAATAATGGTGTAGGAGGTCCTTCTGTATTTGTGTTGCTTTCATTGGTTGTTAAAGAAACTGCCTTGGCCTTTTGATAGGGCAGCACTTAGGTGGGCAGAGTAGACAGAACAGAATGCTGGGAAGAAGGGCAATGTGGCAGACACCATGAATCTCCTGCCTGAGACAGACATAGGTTAGAATCTTGCCGGTAAGCCACAGTCATGCGGTGATATACAGATTTAATAGAAATGGGTTAGATCAGGATGTGAGAGTTGGCCAAGAAGAGGTTAGATATAATGGGCCAGGCAGTGTTTAAATGAATACAGTTTCTGTGTGATTATTTCAGGTATAAGCTAGCCTGGAGGGATGGGACCAAAAGCAGGCCCGTTCCTCATTCAACACAATAAAGCCATACATTTCAAGTGTGCAACCCAAAGACTTGTGACATTTGTGAATACCATATAAGCCACCAACATACTCCAACACAGAGCATCCACACATCTGAAAGTCCCCTGTGATCCCCTCCATCCATCTAAGTTCCTTTATCAATGACTCCAGGTCGTGGCTGGTCACTTTCTGCTGCAAGCTCATAGGGTTTTTCTTTTCTAGAATCTGAATGAGCAGAGAACTATACACTATGTACCCTTTTATCTAGCTAGTATGGAGTCTGCAAGATGGGTTCATGTCCTATACATTACTAAGCTTATCCTTTTTTTAATTTTTGAGCTGTATTCAGCCTATATGGGTGGTAAGGCATATGGCATATGGTTTTTTTCAATATAGTCCAACCATAACCTATTTATTCAAATGTTGTATTAGTTATTTTTCTTGTTGCTGTTATGAAACACCTAACAAGAGGTGAATTAATAGAGAAAGTGTTTTGGACCCTTCGTGGTGGGGAGGGCATGATGGTGGACTCATAAGGCTGTTTGCTCACATCTGGGCAGATTAGAGCACCATGCTGGCCTTCATCTGACTTTCTGCTTCATCCCCTTGTATTCCATCTGGGTCTCCAGCACATGGGATGGTGCCACCCACTTCAGGGTAGACCTTCCTTCCTCAGTAATTCTTTCTGGGAAGATGCCAAAGGTGTGTCTACTACATGGTTTTTAAAGTCAGAGCATGTTCACAATGAAGATTAAGCACCACCCTTGTTGATACACATCTGGACTGCCTCGGTTAAGGGTTACATGAACTTTCAAGCACAAGTCGGTGTGTGGACATCTGTGCTCAGTTCTCTTGCATAAACACCTTGAAGTGGGCCTCTGGGTCTATTAGTAAATACAGGTTCCACTGCGTCACCAACTTTCCATGACTGTTACACATATCTGAGATAGCCACCTTCATAAAGAAGGGTTTGTTTTAGAGGTTTTCATGCAGGGTTGATTGGCCTGCAGATCATGGCAGGTGAAGCGGTATACTTCACAGCCAGAGCATGAAAGAGGAAGAAGGGCCTGTGGTCCCAGCAGCGACACCAAGGGCCCCTGGTCCCAGCAGCAACACCAAGGGCCCACACCTAACGCCCCAAAGACCTCCCACTAGTTGCACCATCTTCTAATTGTGCCACAGGCTGGAGATCAAGCCTTTGGGTACCATTCCAGATCTAAACTGTAGCGTTGATTTAACACGAAATTGCCAAACTCTTCCAAAGCGCTCCCACTCCCATCGAGAATGCCTGAGAGGTCCCGTGTCTCATGCCCTCATTACTGCTCTTGCCTATCTTTTTACTGTGTGGCTTTGGTGGTGGATTGGTGGTTGGCAGATGTCAAAGTAGCATCTGTTTTGATTCCAGCTTTCCTTCCCCTGGTGTCTAGTGGAGTTGAGCATCTTCTCGTGTGTTTTTGCCTCTCTGTTTCTTCTTTGGGAAAGTGTCAGTTCAGATCCAGTTCCGAACTGGGTTGCTGATCATCCCACCCCCAACTTTCAGTGTAAATATTCTTTGTACATTCTGGATGAAAGTTTTAAAATCTGATATGCTGTGGTGAATATTTTATCTTAGGTTTTATGTTCTTAACAACATCACTGGATGAGTAGAATATTTTATCTTGATGAAATACTATCTTTTTAAAGTGTTTTTTTAATCTTTAAGAAGTGCTTGCCTGAGATGGTTCAGTGTTTAAGAGAATTGGATGCCTAAGATGGCTCAGTGTTTAAGAGACTTGGATGCTCTCCAGAGGATGCAGGTTCAATTCCCAGAACCTACATGGCAGATCATAACCACTCTATTTGCCTAGCAGGGCTTGGTGGCACACACCTTTAATCCAGCACTTGGGAGGCAGAAGCAAGTAGATCTCTGTGAGTTCAAAGCCAGCTTGATCTATAAAGAGCATTCCAGAACAGCCAGGACTGCACAGAGAAACCCTGTCTTTAAAAAACAAACAACAACCCACCCACCCACAAAAAAAAGAAAGAAAAGAAGAAAAAGAAGAAAGGAAGGAGAGGGTGGAGGAGGAGGGAAGAGGGAGAAGAAGGAAAGAAGGAAGAGAGAAAGAGAAAGAGAGAGAGAGAGAGGAGAGAGAGGAGAGAGAGAGAGAGAGAGAGGAAGAGAAATATTTACCATCTCAAGGTCTTAAACATTTCCTCCAAATTTTTCATAACTTTTCCTTCCATGTTTAGGACTATCTTTTTTATTAAGTTAACATCTCAGCTTTGACTAGAGAAACCTTTCACAATAGGTGATGGCTAATGCAGACCCTCCTTTGGGGTTACGACCACTAGTGGGCTGCCCCGGCTTCTGTGGGTGACCCCACACCAATGTGCACATGGGCAGCACCCATGGGGCTCAGGAGGCTATCAATAACTAAAAATTGAGTTGGGAGGGTGCAGAGTAGGGGCACTACAGGAAGGTAGGAGGTATGATCAAAATACATTGTATAAATATTTTTCCATACAGATATCCAATGGTTCTGACAAGATTTACTATAAACACAATCATTCTCACTGTAGAATTATTTTAGCACTTTACCATAGTTCATGCATATATATACACATGCATACATATATGAGTATGTGTGTGTGTGTGTTTGCAAGTTCTCTTGACATTCCAATTATATTTATCCACCTATCTGTAGATCGATACAATATTATTTTGATAGCAAAAACTTAAATATTAGAATTGACTATTGTAACCCATATAAGTTTGCTCTTTTCCAAAACCGGCGGGTTCTTTGCTCTGTGAGTTCCTTTACTTTATATGCGTTAAAAATCATTCCATATCAGTACATAAAGATTTCACTGGGGCATCATAAGGAGTTCATGACAAGATACGCAATACTTCATTTCACCAATCCCACATGGCAGAGTCACCCATACACAACACTGCAGACAGCGGACCTTGTTCACGCATGTGACGTCACACACATGGGCACTTGTGTATGGAGACTCACAGAAGGGGTCCGGGTTCACTCGTGCCAGTCTCGCCCGCAGAAAGGCTGAACTGGTTCGTGTTCCTGCTGCTGTGTGGCGTGCGGCTTGATGAAACACACAGGTGCCTTCAGCCTGCATTTCTCTCACTGTGAGAAAGCCTGAGTGGTTTTTCCTGAGTCCTCTGTACCTCTTTGCTGTGAACTGTTTCTCGTCGCTGTTTTCTCTATTATTTTTGTCTTTAGTTTTTAATAACATTTCCCCCACAGTGGGTCCAATCTGGAGCTTTGTGCTTACTTGGTAAGCTCTCGACCACTAAGTATACTAGCTCCTCAAATGTTTCTTTATCTCATTTTAAAAATCTTCTAAACCATTTCAATAAACTTCATTTGCAAAAACTTGCAAATAAAAATATTTATCCAAATATTTTTAGATCCAAAGTCTACTCACATCAATGACCCTTTCTACAATCCTTATAGCCATGCAGAAGCTGAGTGTGGAGGACAGAGGAGGAGAATGGCTGTTTGATTTCAGAGCCCATATTCCCTCAAACAACACAAACCATAGACAACAACTGATGTTCTAGAAAGCTCTCGCTTGGGCAGGCAGAAACTACAGTTCTCTTAGAGTCCAAGGGACACTGGGCTGGAGGAAGAGTGGCAGGAGAAAGCAGGGGCAGAGACTTGAGCTGACAGGAAGGAGACCCAGTCCCTCAGAGCCACCTGACCAGACTGCCCAGCCTGGGGGTGGACATCTGCTCATGGGAAACAGATTCCAATTAATTCTCAGCGGCTTATTTATTCCCTCTGCGGCGCAGTATTTACTTTCTACACAGTCACCAGCAAAGCTGTTCAGTGGCCCAAGGCAGGAACTAATTCTCTTTCAACCACGTCTGAAGGACCAAGCGCCCTTTAGCTTCACACAAAGCTTTCACGAATAACTCTTGCCTGAAATTAGTTGTAGTTAGCAACGCCCAGATGAATCTATGGCCTAGTCTCCCTGAGAACAAAGAAGGAAAAGTCGGCATTCGCTGTAATATTTGGTTAAAAGTCACAGACAAGGTGGATCACGATTCTTTAAATTCACTGCCAGGCTTTCAACTGGAAACTTCCACACTGTGTTCTCAGATCTAATTCACAAGCCACACTTAATTAAAGCCGGTGTTGTTTAAGATGATCAAAGTGGCCAGAGAGGCCTGCTGACTTTTCCGGTGCCAAATGCTAACAAGCTCACTTGTGGGTCAAGTCTTGATTAAGGCCTTCGTTGAGGTAAACACCCAGGAAGCTGCCTTTCCTTCCTATCAGCAGTGGGGTCAAGACTGAAGGTCATCCTAGGGAAGATACAGATCAGGAGAAGCCATCCGCCCTCTGGGCATCAGTTAGGGGTTATGTATTGCTGGATAAAGTGCACCAAAGGATGAAATTTTAAGTGAGATCTTTGTCATAGGCTTGATTTGTTTGCTTGTTTTTCTTTCAAATGACTGAAGCTATCAGGAGTGAGCTTGACTGACAGCCATCAGACAGCTCTTTTTGGTTGCTACTGTGGTTGCTAAGGAGCCCAGTAGGGGATGACTCCAGGAGCATAAAGAACTGAGTTTGAATGGGAACCAATTCTGCTGTCTCCACAGTTCTCAGATCCAGTGGAGCTGGAAATGACTTTGATACCATCCCACCAGAGATGGCGGCAACTCCAGCTTCAATCCCATTTGTCATGGCCATCATGGGAGCTGTCAGTCAGTTAGCTATTACTTGTGTGATTCCTCTGGCTGTTGTCATGGTAGCTCTGTTTTGACGACCTCATGGCTGTACAGGGAGGCTCCTGTCCAGCCACAGGTGCCCCCAGGAGGTCTCCTTGCCTCCGTGATTTCTGCCCAGTACGATTTCCACAGACTGTGTGACGGAGGGTGGTTGTGGACAGAGGGCTGTGAGCATGTGTGTCAGGCTGTGTTAGCAGCCCGCCTCTCGCTCTTCTGATGAGATCTCCCGCCTGTACGGTCCTACCACACTGCAATACTAGGCATCCACAGAGCGCCTTTTCTGAAGAGTCACATTGCCTACCTTGTGGTCTTTAGGATGGAGAGAATGTGTTGAGCTGGCGGCATGAAAAGCAGCAACCCCCTGGGCTCAGCCTCTGGCGTCCCCAGTAGTAACTAGAGGGCAGCAGATGAGTTCCAGAGGATGGCCCCGAACGGAGGCTGGAGCCGACTGAGACTAGGACAGACTGCAGAAGTGTCTCTATGGAGAACTGAGACTCTGGGGACAAGACTCAAGGAGGCGCAAGGGAAAGACTATGGAAAGCTGAGAACTGGAAGCAATCCCCAGTCACTGCAGCCCAAGGCCAGGGAGTGCAGTACCTCTGGTTGCGGCAGAGAAGCAGAGCTGAATGCACAGAGCAGAGGCTCCTTTTCCCCTAAGCCCAGAGCTGCTGTCACCAAGAGAGCTGCATCTTAACAGCCGCATTTCCCACCCAAACATGGCAGAAGAACCTTTAGCTGGCTGCTAACAATAATGATCGTAATTTATCATTTCCAAGCCCGGATCATGTAGGAAATGCTGAGTAGGCGATAAAGAGTTTGGGGGAGAAAAACCACACAGTAAAATTAATAAGAGCAGAATCCTCGGGTTTAATCTTCATCTGCTCTTGAAAAATTCAGACTTAGTTAACATCAACAACCATTGCAGCACGGGCTAGACAGTAAATCATCCCCAGCGATGGATGGAGCCTGGGTCCAGGTGATATTACTCCCTGGCAGACAGGGCTTCCGGTCCAGGGCCGCTTTGCTGATGCAGCTGCTTCTGCATGATGCTTTGCAAAGGCTTTGTTGATTTATAGTTTGAAGTTAAAATTAGCAAAGAGTTTCTACAGCAGCACACGAGCCATATGCATCTTTCTGTCACTCTCTCCAAATACTGCCAACATTTGCTCTCACGTCCCTCGCTTGACTAGAAACTAGGTTTGGATGCAGAGAAGAAGGGAAGAAGGAAACTAGGCAAATATGAAAATTATCACAAAAGCATATGAGATATTTTAAAGTCATCAAAGCCCTGCGTGGCTTCTACTGCCGCTTTCAGAATCAAGAGACAAAGGGGTAGGAATAGTGATCTTTCAAGTGTTTTGCTCCTTCCGCCTCCCCTGCCACAGCCGTGTCCTATTTATCAATGTCTGCACACACAGGGAGGAATGCAAACAGACCACGCTCTCTCCAGGCCGCAAATGAGGTTTCCTTTCATCTGGCACTGCATAGCCCTGGAAGTGTGTTTCTAAGGGAAGCAATCATTCAATGGTGGCTTAGTTTATGTTGTTTCTGTTTGAAAGTATTCAGCCAAAGAATCTCTGTGAAGGAGACTGACGGCTCTTCCATCCCTCAACAGTGAATTTTCCTTGAAGCATCAAATCCATACCTGGCAGTTCTGAGGTAGATCCCTTGCATTGTTATTAATGCTTTTAAGAAAAAATAAATCACCGTAGGAACAAAAACAACCCTTGATCTCTCCTCTTTAAGTATCCTTGTAAATGCTTCTGCTATCTAGGGGCAAAATGCTCCATGCTGCCCCCATAAATGTTGGCCCACTACAGCTCCCAGCGAGCTGGTTGCATGCAGTTCAACTCTGTGTCTCATTACCCTAAAATATACTTTCCGTAGGAAATGTGCTTGGATGAATTACATGCACACATAATTTTTTCAAAGCCTCATTTTATCCTCTTCTCTAGCAAATCTTTTGCTAAAATGTATTGAAGAATGCACAAAGGGCTTTGACTTTAACCTCCTTTGCCTACTCAGCCTTGTCTCAGAAGAGCGAGGGTGGGCAGGACTAGCAAGTGAGCCACAGAGAGCAGCAATAAAGCTCTTTACTGAACACAGAGAGGTTCCACTCTGCAAAGAATCTAGACTTGACAGATTGGGAAATTGGTTTGTGATTTTCATCAGTAAAAGAAAACAGGTTTGCAAAAGTAGGAGTGGCAAAATGAATAAACTAGAAGAGAATTCTGAAAAATGCCTCCACTTCTCACACTTATTAAAAATTTAGTAGCCTATGAAAAAAGTTCTATTCAGAGATCTTACCAGAAATATTGCAGCTAGGAAGCATTAAGGTTCCTAACTGTTGGATTCTGGTTGCTCTTAGTGGAAGAAACAAAGTCCAATTAGCTAGTACTGTGTTAGAAGAGCACTAACTTCCCCAAGGCTGCTCTTGGAAAAGTTTTGACTGTCTGATTAAAGGGAGTGTGCTGGCTAATTTTGGGTCAACTCGACAGAGGTCATTTGGGAAAAGGAAACCACAACTGAGAAAATGTCCCCACAGTGACCTGTAGGCAAGCCTTTGTGCCTTTTCTTGACTGATGATTGCAGTGGGAGGGCCCAGCACACTGTGGGTAGTACCATGGTTGGGCTGGTGGTCCTGGGTTCTATAGGAAAGTAGGCTGAGAAAGGCTTAGGGAGCAGGCCAGTGAACAGCATCCCTCCGTGGCCTCTGTCCACATCACCTCCTACCTCCAGGCCCCTGCCTTGCCTTCTTACCCTGACTCCCCTAAATGATGAACTCCAAGCTGTAATTACCAGGAAATCAACCCTTTCCTTCCCAACTTGTTTTTATCATTGTGTTTTATTATGGCAATTGAAACCCTAAGACAGGGATTTTTTACAAAGGAGATGAGAAAGAGTAGGGGGATAGGAAAGGGGTAATGCACAGGACAAGTCCTTTTATTAGAGATCAAGAAGTTAACTTAAACTAAAAATTCCACACACCTTGTTTCACAGATGGGCTCTTATTTTGACATGTTTTAGATTACATGACACCTCATGGCATCATAGGCTAGGACAGGTCAAACTCACTTAAAGAGAGATGGAAACCAAAAAAAGGCAATTGCACCCAGAATCACCCCTTTAGCGTCTGCTTCAAAAATGCCTTAGCTGGGGTATATGAATCTAAAACTTGGGCTCAAGGAACATTGTTCAAAGATGGAGTTTCTTTATGCCGTTCCTTCACGATGGGGTATTTGCAGATATTTCAAATGCTTTGACATAATTATATAAATTGCAATGTACACGATGTCCATTCACTTTTGGAAAGTAGATTTTACTCAGAGCTACATGTGGGTTTTGTTGTTTAAGAGCCAAAATGTCTCAAAATAGCAAGTAACTTGAGAAATGTAAAAACCAGTGTTTTTCCAAACATAAACATAAGAAGGATTATTTTTGTATAGTCAAGGTTGAAATAAGCAGTTTAGTTTTCTGGAAATTTTAGATAAACTCCTAAGTATGCTGAAGTCTGTGAGAAGTAGCTTCTTAGTCTCTTGTCTCAACTTGGCCATTCTTAGCATTCCTTAGGAGCAATGAAACTCTGCAATTCAGTGTAAACAGCTCTAAAATTACCCGACATGTCTACAGGTCAGCTCTATAAACAATGGACAGTGACCAGCAATATTGAAAAATGGAATCTTCAGCTTTCCAGCATTATTAGCTGTGCTTTTCATTTTCTTAGTTTGATGGGTTTATTTGCTTTATTTAATTGTGAATTAAAACAGGAAGTCTCACCTTGTGATGCCCAAATTCATTCAAAATGCTTCCCAGTTTTCTGGTGTTGCTACGTGGCTTTTGAGCAGCCACAGCTGGATGTGGATCCCGCCAATCAATGGACAAACGGTGATGCCAGAGGCGCTGGCTCTCCAGAACGTGGGCTGACTTGACACTAGGATCAAAACGATGCACTTCACACCCATCATTGGCCATGCTCACCTCAAAGTCTGTGTCATCATTCCCCAGCCTAGAGACCAGAGGAAGAAAATAAAAACAAAAAAAAAATACAGTGAAGAAAAGTTACATGAATAACTAGTTTCTGCTTTAGAACATGTCTAACGTACACATTCAATGAACTTCACATACACATGCTCTATACACACATACACATTTCCTACACACACATACATGTTCTATACACACATGCAGGCTCTATACACACATAAACATGCCTTATACACATATGCTGTTCTATACACACATACACATGCCCTGCACACACATATACATGCTCTATACACACATACACATGATCTCACTCATATGAATGTCATACACACTTATACACTTGCTCTACACACACACACATACACTCATGTACTATAGACCAAAACCTCTGGATAAAAGAAAACTAATCTGTTAAGCACAGATCACAAAATCACTAGCTAAACATGTAGGCTCATATGAAGAATTATTATATTATATTATATTAGCAATGGGGCAAATAAGAATACCCACTAGCTTCAATATGCAGACTATGAACTATATAATCACGGAGGCTAGGGATAGAGTAAGAGACTGAGTGGCAGTCTCCCGAGGAAGGAAAAATAAAATAGAGAATAATGGAGAAACGGGGGAAACTGGAACAGGATTAAGCAGAGAGGGGGAAGGAAGAGGGGAGTAGGGGCGGGAATATGAACAATTAACACTAAGAGTTGTTTGAGAGGTCATATGAAATTCTACTATAGTAGAATCTTCAAAAACATATACATATGTGAAATAAATCTAAATGGAGTCACCAAATAATTGAGGAGACAAAGCCCCAGCTAGACATCATTTGCCATTAAGTGAAACCTCCAGTTCCAGAAGAGGGTTACGTCTAATTGAGCTGTTGGCCAAAGGGGTCCCAGGGAAACCCCAAACAACTCGGCTATTGCCATGACCATTAGTTGCTCTCCACAAACCGAATGGAAGGCTGAAGACAACCCTTATATATTCCACTTAAACATCTCATTGAACACAGAGAAGTTGAGCTGGTTCCTAACTAGCGCGTTCACCCCTCCTAACTAGTGTTCATGGTACTGAAGGCTCTCTGCATGCTACTATAGGAGAAATGTACACAACAATCCAGCTACAAATGCTGTGATCTGCAAGGTGACCTGTCTGCATGATACGCTTGTGCAATGGTAGCACAAATGTCGTGAGAGTAACCAAACACTATCTCTTTGGACTTGAGGCCACTCCTTGAGATGGAACCCATTCTCAATATTTTTTGGGTGGCCTAGAACCTGAGACTAGATAGGCCATGAACCCAAGTACTCTTGCTCTGCTAAAGACTCAGAGCAACCAAATGACTCCTACTGACACTCTGTTCTACATAAAGTTCGGTGTTTTACTCAGCCATCACCAGAGAAGCTCCCTTCTGCAGTAGATGGCAATCAGTACCGAGAGCCACAACTAGACAATGTGCAGAGAGTGGGAGACATCCTCTCGGGATTCCAGGAACGATGCAGAAGAGGAGGTGGGAAGATCGAGATGGAGAACACCAAAGAAACTGTCTTCTAGACACAACAGGACTGACATACATAGGAACTCACATAGATGGTGGCAGCATGCACAGGGCTTGCCCAGGTCTAAGTCAGACGGGGTCCCAGCACTGAAACGGGAAGTGGTCATGAGTACCCATCTCTAACCCAGAAGCTATGTCCAATTGACAACCACTTCCAAAGGAAAAGATAATTTTCTCCAATGGAGGCTCAACAGGGTGTATAAGTCACACTTAAAGGAAGCCTCATGCCCAGCGGTAGCTGACCAATGCAAAACTAACTCAGTGGGATTTTGCTGTTGTTTTATATTGCTTTGTTTGGGAATTGTTTTTAACTCTTACTGATCTTTTGCTTGTATACTGTGGTTTCCGATCTTGTATTTTTATGGGTCTTGTTTTTGTGTTGTGTTTCTGGGCTTCTGTTGCTCTTTCCTTGTTGTTGCTATCATTGTTATTGTTCATTTGCCTGTTTTCCCAAGAGAGAGAAGAAGGTGTGGAATGAGTGGGGAGGCGGGGATGATCTAGGAGAGGTTGGGAGAGGAGAATACATTGTATGAAACAAAATTTATTTTCACTAAAAATAAGAATATCCACTAGTCTCAAGAGAACTTTCTCAGTAAAGGCTAAGAAAAGCCTAGGATTCCCTCGAGGGGAGCTGCATTCTGATAATTTGCGCTAATTTTGTCTCCATGGTACTAAGTGTGACGCTGGACCTGTGCACAGCTGCTGTGTTCTTTTAAAGTAGTGCAGTTAAAGAAAAAAGGGCAAATATATGCGCTCTACTAGATCCAGAGCACAGGGGACAATCTATACCCTAGTCTGCAACAATAAGGGGAAAAATTATGAACACATTATACCTAAGTACCTAGAAGGCAGTATGTCATGTAAACAGTTCGTATGCTTATGAACACTAAGCTACTAAGAAAAAAATTCTTGTTTAGTGTAAGAATCACCACATTGATTCAAACACCGATTTAAATGGAAAACACGAAATTAACCAGAAGAGAGTCATTTTTTCATGATAATTAAGATTTCTCTGCCAAAAACTATGCTTTTTTGAGGAGGGGGAGAGAGAGCATGGTCTATGCAGCCCATAGTCTTGAACTCACAATTCTCCTGCCTCAGCTTCCTACTGCATGGAATACAAGCACGTATAATCATGCTTTAATTCCAAAGTCCTATGCTTACTTGTGATTGAGGATAGCAAAGCCCAGAATGTCTGTAATACACTGACCAAACCAAAACTGTACAGAGGACTTCTTGATTCTCTTGGGCTACTATTTCAGACTGCCGAACAATCTGGGCACACACAAAAATAAGAGCTAACAACCGTTCCGCGGGTTTTACTTGACTAAGATCAGCTCTCATCTATGTAAAACTTCACGGTAGCCCTATTTGCCTTACTCTTGCCCCTCACCCCACTATGTCGCTCTCTTCATCACCAGACGCCCTGACGTGCCTTTCGGCCCATGACATCCCTCAACCAGGTCTCTTCCATCCACTTTAGTGAGACTCAGCATTCCCATTTCTGCTGCCTGAGAAGGTTGGTTGCCTATTTCTTCCTTCTATAAATCCCGCTTCAGAACCCTCCTTTCCTCCCTCCCTCCCTCCTCCCTCGCTCCCCTCTTTCTCTCTCCCTCTCCCCTTCTCCCTCTTACCTCCCTCCCACCTCCCTCACTTCTTTACGCTGGAATCAGACACAGGCCCTTAGGTTACTACTCTGCTTACTGAGCTCCAGCCCTACCCCTTCAGTTTCTTATAACTGTAGTTTCTACATGAAGAAAATAATCAAAAAGTAAGAAGCAGAGAAAAAGAAAAGCAAGTCTTTCAACACTAAAAATTGTAACCATTAACTTCTAGAAATGAATATGTTTAATAGTTTTTCTATATCTTTGCAGAATTTTTCTACACTTATACAAAGGACAGACTCTGTCATAAATTATTCAAAGTGCAGGCCTACACATGTAACCTAATCATCACATAATAGGGATATTTTATATGATATACCAAATGACCCGAGACTGTTTGTAATTGGTGATTTTTGTTAACTGATGTTGTGTCTTGCTGAGTCTAGTCAATCCTCTTCACTTCTTAGCCGTGTGTTAGTCTGTAACTGCGGAGAAATAACACTTAACAGAATAAGTTAAAGGAAGAAAGTATGAATTCTGGCCGCTGGTTTCATCCCATTCCAGAGGAACAGCTCACAGCATGGCAGGCAAGAAGCAGAGGGGGGCAGTCACAGGAAGGACCCAGGACAAAACAGAGTCCCCCAGGATGCCCCACCCAAGGACGATTTCCTCCAGCGGGGTCCCACCTTCCACAGTGCTAACCCCTCCCCATGCTTTATTCACATAGTGAATCCTTCATGACTTAATCCACTCGGGACAGAGATGTCATCATCTAAAATCCCTCACAGATACCTAGAGATGAGCTGTGCTCCCCCATACACACACAGATACCCCTAGAGATGAGCTGTGCTCCCCCATACACACACAGATACCCCTAGCTAGAGATGAGCTGAGCTCCCCCCATACACACACAGATACCCTAGAGATGAGCTGTGCTCCCCCATACACACAGATACCCCTAGAGATGAGCTGTGCTCTCACATACACACAGATACCCCTAGAAACGAGCTGTGCTCCCCCATACACCACAGATACCCCTAGAGATGAGATGAGCTCCCCCCCATACACACACAGATACCCCTAGAGATGAGCTGTGCTCCACCATACACACAGATACCCCTAGAAACGAGTTGTGCTCCCCCCATACACACAGAAATACCCCTAGAGAAGTGTTGTGCTAACCCTCCGCCACATATATCCCTAGAAATATGCTGTGGTAACCCCCTAGGCATGTTTCAACCCACTAAAGCTGATGAGATTAACGTAACAATCAGTGTATATAGATTATAGAATAATGGGGTCTCACAGTGACATTTCCGCACAATTTAATTTTAATATATAGATATGCACTGTGTTGGGAAGCAATAATCTATGCTCATTTACCTAGTATGTACAATTCTGCCTTTTGTGTATTTAAAATAATGCTTTTTTCAGGCTTAGTTTACATTTATCAAGTTTCATGGCGGACACAAAAAGCATTAGGAAGACTCAAGATATTGCACAACAAATTCCAAGGTAATAGAAGCAGGAGAGGAATCCACATCTGGCACCTCCAACGCACATGCATGGGTGTGCCTTCCACATGCTCCTTCATAGCAGGTGACCTGGGACACAGCAGGTGACCTGGAACACAGCAGGTGACCAGGTGACCTGGGTCATAGCAGGTGACCTGGGACAGGAGCCTCGGGAGGAACATTCCTCTCAAAGCCTGGAAAGTTGTCATGTTTTAGAGAATGAAACTGTGTTGAGCTTGCTTGCTCCTGACTCTCCTGTGCTCCAGACGGTGGCCACAAATAGACCTGTAATGTTGCCCTCAGTGGCAAAAAGCTTTACGTAAGGCCTGTCATTCACAACAGTGTCCAGATACAGTGCACAGCAGGTCCCAGTTCACTGACTTACTCCTGTATGTAAATGAGTATTTATAGGATGCTACATGTGAGCAAGGCCTCCACTGGGCATGAGGACAAAGATAGCTTAAGTCCTTCAGCTGAGGGAGCTCACAAGGTAGTGATGAGGGAACAGCATTTTGAGAAATTAATTATAATTTAATACCTACTATTAATATAAAAACTGGAATGAAACCATCTTCTACTGCCATTTAACTGCAGAGAAAATTTACTATGGAAAATTTTACTTGATAGAAATATTTTCTTTAGGTTTAGTCCATAGAGCAAGCAGCCGGGCTCACATGTGTGAGTGAGAGAGAGAGAGGGGAGGTTCCTCAGAGGATAGAGAAAAATATTCTATAATTATTGATTTTTGTGTTAGTAAAATTGCATGAAATTCTAAAGTTTCATTTAAAACATGAATTAGGCATGCTGGTATATGCCTGCATGTACTCAAGAGGCAGAGGAAGGAGGATTTTTGTGAGTTTGGGGCTAGCTTGGTCTGCAAAGGGTGTTCCAGAATCGCCAGGGCTACACCCTGAAAGCCTGCCTTAAAAGCAAAACAAATCCATGTATTTTCAGGACAGTATCATTCCTAGAGGAATGAAATGGATTTTAGGGAACACACACACACACACACACACACACACACACTTCCTCTTTTTACAGATAAAGCATACATATTAAACATTGCATAAACTGCTATACAGTGTATCTGTGTTATTACCAGACCACAGCTGGGTGATCAGGGAGAAAATATCTAGAAACATCGAGGACCGCAGTCTTCTTCCCCATTCATTATATTCCGTGCTAACACTGCTCCTGCTGCCTTCATTCAAGCTCTTGGGAAGCAAACGTATTTGGCTGTGAGGCTCGTTCATTCTTCTTGAAATGCTCCCAGCCACATTGATGATTTTCTGTCTAAAACACTGGCTCGAGTTGCCTCACCAGGTGTGACTTAGGAAATCTCCCGTCTTACACCAAGAAACCATGTCTTGAAACAGAATAGCATAATTTAACGCAGAGCAGGAAGAGATGAGAATGACGGGCCTCTGCCGTGTTTGGCTCATCTTCCTATCCACCCCTAAAACACAGCTCTGCCAGGAGAGTGAACGAAGAGACTTCTCTCTCTGTTCCACTCCCCCTCTATCCCCCCACTGTATCTGGGCCATCCCCTCACCGCTGTCTATATTGGAAGACTTACCAGGAAGAGCCTGTCTGAAATTGTTTTGTTTTTGTTTGGTTTGTAGCCTTGGGTGACTTGGAACTCTGCAGACCAGGCTGATTTTGAACTCAGAAATCCTCCTGCCTCTGCCTCCCAAGTGCTGGGATTAAAGGTGTGTGCCACCAGCCCTGGCTGCCTGTGTGAAATGGGAAGGTATGTACATACTATCCTCCAAACCCAGGGCCTTTTCTTGCTTTTCAATTTCTCTTCTTTTTCTTCCCTTCAACGTTTCTCTTCCTTTCTTATCCCTTCCTGTATGTTCACTGGTCTCCTCTACACCATTTGAAAAGTGAAAAACTGAGCTTAAGTTTTGATAGAATAGATCGTAGCAGCCAGATAGATGTCTTTTTACATCTACCCTGGAATAGGAGGCTTTGACTCCCAACAGAGAAATGGCAGCTCAGGGAGAGACAGTCAGACACTGCCTGGGTCAGTTACGAGGGTGGAGGAGAAAGGATGGGGCAGATCAGACACAGGGCCTTCAACCTTTGTTGTCTCATATCTGATTTGTCACGCCGGGGTCTCCCCAGTCGCTGGGAATCACTGGTCCCAGCAGAGGCACAGTTTCGTTATTGTCTTCTCAGGAGCTCACACACACTTGTACGTAGAGGCCACAGATTCTCCATCTATCCTCCCAGTATCACACAGCTGCCCCAGCTCTCCCAGACACTGGTAACCCAGGGCCAAGGCTCCTTCAGTGGTTCCTGGTTTTAGAACCACTACTTGTGTACTTCCTCTCAGCATCTCTTGAGAAGGCAAACAGCAATCTACTCATCCTCAACAAACAGTTCGTCAGAACAGACCCCAAGTCACGGCCTAGCCATCATCCTCACCCATTGCCCGTAATCCAAGTTTTATGATTTGCTTATCACAAATGCTTTCTTTAGATTCAAGTGTCCTACCATTCCTTTTCTTTTCTCCTTGTTTCTTTGTGAGTGTTTGTTTTGGGTTTTTTGGAGTTCTTTTTTTAAATTGTGTTTTATTTTGTTTTGGGGGACAAGGGTCTCACTGTGGTCAAGGACCGACTGACCTCGAGTTCACAAAGATCCACCTGCCTCTGCCCCCGAGTGCTTGGGTTAAAGGTGTGTGCTATCAGGCTTTGCTAGATTGCAGCTTGTAATAAAAGCTTTCATGTTTTCTCATCAAATATTGACCCCATAATCTATTCATTTCTGTTTCCAGTGTAATTCAGAAGTTCTCATTTGCTTTTGGCAGAGCTGATTTTGAATGCAAATGAAGGAAAATCAATCTTTTTCTCTCTGTAATAATCTGAAACCTCGCTGCAGAGCCATCTTATCGAACAGCTTGGAAGCATAAGAGGGGGAGGATTTCAAAGCATCTCCTAAATCACTTCCCAAGTTTTCTTTTATCCAGTTACATCCTTAAATGAATTTGTTGTGGAACGTAAAATGCTAAGCAGAACGTAAAGTTTGGAACCAGGAAATAGGATCAAGATGGCATTGCCAATTTGCATGCTACACGATGCAATTATTTTTTGACCTACTTTCACAAAATTTTAATGTGACATGCAATAAATGTCGCTGTCATGACTTCGCATCCTTCCTATGTTCTTGAAGCATAGCTGGGGCCTTCCAAGAAAAGCCCGGTTCTAACCAATGGGCTGCGCAGTTCCTGTCTGACTTAAGAGTCATTCAACACACAGCCTGTGCCCCATTCTTAAGCAACCCAAGACAGCCAACGCCATCATGCCAAGCCGCACTCGGAAACACCTGAACTATGTCTTCACTTGACTCATGAATGAGTATATTAATTAACTTCTTACTTTTATTTGAATTCTTCCTTTGTTTTATAAAAATCCACAATGACTTGTAATCCTTTATTTTGGACCCAGGGTCTCACAACCCAGGTTGGCCTTGATCTCATTATATAGCGGAGGATGAATTTGAACTTCTGATTCTCCTGCCTCTACCTCCTGAGTGGTGCGGTAGGTCTGAATGCCATGGTTTTGTAGTGTTGAGAATCAAGGCCAGGGCCACATGCATGCAGGTAAACAGTCTACCAACAGAGCTACACCCCTGCCCACAGACTGCTTGTAGCAGTTTGATAGCAATAACCAGCTTCTTTGGGGAGGTCCCCACAACACCCAGACACCTGTCCCTACCCACGACCACAGAGTCCAGCAGATGTCTAAACATGGATGGTCGGATGAAGTAAGGGAAACCTATAGCCGAGAAGCAGGCATGTGTGACATTGTTTAGGATCTTAACTGCTTTCAAAAATACTACCATGGTCTAACCTGAGAACCTACTTGGCTTCTATAAATAGTCTCCTGAACAGAATGTTCCAGATAGAAATAATTCTCTCTGTTTTGAGATGTATCATTTTGTCCTGGTTGTTTTGTCCTTTTTTTTTTTTTTAAATGAGCTTTGTTTTGTTTTTGTCAACTTGGCACAAGCTAGAGTCATCTGAGGGAGGGAACCACAGATGAGAAAATGCTAAGAACAGGCTGCAGGCAAGCCTGTGGGGCATTTTCTTAATTAATGACTGATGTAAAAGGACCTAGTCTATGGTGGGCGGTGCCAACCCTGGGCTGACGGTCCTGGGCTCTGCAAGAAAGCAGGCTGAGCAAGCCATAGCAGCACCGTAAGCTGCACCCCCTCCGTGGCCTCTGCTCCCATCCCTGCCTCGAGCTCCTTCCCTAGCTTCTCTGGGTGAACTGGGATGTGGCCCTGTGAGCATAAATAAACCCTTTCCTCCCCAACGTGCTTTAGGTCATGGTGTTCCATGTGACAGAAACCGAAGACACATTGGTAAGTTCAGGATGGTGTACACAGTGCTGACAGACTTGGTGAAGCAGTCTCGTTAATTTGTGTCAGTCATTTTACAGAACCTCTCAGAATCTGTTTATACATCAAGGTCACTTTCAACCTGTATAACCAAGTTGTGCTTTGGCAAAAATGCACATTTTTTAAAAAAAAGAATTCCCTTTATTTTCTTTTTATCTAAATACAAAGCTACACATAGATTGCTCTCTCTCTCTCTCTCTCTCTCTCTCTCTCTCTCTCTCTCTGACACACACACACACAGTAGTGGCTCTAATTGGTCTTGGCTCATTCATAACTGTGTGTAGCATTCCCGGCACACTCTTCCTTGATACAACCATTAATACTTCTCTGTCTCTAACAAAGGTGTTCTAAGTCACACTGGATGTCTCTGGTTTCTCCAAGGGGACCGTCCTGGTGCTGAAAACTGAAGCTGCTGCCTTCCTAGTGGGACGGGAGGCAAGGTGGCTCCTGCAGAGGTACCCTGAGTTGGTGATGTGCACAGCAGGTCAGCCTGAAGCCTACTTCAGGCACGAGATAGATCCCATCACCTGCACACACTGCCCCCACCACCCCGTATCACTGAAAAGGCCTTGCCTGCCTGCATGAACGTCTGTACTCTCCTCGGCTATAAAACATGTCTTACCCTAAGGAGTAGAGGCGGCACCGCTTGCTGCGGATTTGATGCGCTAAGCCAAACCTGTCATCAAGACACACCAGCCAGGGCTTCGTTGCGGGGCTGGAGTCAGTAGCCAAGCTGTCTGTACCCATGTGATCGCATGCAATCTGTAAGGATTGGAAATCAATATGAATAATTTAAAACGCTGGCTGATGAATGGCAGGTAGAGACTTAACTGCTTTCCCCGCTCCTGGAAACGGTGATGGGAGAGTTACGTCCTCTGCTGCTAACTCCTCTCCTCCCCCGGGGAACCACAAGACCACTGGAAAGTGTTCAGAGGAATTTCAATTACATGCCGGATGAGAAGCAACCTCATGAAGACTCAGTGAGGGCTTGAAGGGAAATGGGCTGCAGTAGCCAGCTGCCCGGACGGGAAGGAAGAGGGTCAGAGGGCTGTGCGTCTGGGGTGAGCGGGGAGTTGACAGAGGAGCAGATGCAGAAGGGGGTCAGTCTGAGAACTGGGCACTGTGGCTATGGCATGAGTGTGACACAGTGCTGAGCAAGATGGCCACAAGGTCACCTGTGCTATCCAGGTTCAGGGCTGATCCCGGGACGAGTGACCTGTGTGCTGAGAAGGCAGGATTCTTGGTGATACTCTCTAATGAGATAATTATTCTAATAATAATCTCTAACGACCTGCCTCCTGGGAGAGAAGGGCTAGAGCCCTGGAGCAGAAAAGGCTGCCCAGCTACCCCAAGCACTTCTCCGAATGCATGTATCAAAATTAGAGGCGGAAACCAAAGGGAATGCTGTCGGAGTTAAACAGAAAGAAGCCTAATTCCAGTGCACAATAAGCAAATGAACTTCCTAAGGGAGGATGGCTTGAGTTGGAGGTTCATACTGTTCATGACTGAGGCTGATGGAATAGAAGAAAGCAGTTATGAGTCCCAGACACTGGCCTTGCTGAGTGAGCAAAAGGCCCTCTTCTCCTCATCCCCTCAAACTCTCTGAGGAAATGCCTTCCTGAGATGCAGCTGTAAGGCATTGTCTCACTTAGTGGTAATTGAAGGTGCTCCTGCTGCTGCTGCTGCGATTAACTACTTGCTGAATGGGTGAGCCAGGAGCACTTGAGAATGAATGGCTCAGCAGTGAAGAGCACTGGCTGGCCTTCCAGAGGTGGTGAGAAAGAGGGAGGAAGAGGGAGGAAGAGGAGATGTGGTCTCAAAAAAGCATCTGCTTTTTGCCCTGAGAGAAATGTACTTTCTGCCTCTGTCTGCCCACCTCCTCTTCCTCACCCATCAAGGGACAGGGAATCGCCTATCTAATTGGCCAGAGATGATCTACTGATGGGAAAATGGCTGTGTCTTGAATGGGGGCACATGGTACTCTACCCTGTGCCTCCTCCGGGAGGCTGGTTACACCAAGGCACTTCTGTGGGTCCCAGGCTGCCTAAGCCTGAGCCTTTTGCTCCAGGGCAGTGCCCTGCTCTGAGGATTGGACACTTTTCCCTAAGACCTTCTATGATGGCACACAGGATACATTCCTATTGCCTTTCTGGTGGCATCAAAAGTCTACTCTGGCCTCTTCCTTGGCATTGCATAAGGCATGGGTTGCTGCTATAGAATCTCCTAGAGGTTGGTTTGCAGTAAAAAGGCAGGTGCTCCTTTGTGCTTACTGGGGCGTTTGGCCTTTTGTAAAGTCCCCGGAAACCGACCCAACATAATCTCCTCAACTGTACCTTAGAGAGTGAAGGAAAGTGATTGGAGCACCACCAGTTAACCAAAGGTCTCTCAAAGGAAGGAGCTCAAAACCCAAGTCAGGGTTACTGTGCAGTGGCACCTCCTGAGCCATAGCCATGGTCTCAGGTCTTCTCTGTTACCATAGCACTTCCTCTAATCGCGATTCTTTTCTTATTCTAAGATTTCATCCTGCGCAGATATTCTCCAATCAGAGAGACACTCTTTTCCACCCTGCTTCCTCTCTTAGCTAAAAAATACAGTACAGGAATTATCCAGTTTTAACCATTCATTAAACATCTTATTGATAAGCATTTTTTTTCTTTTGGAAAATAACTAGAAGTCGTCCGTAAAATCTGCTCTAAAAAATTAATTAAATATTGATTTTTTTTCAAACTTTCTGGTTAAGATTTATAGCCAAGGTTTCAATAAAGTCTCTTGCAAGCAAAATAATTGAGGAGAGCAACTGCTAGCTCAGCCCCAGCCGAGGTAATTACACCCTCTGCCTGCCTAATTCCCCTTGTAATCTTAGCCGTATAAAGTAAATTAGGTTCGGACAAAGGCAAACAAACTCCAGGGGGAAAAATGTTTTGTGAAATGATTTTTATTTATTTAGCTTAAAGGGATCTAATTCCTTTCCATTTTATTTTGCATCCCAAAAGTCTGAATACAGTTCTACCAACCAATGAGTAGAATGTGGGGAGAAAAAAAAGAGTCCTTAGAATTTGGGGAATTTGGGCAAGAAATCCCGAAAAATTAAATGTGTATTTATATGGTTACATTATCTTGAAAAGCTCAAGGGCAGAATTGAAAATTTTGTTCTCTGCGCACCCTCCCACATGTGTGTGTGTGTGTGTGTGTGTGTGTGTGTGTGTGAGAGAGAGAGAGAGAGAGAGAGAACACAAACACAAGGCATACTATTGATATAATGTTGCAAAGCTCTAATCTGGGTCTCCAGGTCTTCAGAGGCTGACTTCTTGGGTGTTTTTACACGTAGATGTGTAGATAATTGGATCAGTAACAGATTACAGATGGGCAGTAACTGATAGAAAAATAGAATTTAAAACATTTTTCTTCTTCTTTAGAACAGCCACTGCTGCTTAGATGAACTCCGAAGCTGAGACGCTCGCTTCCTGAAGCATATGGTATGGGGGCTGCCATAAAGAGCTGGCTCGGGAGCCTTCCATGAGCACAGGCAAGCGCTTCAGAGTTAACCATTTCCTGTTAGCAGCTCACTCTGTTATCGGCTGCAGAACTCTGTGTTGTCATCAGGGCTTCCCATATCAAGAAAAACAATATTGCTAATCAAACTGGGCCTGACATCCTGCATACTCTAGTCAAATAGTGTATCCTCTTGTATTCCACCCAAAAGAAATTATATAGGGGCCCTAATTATGCCACCCCAGTCATCACTGAGAACAGGGCACCACACCCATGGCTGTCTAATGCCCACCCAGGTCATCACTATGCACAGGGCACCATACCCATGCTGTCTGATGCCCACCTACGTGCTCGCCCTCAGTTAGATGCCTCTCATGTCCTACTTAGCATTACAGAGGGGCATTTTATTAAGGCTTGAGATCTCAGAGCCCAGACCACCCTAGGCAGGTGATCAACAAATGCCTTTTGTACTGACACATGAAAACCTCAGCCGTGAACTTATCCAAGGCTGTGCCTGACTGTGTGAGCTTGAACATAGATTTGAGGGATATTTTTTTTTAAGCAGCATAAGAGGCTGGGGGTGGAATTCACTTAGTGACTCACTGCTGCTAACTGCAAATGTTAGGTAGCGGTGACTTTAATATTCTGCAAGTTTTGCAGGCTTCCATTGTTAAGACGCTTTCTAAATGAGGCATAAGTCACAAAAGCATCCCCACAGCTCCTCGCTGTGCAGAGAAGGGGCGGGAGCGATGGTTAGTCAAAGGATCTGATAACATCCGTGTCATCCATGATGGCTCCCACCTGGAAGCCATCAGAGCCCAGAGCTTCACCTGGATAAATGGCTCCTGATTACAAAACTATTGTGAGGTCTGCAATCCATCACATTTTCTGAAGGCTGAAAAGCCTTCCACTGAGTTTGGAAGGAACTCAGGACATCTCATTTGAAAATATTCCCAACTGGTACAATCATCACTTCAAGCCTCAGCCATTCGGGAACCGTAGCTTCAGAGAGAGCCATTGGCCAGACTCTATGTGTAATAGGCTATACAGATGCTTTGGGGCGGGGTGGCCTTCCTATACAAAGGTTGGGATATAGACTTGACTCCTCCGGGCCATTGGAATCGCAGTAAGACCAAAGAAACAAACTTCAAAGTCAACTTTATCATCCTCCAGCCCCAAGGTTCACCGCCCCCAGCACACCCCACTGAGGTCCCCACCACAGATCTCCTAGCAGCAACTTTAGAGTTTACTGTCTGAGCCTAGAGGTCCATTTGTGCTATTGTGCCTCCACAAGTTCATTTTCCTTCATCTGAAAAGTGTGAAAGCATCACACTCTGGCCATTTCTTAGGATGTCACTGCCTTATGAAGACTCCCAGGAAGTTCAGCAGAAACGCTGTTGCTTTGCTCTTAACTCTTGGGTTAATTAGGATCCAGGATCCAGATGAAGAGCCCGCATCACCCTGTGGCGGAGTCTTTCTTCTACAGCTTCAAACGCCAGGTCTGGAATATGGTGCATCTCAAGCTGTCAGTAATTATACAACCACTCATTTCGGGTCTCCTTGAGGCCGAGGCTATAGGTCCAATGCCTTCCAAATTCCCTGGCCACATAGCTGCTCAGAAATACTAGGCTAGTAGCAACCCTGACCTACTTTCTGTACAACACTTAACCACCGGGGAAATCTGGGAGGCACTTGGTCTAACCTCATGCTTTTCAGAATAGCGGCATTTGGTCTAACCTCAGGCTTTTCAGGATTAGAATGGTGACAACCATCAAAGCGTTTCAATGCTAGCCTGCGTCACATCAGAACATGCTTCCTTTTCCTAGACTTTACCCCCTCCTCATGGCTCATGAAAAAAACACATGAGAAGTCTGAAATGATCGCTGAATGCCCCAATGCATCTCCTAAGTAAAGACCCCTTCTGTAAGTTGTAGAACACTAACCTAAAATACATTTAAGATGGAATTTGAAGGCTCGCACCCAATAAATTAATTTTGGAGGATGGAGCTCATCATTTTCAAATTCAGTTTATATATTAAATATCTCTAGTTTTTCTCCAGGCTGTTAAGAGCATTTTTAAGTTATAATTAAGAGATTTCGTCTCCTGTCCCCCATGTAAAGCCAAATTATAAAATTAAAATTTCAGTACTTTAATTAAGCCTGCGTAAGGTCACCCAATTAATTTGAAGCAGCTAAATATGATAAATTTCTGTAAATCACAGGGACTGATTTATCATTCTATCAACCACAATTAATTCTGTGGGTTTTTATTTCCATGTTTGGGTGGAAAGTATTAAAATTCCTATGTGTGTCGGACTGCATCAAGTCGGAAATAAGATTTGTAACCCGAACTTGTCTCCCTGCGGCTCTGGAAATGAGCCAGGCACAATGGCACACACCTGTCTGTGAGCACAGCACTCAGGAGGGGTTCGAGGCTAGCCGGGGCTGCATAGCAAGAGCCTCTCTCAAAGGAAGGTAGGGGAAACCAGACTATTCTTTCCTATCCTTTATAAGGGGCTTTGCTGCCAGTGAGGCTCAGTACGGTGTAGTACAGTGTTAAGGGACCGTGGATGTAAGGGTACAGTGGATTTAAGGATATAAGCATCCAAGGCCTCCTTCTCCACCACTCCTGCCCCAGGTGCATCCTACTGTGAGCCCGTACTCAGTTCCCAGGCTCAAAATGTCCTACGTTCTGCCACCTCTCCGAGGTCTAGGACTAAGCATCCTCAGGCTCATCTCCTTTTAATTCTGTCTTTTCCCTCAGAGCAGGCAACATGAGAGTGAGCCTTCGGATTAACGTGTCAAGTGCCCTGGCGTCTCTTTAATGAACATTCTCCTGCCTTCCCAGAGCCCCTGATTGCCTCACCCCTGGAGCTGGGCAGGAGCTGCCGCTCTGTGTTAAGCCACTAATAAAGGCCCTACTCAGTAATGACTTAGGGCCCTCCAAGGAGAGGGGAGCGAGCACTGGGGTCATTAACTTCTTGCAGTGCCCCTCAGAGCCTCTGACGTCCTCACCCTTCATGGCCTGGCTGCTGAGTGCCCGTGTCTGGGAAGCACACAGGCAGATGCTTCCAAGTAGGAAAGGCGCTGAACCCCCAGATGATGGCTCTGCTTTGTGACATGCTTGACTGCCTACTCACAGGGACAAATCTGTCTCTTCCAATGGCTTTTGAAAGCAGTTTTCTGAAGTGACTCTTTAAAACACTCAAGGATGAATCATTAGAACATTCCAGGTTGATGAGAAGCCACGAAGGATGGAAGAAAATGACAGCAAATAGGAGCCATATTCTCTGCCTCCACAGAATGGGGGAAATGGAGTAGCAGCACTCAGAACCCGGAGGCCCCTACCCTGTTCCTGTCAGGAGGTCCTCACAACCTCCGGGCCCCAGAGGGCAAACTCTTCTTCCTGGGGTTGGTCAGTACCTTTGACGTTATTCCCAAACCCATTTCAGGTTAAAACCCAACCTGAGTGGTGCTGATGTAGCTGAGGAACCTTGCGGCTTCTTCATCCAGGGACTGAGCAGGGCCTGCCCAAGGCTGGAGCTGTATGTGCCACCGGGGACCCTGTGAGGGACAGAGGACACAGTCAGAGTGTGAAGATTGGGGCCCTGCACCGTGCAGGAGGAATATGGGGCCCAGGCGACCAGCATGTGGACACAGAGCCACTGTCATTTAAGGCCACCTAAGCCACGGGAGGGCATTGTAAGAAAGTCCAGGGTCCAAGTCAAGCAGCTGGTGACAATGACCCCTGGGGACTGTCTGATCATAGACAAACTCCAGCTGACTCCATCTGATGGTACCTTAATTGTGGCAGGATACCCACGGCACCACTTCACATTCAGAGAGGAAAGGTCCTTAGCATTTACTATTCTCTAAGGTTAGAACTTTAAGGCTCTGGTCCCTAAAGGGCAGTTCTGGGGTTCACAGCACCACAAAGCTGAAGTACTAACCTCATGGGGAAGAAACACACAGGTCATCTTCCTTAGCACCGGGAGAGATGGACAGTAGCAACTTCTCCTGAGCTTGTGGGGGGAGGCTTTCTAGTACCGGGTGGCAGCCTATACCTGTCCGCAGAGGACTTGACTACTTCCAGTACTAGACGGTTAGTGGTGATTCTGAGCCTCAGTTACAGCAAGGGTGGGTGATGGAAAGACTAGTAAGGCAGTGGTCTGGGAGAAACACAAGTGGGAAGACCTGTGGACAAAGGAAGCGTCAGTCTTTGCTGAAGCTCATGGCTCCTCTCCCAGAGGGTCACTATTTGGAGACCTCCAAATAGCTTCATGATTCCAAATGGAGACAAGGACCCATGGAAACGTCAAGGGTCATAGCATAGGAGTTCCTACAAGACAGTCAGGTTGGCCCCAAGCTCATTGCATGGTGAGGAAGGGTCACAGGAAGGCTTTAGGACCAGAGAAGAAAACCATTATAGTCATGCGTTATTTTTCAGGTAGGGACTGTGGCAAGAGCTGTCATACTACCACCCAACCAAGAGAAACATTTGAATAAGCTAGTCATGAGACACATTAACACAAATAAGATTGCCTTCCCTTTGATGGGTTGGCCTAGGGGACTCTAGATGAAATTGAAAACGGGAAGGAGCAAGGTAAGCAGGGTCGTCAGCCTGAAGGAGATTTCTGGGTTTAGAAGAGCAGCCTCCTTCTGCATGAGCATCTGAGATACATGTAAACACTTTGGAAGTGATGAAATACTGGCCAGGGTTGGGCCGTATTAAATGTTTATCATTGCATAGACCACAGGCTCAGCAGCTCCCCAACAGACCGTCCCATCCTGAAGCTTAAGATCATGAAGTTGCTCAAGATTGAACCAGCTGCTCTGATCTCCTGCAGGCTGCCTCTTTCTCAGGGATCCATTCGAGAGACTTTGGCCTCAGAAGGCTTAGTAGGGTATTGCTTAGTTTATTATTCTGCTGACTTTTTCCTGAAAGTCTTTGGTGGTTTTTCAAAAAGTCCTCACAAATGATGTATCCATTCAACAGGGCATGGTGGTGTTTGTCTGTAATCTCAACAGTGGCCCATGCTGAGGAAGGAGGATAGCACACCCCAGATTACTGTGATGGTTAATTTCAATTGTCAGCTTGATGAGGTCTTGGACCACAGCTGCTGGGCTTCGGGGCATGCCTGTGGGTGGTTATCTTGGTTAGACCGAGATGGGAGGACCAGCCTGCCGTGTGTAGCACGACTCGCAAGGCTGTGGTCGCTGAACACATAAAATGAAGAAGAGGAGCTGAAGACAGCACTCATTGCTGTCTGTTTCTTGACTATGAATGCCATGTGTTCCAGGGCTTCCATCCCCGCTGCTGTGACTTTCCTGCCATAATGGACTGTCATCTCGAACCATGAGCCAAAATGAACCCTTAAGCTGCTGTTGGCAGATTATTTTACCAGAGCAGCAGGAAATAGACTAAAACAGGTGTGTAGGGGGGAAATGTAGCCCGTCCGCTCCGTGAGACGCCTTTGTTGAGGAGAGCCCTGTCTTGTAGCTGTTGTTATCCTGTGAAGGAGGAGCAGAGAGCGGCAAGGAACTCTAGCTAAACTACCTTCCACCTCTCATTGATGTTCTTCTCTTTTTGGATGTTGATAACCATTCATTCAATCAGTATATATTAAGCACCAGCATGGACCAGGCAAGGATAAATGTTGCCTGGTCACATTGTTTTTTGAATGGAGGAGACAGAGCGTTTTCAGTGGTCTCTTCTCAAGTATTCGCTTGCAGGAATGCAAGAAAGACAAACATCCATCAACTTTGTCGACTAGGTGGCTTGGGCAAACATGAGCCAGGACCTCAGCAGAACACTGGGAACCTCTGCACTGAGGAACTGAAGAGGATTTCACAGGGAGGCTGTTTGCAAAGGTGTGGGCAGGGTTTAAGGACGCATAGGAAAAACTGTGATGCATATGACTCCTGTGCTGTGGAACAATCTCGGTACACTGTAGCTATGAAAACCTGGTTGACTGATAGGCAGGCAGGATTTTCAAGGCAGGGAGAAAGCTGGGAAGAAGAAGAGCGGAGTCTGAGGATTTTCAAACCAGATTAAGAAGAACCCACAGTGGAAGTTCATAAATGAGGTAAATGAGCCCTGGGACAGCACAGGGATGAATAGAAATGAGTTAATTTAAGTTGTAAGAGTTGGCTGGAGATAAACCTAAGATATCGGCTGAGCATTTATAATTAATAATAAGTTTCTGAATGGTTATTTGGGAGTGGCTACTGAGACACAAAGAAATCTGCCTCCACTGGTGACACACGAGAGCCCCCTGGGGAAATAAATGGTATGGAGAAGGTCTGTAAGAGAGGAACACAGTCGGTCCTTTTACGGACGCCACCTTTCCTGACCCGTCCGCCAGTCTCCTGCCTCCTATTAGCCAAATCCACAGGGAAGGAAACTGAGACTGGCCCCTGCAGTGAGCCCCCACTGCCCCTGCAGTGAGCCCCCACTGCCCTCAGGGGTCCAAGCTGGTGCAGTACAGGGGAGGAGATACAGAAGCAAGATTTGAGCAAAGAGTCATTCATTCGTTTGTTCATTCGTTCTGTGAGCATTTTTGCCTCACGCCAGGCTTTTTGTTCCTATTTAATGCAGGGCACAGCTGTGTCACACAACAAATGCAAGGAATTCTCTACAGTGTACAATAGGGGTGCGAGGAAACGGGGTCCTTGAGGACTGTTCACGACCAATGCACAGAAATACAGATGCGGATCGTGGGGAAGGGTTGCTACGGCTACAAGCCTCCAAACACAGCAATGGCTTTCTACAACTGTTAAAGAAACATGTTCAACCCAGCAGCAACGTTGAGCCCAGGCTAGCACCCGGAAGTGACTCTGCACATCAGTAACTACGATTCCCTCTGGTTAAATGTAGGCTCATCTTTCTGCAACGTGATACTTCTCATTTCCAGCTAAATGTTGACCACAAAGAAGCTAAACACGGCTGTGCTGGTGGATAATGTAAGTGGAGGAATCTCAGATGGAGGGCTAATAGAAACACAGACCACGATAAAAGCCCTCAGAAGTGCTCTGGCTTGCTGCTTTGGTTTTGCTGTTTAAAAAACATTTCACATAAAGCAGTGTTCTTATTGGACTCAATCTGACAGCAGGTCGTGATTGTTTCCCCATGGAAACCGCTGGCTTTTATCATCTCTTTCAATTATCATCTGTCTTAATTCTCCACTGCACACGTCAACATAATGTCCTTCCCAAATTCCCACAAACAGAATTCTATGAGCGCCTTCAAATACCCCAGCAAGCTTCACAGAAAAGAGTAAAACCCATAATTTTCTTTGAAAAAAAAATGATGATGGTTTCGCTCTACACAATTTCCCAAATGCCGGGGTGCACTGTGTGCCTATTATCCATGTGCCTCAAATATCAAGTGACCATAACAACGCCACCTCCAGCACTCCCAGGTGGTGGGGTTGTGGATTCCCAGACCCATCTGTCTGTCCATCAGAGGACTCTCAGGCAGGCAGAGCCGCAGCCGCTAGCAGCAGGTGGCTGCGAGGAGAATCACTTTGTATCGGTTTGTCCGCTCCCCACAGACCTGTGTGGAAATGTCAAGTGCAGCATTACAATGAGTTGTCACACAGAGGCGCCCCCCTCCCCACCACCAAGGGAGGGAAACCCCTCTAGGCCTTTGAAATCCACTCTCTTGCTTGCTAAGACCCGAGGCCTTCCCAGGGAGCCAGGATGCTGTGGGGGCGGGGGGGGGGAGGGATGGGTGGGTTGTCTCCTCCAAACACAGAGCTTCTCTGGAGGGCAAGTTTCTGGACTCTTCAGAAACTTGTATGAGACCTCATTCTTGTATGAGACCTCACCCCTACACTGGGGTCTGTATCGTGAAAGGGAGGCAGACGGATTTTTTATGCAGAACTCCAAACCTTAAGGTCCAGGACAGCAGCCTGTCCTCTGCAGAGCTAGCTCCCATCGCCTCCTGCTATGTTGCAGACATTGGACGGTCTGCTTTCCAAAGGGTAAAAGCCGATCCCATGCAAGCAAGGGGCTGACTCATGACTGCACCAAGCACAGACTTGAGGTTTGGGGATATTTTGATCGTTTATTATCTCTGCATCACATTATGGTTCTTTAAAAAAAAAAAAAAAAGAAAGAAAAGGATCTGGATCTTTCAAAGCCAGGAAGCTGGATTCTAAGATTTTATTCCTAAAAGATAACGACAAATAATTAAAGCAATCTTTTAAAATTCTTCTTGCCTGCCAGCCTAGACTCATTAGTTCAAGACAAAAGCCTCACACTAAAGTGGTGTTAATCAAAAAATAAAAAATTTTCAAGCAGTCCCACCTATGACCTAGAAAAAAAAAAACATCTACGCTGCCTTGCAAACGCTTTCTTTGTCTGGAAATTTAGAATAACAGTTCCCATCTTCGCAAGTAGTTTTCTCATTCTCATAAATGATCTCATGCAGCCCGTGAGAAAGTTGTCAAACCAAAAACAGGGGCGCCGTGAGCTGTGGGGTAGACACGGCTGCACTGTAAACTTTGCTGTATGGCTTCACTCTGTTGCCCAGGCTGCTTTTAAAACTCACTAGCTCATACTAACCTCGAACTTGTGATGCTACTGCCTCAGCTTCCCAAGTGATAGGATATATAAGCATGCACCAGCAGGCATGGCAGCACAAACAAGTTCTGCCTAAGTTCTTTTTATACTAGAACAGGTAGGGGAAAGAGAACTTGAAGACAAAGGAAACAAAAAGGAGCATCTTATGGGCCCATCCATTCATGTTTCAACCCAGTGCCTTTGGAAAGTCACGTGTAATGGGTGTTTTAAACAATCAGGGGTTTTGGCCGTGATAGAACATTTGGGGTCATTTTTTATCCATGTACTTCCTAAAGCACATTCCCAAGCTCCTGGAAGGTTTTAGAGCCAGCCATTTTACACCAGGAGAGGTGGCTAGCAACAGGTTCTCTGAACCTTGGCTGTGTCCGAGGAAAGGGACCCAATTGGACATTCCTGATTCAAACTAAACAAGACATGGAACTGAGTGTGTGTTGATGTGTTGATCAGGGAAGCCAAGGCTTTCTGGGAAAAACAAACCAAAACAAGTAAAATAGATTTATTTAGCAATTTTGTGGTAATTGAGAGCATCTGTGGGTGGGCAGGGAACAATGACGGAAGGCAGCTGTTTATCCCTCTTAGGAAGGAGGAGAGGGTGATGGGATGGGAGCTGTGGGGGAGGGGAGCCGCGCAGTGTATCTGGACAGAACATAAATCCAGCCTCACGCAAGGGTTTGTGGGCATCAGCCCCCTATATCCTATGTTGCGCTTAGATACCAGAGTTTCCAGGACTTCTGTTCCTGTCTTGGTTCTCAGACTCAGGCCTGACTTAGAGCAAGTATCGGTCACATGTTTTGTAGTGATTTCTCAAATGCTGGTACCTTATCAAAACTTTTGATTGAAATGAGAGTTGAATCTCCGGTCTGGGTCAGATGGCTGAGCACATTGTCTCGGCCCGTGAACACAGCACTGAAACCTGGATGGAAGGCAGAGAGAAGATCTCTAAAAGAAGACGAGGAAAGACTTGCAGAAGATCAGGAGGGCCTGGGGAGGGAGGCCTAGAACTCATAGTCCCATGGAGTCAAATGTAACCTTTCGTTCTTTGCCATGGTGCTGTCCCCACTCAGGATTGCTAGCACAGAGAGAAAGCCCAGTGCAGACCTCCCGTTCAGTCTAAGTGAGGGAAGGCAACTGCTGTTCCCCAGGGAGAGCAGGAAAACCTCCCATCCCCCAACCTTCCCAGCTCTCCGTTCTTGTGTCCCAACCGCAAGGCAATCCCACTAAACTGCTGAAAGCGAAAGTGGAACCCAAAGGACATCTACTATTCAGAGGAAAAGACTGCTCGTGGTTTGAACGGAGGCTGTAGCTCCAGAGGGTGGTTGTGTCTGTCTCCTCATCCCGTTAGCCTTGGGCTGAGCTTCAGCCATAGGAAATGTGCACCCAAGAAGGCATGGGCAGAGTGTGGCTTCTTAATACCCAAACCTCTATCCAGAGAGTCAGAAGCCATGGGGAAGCAGATGACACTAGGGCCACCGGGAAGAAATAGCAGCTGAGGAAATGCCACAGTCGTTTACGAAGTTCAGCCCACTCCCAAACTACGCATGCTCAGATCTGACCCAGACTAGCTACTGCGGCACATGCCAAGGAACAGACCCAAGGAGCGGACCTAAAACACTACAGACATGTTCTAAACATGACTGTCATAAAACTCACCACCCACACAGTTTCTCATCCCAGCACCAATTGCCTGAGCAAGAACAATCTAGAAGGAGAGACGCCTCAGGGGTTAAGAGCACTGCCTGAGTTCAATTCCCAGCAACCACATGGTGGCTCACAACCATCTGTAGTGAGATCTGGTGCCCTCTTGAGGAAGAGACCTGGTCAGTTATCCTCATCAACTTAGACCACAAAACCTAACATGGAAAAGTTCAACAGAAGTGCCACATACAGGCTGCCCATGCATGCTTCAGTATTGCCAGGGCATAAAAGTCATTTTCATTCAAGAGACTCTGGCTTTCAGTCTGGGGACAGTTGGGTCTGTGTTTCTGTGTCTGTGGAATGGTGAGGCAGGACATAATGATGGAGAGGCCAGAGTGCTCACCACATGGTGGCCAGGAAGCAGAGCAAAAGAAAGGGGCCAGGTTAAAATAGCCTTCAAAGACTTGCACCCAGTAACCTACTTCCTCCAAAAAGGCCTCACCTCCAAAACAAAAGCCACCAGCTTAGGACCCTCCACATAATAACTTGGGGGACACATGCCTGAGCCCACTGAGAGGAGTGTCATATCAAAACAACATATTATTATCCATAGTGTTTAAACCCAGACTTCTTGATTATACTCGCAGTGTCCAGGATACAACCAACTACTAAGCATGCGAAGAATCAGAAAAGTCCCAGGTGGGATGAGAAAGGACAATCAATGGACTCCAACAAAGGCACAAAACTCGAGGAAATGTTTGACCAAGACTGACAAGCAACTATTATAGAAATCCTTTGCATAAAGCAAAATTATGCACTTCTGAAACCAATGAGAAGGAAAAAAGACGCAGCCAAGACCTGGGTGCTAAAAAGAGCCAAATGGAGATTTTTGCAATATGAAAAATATAGCAACTAGCATAAAATCTCAGTGGATGGATGCAGTGGCAGAAAGAATATGACAGAAGAGTCAGTGGGTGCAGATGGAGCAATAGAAAGTAAGACTGAGAGGAAGAAAATGACTGGGGCATTGGATGGAAAGAGCTTGAGGTGGGAGACACTGGATCACCAGTTAAGAGTTTATACGACTCTTGCAGAGGTCCCAAGTTCTGTCTCCAGCACCCGTAATGGGCAGCTTGCAACTGCCTGTATCTCCAGCTCCAGAAAATCCCGTGCCTTGAGGGCACTGGCACTCAAAACACGCAACACACACACACACACACACAGAGAGAGAGAGAGCGAGAGAGAGAGAGAGAGAGAGAGAGAGAGAGAGAGAGAGAGAGAGAGAGATTAAAAGTAAATCTTTTAAAAGAGGTTTGGGGAGCTGTATGTCAATACTAAGAGGTCTAACATTCATAGCCTTGATATCCCAGGGAGTTAGGAGAAGAACACAGTGCACAAAAGTTACATTCAAAGAAATCATAGTTGAAAGACTCCCAATTTGGACAAAATACTTATATCTAAAGCAACAAAGGGTTCAGCATACCCCTAGGAGAAACACTCACAGAACTCCGCATGTGGGGCCGGAGGGTACAGCCCAGTGGTAGAGCTTGCCTTGCATGTGTGAGGCTTTAGGTTCAATCCCCACACTGCCATAAAACCACAAAATGAATGATTTGACTTCCATACACATCATGATCAAACCACTACTAACACTAAAGAAAACCACAAGAAAAAGGCTGAGTCTCTGTTAGTGTTGTGACCAGCAGGGCTGGGTGAGAAAGGACAGAAGTACCTCAGGCCATGGGGTAGCTTTTCTCTGGGATGCTCTCCGTCAAGCTCCAGGCCCCTCTCATCTCCACCAAGTCCATCTACCAACTGCCTCTGGCGGCGGCTGCAGCAGCGGCGGCAGCAGCAGCAGCAGACATACCGAAAGCCACAGCCAGAGAGGCATTTTGAACGCTCTCCCCATCAATCTACCACCCCAGCATCATTGCACGGAGTGAGGACTGGGCAAGGGACAGGGAAATCAAATCATCTCTGACAGGAAAAAAATGCACGATAATTCAAGCAGGCCCTGATAACGTTTAGGAAGGATGGAAGGAAGGACAAGGAGAAATAAACACTCTAGATTTATTTTCAAAGTTATTCTGCTAAATTAGAAAGAGAAGCCAAGCAAATTGGAGTAAGTTTTTTTTGTTGTTGTTCTTAAACTGACATCTTTAAATTCCCCACATTTTCTGTGCATGTTGAAATGGCTCTAGTCTAGGTGAGATTGAACACCCCAAGGGAGAGCTAAGAGAATGAAATGACGTGTATTTTTGGATTTTATCAAGGCAATAAAAAGAGAAGCCAGATACCTGGAATAAATCCAGAGAGAGAGCCAGAGGTCTCCATTAGTTTGCATAATCCAGATGCTATACAGTATCAGCATATACAATGGGGGTTCTCCAGATGCTATACAGTATCAGCATACACAATGGGGGCTCTCCAGATGCTACACAGTATCAGCGTACACAATGGGGGTTCAAATGTCAAATCAGGGATTTCACTGAGGCCACATATCTGCTGGGAAAGGAGAGGTGTTTCGTTTCTTTTAGAAGTAAGTTCATATAAAAATGTTTGCCTAGGAAAGCAAGGAAAAATTTAGGAAAGTATTAACCATATTTTTCAGAACTGTTTTGCTCTCTGTCTGTCTGTCTCTCTCACACACATACTGATATAAACATCCTTTTCTACATACATATATAAACTCTTCATAGCATGCCAGGTACCAGGATTCAAGGAGATTAACATCATCTAAATCAACATCCATCTGCTAAGTCCATAGACTTGACTCAGTCAGAAAAAAAAAACCCATCAGCACCCCCAAACAAAGACATTTCCTTAAAACATGGGCATCTAAGGACAACAACCCTATAAGACCATTTCCAAGATATCCAAGTAGCTGCCAATGAGCTGATAAAGGGGCAGGGCAGGAAAGGCAATGTGTGGGGTGAGAGTGGAGAAGGAAACAGGAGGGGGTCTGAGCAGAGAAGGGAGGGGGGCTAACTCTCAACCCCTGCCTTCCCCACAGGTTCAGTGAGGACCCACAGTGGTCCACACGGGTGCCAGGGTCTCTTTGTTAGCTCTCAACCACATCAGTCCTCAAACCTCAGCCAAAGCAGGAAGAGTGTTGACATTCTAGACTTTATACAAGAAGCAAGCTTTACCCCAGCCACCAGGAGTAGGGAATGCGGCAGAAAGAACGGAGCCAAGTACAGACAGACTCCTCGAGACACAGAGTGGCAGAGTCTCACCGACAGCTGAGAAGTGGGACGTGTGCACACACTGAGGGGAAGCAACGCCTTCACCGGCAGTCAGTTGGAGCGATGCTTGAACAATCTTCCACAAGGAAGGGCACGAGGAGGGCAGCTCAGGCAGGCACAAGGAAAAGAACCAAAGTACCCAGAAACCCAGCCAAGCCCCATACCATTCTCCACGTGATTAGGAGTATCACTAGTTTCCCGACAAAACTGTCACATCCCATTGAAAATGTCACCAGATGCACATAGCTGTGTATGGACACATGTGTGCATTTCTCAGTGTTAAATGTACACTCATTCCCATTAGCTTTCATTTTATATTGTCCACATTTTGTAGCATTCACATCATCGCTCTCTGACCCTTAGATACAGAGAGGGTATGTGGGAGACTCGGGAAATGCATCCTGACACTTAGAGATAAGACTCTGGTTCCAGGACATTCTTTGCATGATTCTATATTTGTCGGACATTTTTCTTCCTGAATGCACTATAAATTATAGTGCCTGACACATTAGAAAAAGCCCAGAGAAGGTTTTCTGTGGGCAGCTGCCAACAGTGTGAAGCAAGGCAGGCAGAGCTGGCAGCATGCCTCGGGAACCCACAGCACTTAAGCCTCAAACCTAAATGGAAAGAAAAATCTGCCATCTTTCTCACTAAGTGCCCCTTTTCTGACCATGAGGAATTGCCAAAGGAAGCAGACCTTTCTGGGGGTCAGCTAGAATTGGCTTGCTGCTGTGTAGCTCTATGGATTTGGGGTTCTTTGCTGCAAGAGAGCAAGACTCTCTAAAGTTGGAAGTGATGTTGCCAGTGGCAATGACTTTCCCAGACCTTTTCCCCATTGCAGACAAGAGGGGAGGGGACAGATTGTGCAAATGACCAGATCAGATCGCAGCCGAGGAGATTCGGTAAGCATTTTAACAGCGTCCTCTGCTTCAAGATTGTGTCTTCTATATATGACAGGGGAGCTGCACCCATGAACTCCCAACAATTTGGTTGCCTGAACAAGACTAATAGAATGATAATACTAGTTGACATGCCAACATGGACAGGAGAAGTTCCACATGGCCCCGCGTCTAGACGAAGAGTAACTTCGTCTAGATGAAACAGTCGATGCTTTTGCTGAGAGAGTGAGAACTAGTCTCCTCCAGGGGCGCCCACATAGGTTGTCGAATTCCAAGTGCTCAGCCCTAGACACATGTACATATGAGCAAAGCTAAATGGGCTCAGTAGGTCCATAACATGTGTGCATGCACATGCGCGCGTGCGCGCACACACACACACACACACACACATAAGTAATAATATTTAAAATGGAGATCATGAATTTGGGAGGAGAGAACCCTGGGGGAACTGGAGAGAAGGGAGGGAAGGATGGTTCATGCACAAGGCTCTCAAAAATTAAAACTATTAAAGAAGAAAACAATAACTTTCTTTCCAAGGAAGAACTTAAAAACCAAACACACACACTATGAATGTGAGTGTGTGTGTGTATGTGTGTGTGTGTGTGTGTGTGTGTGTGTAAATCTAGAAAACACAGTCTACTTCTGGCTTTAAATTTTACTTGTCTTATGCTTATAAAGGATTATTGTCTTGTCTTGAAAGGAGGATCACACATGACCTAGACCAACTCTCATATTATAATTATGGAAAATGAAGTTCAAAGAGGTGAAGTGACAAACCAAAGTCACACGTAGGAGGTGGCAGGGGTGACACCAAAGACCATTCAGCGTCAAGACTCAGGGAAGCTAAGCAGCACTCAGAATAAACCCAGAAGGAAATTTTGGTGACAAAAAACACTTCTTCTCTCTGGTATTTCCCAAGTGCATCTGACCTGTACCACAGTGAGCAGGTCTTTCACCCCCTGCCCAGAATCCCCTTCCTTATTCATGAGTTGTTCTAATCCTGCTTATCCTTCGGGTACAGATTAGCCATTGCTAGTCTTAAAAGTCCTAATCCCCCAAGCCTCTGCTGTGTGTAAAATAGACAACGCAACGCAGGGTAGATGTCCTGCAGTTATTCCTCTTGCCTCTCACTTTGTACTTACTGCTTGTGATGATCTGATGCAGGGGAGTCAACTTAACTGGGCTACGAACCTTATGAAGACACCACATGTCCTGCTTCCTGTGCAATACCCCACAGAACTGGTTCCAAGAGACATTTTTGCATTGGTTTAAATGCCAGAGAGGAAAGACCATGGTACATCTCTTGGAGTCAAGAATAGCTTTTTTTATTAATTGGGAATGGGATAGGAAAATTCCTATCTTACTGGGCTTTGTAGGAATACCTTAAAGTAGCTAAACATAACTGTTCTTTACTCAGACAGAAATAAGTTGTTATGAATTCCGGAAGTCTCTGAATCAGTTCTGTTCACATAAAAGTAAAAATCAGGGGCTGGAGAAATGGCTCAGCGGTTATAAAGAGCACTGGCTGTGCTTCCAGAGAACGCTGACCCGATTCTTGCAGCCATGTGATGGCTCACAGTCATCTGTAACTCCAGGTCCGGGTGATCCAACACCCTCTTCTAGCCTCCTCAGAACCAAGCAGGAGCATCGTGCCCAGACACACATGCAGGCATGCATAAAAATAAACAAGCAAACAAATAAATTTTTAAAACAATTCAGAGATGACAAATAGATTAGCCCAAACCTTGAGGAGACTTCAGGAAAGCCAATTTGGAGAACTTAAAACATGCCATGAAAGATTTATGCGTGGGCTGAGGAGATGACTCAGTAATTAAAGTGCTTGCTGCCATGAAGATTGGAGTTCGAATCCCCAGAACACAGAGAAATGGCAAGTGGGTGTGGAAGCTGTTCTTTACAGAGGGTCCCAGAAGCAAGCTCACTAACTAGACAAGCCATAGTGTCAAGCTCTGAACTCAAGTGAGAGACCCTTCCTCAATGAGCACAGTGGAGAGCAATCAAAAAAACTCCTGAGGTCAACCTTGGGCCTCCACACTCACTCACACACACACATATGCAACCACACACATGCAAACATGCACACACATGAATACAAACAAGGGATTTCTAGGTCTGGGGCTGTAGCTCAGGGGGGGCACTGATTTTCTAGGATTCTGAAGTTTGAGCCTCCAGCATTACCGATACCAGAAATTAATTTCATAAATATTTAAAGGTTAGACCTTTATATACCAGTAATTATATATTATAGTGGGAACACTTTGGAAGGATATGTCAGTCTCAGCTGTGTAGTATGTAGCTGAAGGCCGACCTCCAATCCTTCTGCCTTGGCCTCCAGAGGGCTGGAGCTCTAGGCTTACAGCACTGTGGAAACTCTCTAGCTGGTCTCCACAACATTAGTTACCCGACATTTGGAATATCTCTGCTGTGAGCTCCTGTTGCAAACAACTTAGTTTATTTTCTCTGGCAATCATCTGGTTTGTCCCCAGACCAGCTTACATCAGTTTCACGAGTTTTTGAAATGACAACTTAATTGAACCTTAGGCAAGTCCATAAAGTGTGTGCACAGAAAAGAACAGGTTCGGTTCTGGTGAAAATGGAGTCAGTGAAGGTAGGTACTCCTGACGGTTTCTGAGATGTCCCCTACAGGCTTGTATGTTTGGACACTTGGCTTCCAGCTTGAGGTGCTGTTTGGGGAAGTGGGGTCACTGGGATATTGTGCTGCAGGTCATAGCTGCCTGCTCTAGCCCAGCTCTCTGCTTCCTGGCTGGTTCCTTGTAAGCAGCATCGCCAGTAGGCTCCACTGCCATGGATCTCAGTTGCATATCTAGTAGGCTTCCATGAACCTCTGTTACATTTCCAGTAGGCATCCATGGACCTCTGTCGCATCTCCAGTAGGCTTCCATGGACCTCCGTTGCATTTCCAATAGGCTCCCACTGCCATGGACCTCAGTTGCATCTCTAGTAGGCATCCATGAACCTCTGTTACATTTCCAGTAGGCTTTCATGGACCTCCATTGCATTTCCAGTAGGCTTCCATGGATACAGTAAAGAGAGCTTCAAAGACGAACAAAACCTCTAAATGGTTTACAGTGTGTTAAAAATATATGCAAGCTAAAGGTTATAGTCCTTAAAATAAAAAAGAAAGAAAGAGTAATTGGGTGTGGTGGTACACACCTTTAATCCCAAAGCTTAGGAGGCAGAGGCAGACAGACCTCTGTGAATTTAAGGTGTGGTGGCACACACCTTTAATCCCAGTACTTGGGGGGCATAGACAGGCAGATCTCTGAGAGTTCAAGGACAGCCTGGCCTACAGAATTATTCCAGGACAAAGATATACAGAAGCCCTGTCTCAAAAAGCCAAAAATTAAAAATAAAAGAAATACAGTTTAAAATAAAGCCACATAAAGATGGAAAACACACAGAGAATATGGATACTGTATGCTATTATGTTCACTTTGAATTGTTTGAATGCTGTGGAAGGAGCAACAGCTGCTAAAAGATTTGCTTATAAATGCTGTTGAATTAATTCAAGATAGATATTTTGAAAATACCTTGACTTCAAAATTGAAGTCAAAAGGTATGTTACTTTGGATAAGAGGTTTTGCTTTTCTTTCCACAGGAAATGAGAAGCTGTGGATTCATTCTGAGTTAAAAAAAAATTAGGTTTGATCAAGGAAGACCACCTGAGAAATCTCCGGTAGAAATAAATGGTCCAGATGTCAGAGTTCTACATCCAGAACAGGTTCAAGACTGCTGCCTGAGATGATCAAGACTCACGGGATACTACAGGCAGGACTTGATCACAATTCTAAATTTTCTTTAGGTCTCCATAAGATTATCAGTGCCCCCAACCAGCAGGAAGTAGCCTGAAATACTATACCCACATTCTCCAAAAATGGACTATGGATATTTTCCTTTGTTTAAAAAAAAAGAGGGGGAAGCGGTATGGGACAATTTTGTATTCTGTCAATTATGTTTTAAATCAATGCTTATTGGCCAGTAGCCAGGCAGGAAGTATAGGCGGGACAACCAGACAGGAAGTACAGGTGGGACAATGAGAACAGAAGTATTCTGGGAAGAAGGAAGCTCTTTCCTCAGTCCTGTCCAGACACCAAAGAAGCAGGATGTGACCTACCCTGCTGAAAAAGGTACTAAGCCATGTGGCTAACATAGATAAGAATAATCAGCTAATATTAGTTAAAAGAGTTAATAAGAAGCCTGAGCCAATGGGACAATCAGTTTATAACTTATGGAGACCTCTGTGTGATTTCCTTTGGGGCTTACTAGCTGTGGGTTCCAGGCAGGACAGAAAACATCATGCTACACATGGACCTCTGTCACATCTCCTGGCTTCTACTGCCACGGACCTCCATCCCATCCCCAGAAGGCTCTATTGCCATGGACCTCCGACGCATCTCCAGTAGGCTCCCACTACCATGGACCTCCATCAGGTCTTCTCCACTATGAAGGACTGCAACTCCCGAGGCACAGGCCAAGATAGCCCTTTCCTTCCTTAAGCTGCTCCTGGCAGGTATTTTCTCACAGTGCCCATTCTAAAATGTTGCATTAGGTATGGGTGAATGGACCGTGAAAGCATATCTTAGTCACTACAGTCTCAAAACATTCTGCACTTACATTGCCTCACAAGTGCTAAGCCATTGCTCCATTTGAAGAAACCAACTGGAACTGGAAAGAGTGGGAGATAAAGTTTCAATGGGTTTTTGCAAGAGAAGTTGTAAGGCGATATTGGCAAATGAATATGCATGCCCATCTTCAGCTAGAGTAGACCTCATGCCTCTGTGATCTACCTACCTTTCTCTACCTTTTCCATAACCTGCCTAATTACTGCAAATGGGTGACTGTGGCTGCAAGGCTCTGACCCAGTTTATTAGCAGGATAGCCGTGGAGACAGCACAAATGCTAGCCAGATATGCTGCAGTGCTATTGACCCACACAGAAAGATGCCAGCCCAATGTGAATGTATGACTGGAGAAACAGAACCATAAGTCAACACGGACACGAGATGGAAGAGATGGCCCGTGACTTCCTTTATTTAGTTTCACAAGAAACTGAAATGGTCAGCCTTCAAAGATTTGCTTAGCATTGACTAGTTTTACAGCATAGAACAAGGGCTCGTTTACAAATGAAATAACACGAAAATCAATTGCATTGGGTGGCTGGGCATGGGCTTCTATTCTAACAAGAAAAAGGAAATACAGCTCTTTTTCCTGGTATAGCATCCAGAGGCCAAGGCACACAGACCTGGCCCTCTGTAGGATGAGGATATTAGGGCTAGGAAGCCTGGCAGGGAATGGCCCCCACTCTACAGTCTGTGGTCCACAGCAGCGCACTCCTCCTCTCTGGAGTTTCATTCAGTTAAACCCAGCCCACAGGGAAGAGAGTCCTGAAGAGAAACCGTGGTTGTGTGGGGGCCACTCTCTGCAAAGGGAAACAGCCTTCTGAACCCCATCTGCCCATGTCTTAGCCTGACACCCACCTTCCTGAGGAGTGACCCTTCACAGAAATTCCTGACCAGGCGAAACATCTTTGCTCTGGAAGTCCCATGAGTCACTCTGAACCTCTTCCACATTAAGAGTTTACAGCGAGGCCGGGCGGTGGTGGCGCACGCCTTTAATCCCAGCACTCGGGAGGCAGAGGCAGGCGGATCTCTGTGAGTTCGAGGCCAGCCTGGTCTACAAGAGCTAGTTCCAGGACAGGCTCCAAAGCCACAGAGAAACCCTGTCTCGAAAAACCAAAAAAAAAAAAAAAAAGTTTACAGCGTCAAGAGGGTCACAGCTGCCTTCACCCCTGCACAACGGAACTAACTGATTCACCTAGTCAGGGATTTCTGTGAAGGGTCACTCCTTGGGGACGTGAGTGTTGGGTTAAAACGTGGACAGTCGCGGTTGAGCAGGTGTGACTATCAGCAAGTGAGTGTGTATAAGTGTGTGAGTGTGGTTGTGCATGTGAGCTGTACATAAGAGATTATGTGTGAGCGGGTGTGGATTTGAATGTTGTGAGAGTGTGGGGTGTGCTTGGGCGTGTGTCTGTCGGTCTGCCTGAGTGCCCGTGAGTGAGTGTGTGTATGTATGAGTGTGTGTGCGTGTGACTGTAGATGTGTGTGTGTTGTGTATGTGTGAGGTATGTATGTATATATGCATATGTGAATGCGTGTAAATTTGTGTATGACTTCAATATTCTTCAACGCTTTCCATAGCATGAAATTCTCAAAAAAAAAGTGAAGGACCACAGCCGTGAATCAGTCCATGTCTTCACTGCCCATGTTTTGGCACCACCCTGAGGACATCTGAAGGGGACCAGACACAAGTGTCCCCAGACAGTTTCCCCACTCCGTTGCTCTCTCTCTCTGTCTCTCTGTCTCTGTCTCTCTCTGTCTCTCTGTCTCTCTGTCTCTCTCATTTTTTTGTTGCAGACTGCAATCTGTTCCTATTTCTTCACTTCTATTTTTAAACTGAAATTTTTGGTTTGAAAATAGCTCTAACCTAAGAAATCCTTGGATAAAAGACACAGAAAATTGAATTTCCAATGTCCCTTACCCCGCTCCTTCCATGTCTGTATGGTTTTGTTATTAAAACATTAGAAAGAAAAAACACAGTACTCTCTGGTTTTACTGTGAACTTATTGACTGCACATGTGTGCTATTTTAACTCTCAGGACTGTGTCTTTCCTCTATTTCAAAATACAATTTATACAAGCACATAGTACATCTCATGTTTTTTGTCTCCGTGCATCACAAGGAAGAAATTGATGCTGTGTGTGTTAAGTAATGCCAATCTTCTCTGCTCCGTTTTTGTAAATAAGAACATTCCTTGTCCAAGAATAAGATCCAGACGTCAGGTTTTCCAAAACAATCTCTGTATCCAGGGTACCCAAATAAATTCAAGCCATTTCAGTTTCAAAGCTCACATAGCTGCCTGCTCCTGATTGAGGGTCCTCTAAGAGCACATTAGTTAAATAAGCTAGTTCCCCCCATTTTTGTGCAAAATGAATATTCGCTACTCAAAAGAACATTCCCCATCATGATTACATAATCAGCTCAAATTTGTTTTTAAGCAATGTAAGACACACTTGAAATTCTACCTAACAGAAATAGCTAAAGCCAAACTCTAAAATATGTTAGTTGACTTGGAAAATATCTTAGATGGCCCACTTCAATACAGAACCTGAAATCTATAGGAATCAACATATTTCTCTGCAAACTAGATTTCAACAGTAATAACCGATAGCAGAGAGTAGAAATGACACCGTCTGACCTCGGCCAGCCTCCGTCACACGCTCATTCCGTCCTGAAACAGGAATGCAGCCAGGCTCCAGGTTGATGGAAGGGGAACAATGCCCACCACACACAAAAGCACACGTAAGCCCCGGTGGGGTAACAACAGAGCAAACCTTTGTAGGGTAGAAAGGGCTGGCTGGAACTCCACACAAAACCCACTGCAAACACAAGAAGTCATTTAGGTGAGAATGAGAATGAGAAAAAAGTCAGTGGAGCAGAAATCCTAAGCCGGTGTAAGCCGAGTGAGAAGTCGCTGGTCTAAGAGACGCAACATGCAGACACTTGTTGATTTGTCTATTACAAAACCCGGTGCTCTGTGCCATTCTTTCCGCCAAAATTGAATACATTCGTGCCAGCAAGTTCATAATGGTACCTTGAGGTCTCCTTCATCTCCAAACACAGGGCTGGGTTTGCCAGACTCTGCAATGTGTTCCTAGGCCTGAAAAGCTTTGGGAACTTCTGAGAGGCCACGCCAAGAGCCATGGAGCTAGACAAACACACAGACTGCACATCCCTGCTGAACTTGGTCATGCCGATCAGTGAGCACCAGCAGCTGGGGCACCAGGGCCCACTCACGGTTTCACTTATCTTTATCTGAACAGAACCCATCACAGAGCCTCACATCTGTTATTCGCTCGTGGGTGGGTTCCCAGGAATCTTTCTAAGTCACATAGCACAAAATGTGCCATTCTGAAGTGTGTGTTCCAACAGAGTGTGTATGAACACAAGTTGTGCGAACACCACCACGGCCATTTGCAGACTGTTTTCATCTTCTCAAGAAGAAACCATTCCCAAGGGCCATCATTTCTATCCCTCCCTGCACATAGCTCCTGACTGTACATTTGTCCTTGGATGGGATAGCTTATCTTTTTGTGGCTGTTTTCATTCACTTAACACAGTGTTTCAGGGTTTATCTGCATTTTAGCACACATCAATACTGATAATACTGGTTGGCTAAGCCACATTTTACTTATTCATTTATCAGTTGAGAGACACGCGGGTGGGTTCTTATTTCTGGATATTATAATATGGCTCTCTTCCTGCACAAGCTTTGTGTAGAAAAAAAGTATATTTTAGAGGACTGGGAGATTATTCAGCGGGCAGAGCACTGCCTTGCATGCTCAAGGCCCCAGAAACCATTTAAAGTCAGGCATGGTGGCACACTTTGTAACCCCCGTGCTCCCATGGAGACATGGGAGATGGGTGCAGGAGAATCCCCAGAAGGTCATGGGCCAGTGAGCCTGGCATGTGCAGTGCCGAACAGCAGGAGACTCTATCTCAAAAGAGACGAAAAGCAAGGCTAGACACAGAGGATTTCCCGTGACCTCCTCATGCTAGCTAGAGCAGGGGTCTAGTTTAACAGTAGAACCCTTGTCTAGCACACAAATTCTGGGTTTGATCCCCATTACCACCAAAGAATAAACACCATTCTGCCTACTGCCACTACGGCAGCAAAGCTCATCACTAGGCAAGCCTGCAAGGGAAGGAGAAGCAGAGAGACAAATCACTCAAGCTTAATAAGACCAAAAAGGGCATATGCTGGAAATTTGTTTGTTAGAAGCTCACAGTAGAGGTTGTGAGAGACTGAACGCTTGACAATGGAAGGAAAGAACTGGTGGGTTTCTAAGAGAAGGCAAGGACTATTAGTAGGAGCCTGGGAAGAAGGGGCAGCCACTAAGATCCCACAACCGGGAAAACTGTGAAGAGGTTGATTTTTAGAATGGTGCTTGTTTTGAACTGGATTGATCTCTCTAGGCCTGCATTGGTATAAGAAATGGGTCAGAGAAGAGAAACTGAAGTAGCCATAGGAATTAGAGATGTGGCCAGAAAATGTAAGCCAGGCCTTATCAGAATATTATACAGAAGGAAAGATACCAGCTCCCCCACTGCGTGGCTCATGCCATTTGCGTGTAAGTCTTAAGGGAACAGTAACCCCAGACTCTGTCTGACAACCCCACAGTTATGTTAGAAGTCAAGAGCCGGTCCTCATAGGCCAAACCAGTTGTAAATCACTTGATGCTCACAACAGAGCTATGACCACGTGAGAAAGACCCTCAAGGCTTTATGGGGGTGGTCTCATCAATTCTCAGCATCTTGTTGGAAGTCTAGGACCATTCTCCTCATTTAACAGATGGCACAACTCTGGGATGAGTATCTCCAAGACTTGGTGGGACCCTTGAAGTTTTGTTTTCACACCCACACCAAACAGTCATACTCACGTGGCCTAAGGCCACGGCCACAATAGAGGCTTGCAAAAATTATTCTTTAAAAAGTCAGGTATAATGCGGCAGGACACCCCATTCTCTAGGACCTCTATAGAGGGACAAAACCCCGGACTCCTCTCCCAACTGCCTCTGCTTCTCTAGCCAGCCAGCAGGAGAGTTTCCTGCAGGTAGACTGCTCCAATACTCATCTCCATCCACCAGACCCCACAAGCTACTAGCCCCATCCCACCCCCAAACTCGCCTGTTCTCCTGTAACCTCAGTGGAACTCTGAAACACAGCTTGTTACAACACTGAGGAGACCAAGAGAGAGGACCAAAAGAACCAACCAGGAGAGAAGACAGAAAGCAGGCTTAGAGAGACCTCAGTGGCTCCCTGAGACACAGACATTGACAGTACAGAGCAGACCAAGAACAATTCACAAAGACTCAGAAAGCCACTGCAAGGATTGGACCAAGACCCAAAGACACAGTTGGCCTCATTTGAAGGAAGAGATGGGTAGGCGCCAATGCAAAAATCCATTCAACAACCTAAAAAGCAATATGGGAACACCAGAACCCAGTGGAGGAAGACTTGACCATCCTAACCCAGAAAAAGCAGAAGAAGGCGACGTTAAATGTAACTTTATGAGGATGATGGAGGACTTTAAAGAGGAAATGAAAAACTTCCTTAAAGAAATGGAGGAAAAGACAAACAGTTGGAAGAAATTAACAAATGCCTCACAGAAACCCAATAAAACCAAGACAAAAATAATCGAACAAGTAAACAGTTCAAGACTTGAAGACTGAAATAGAGGCAATAAAGAAAACATAAACCGAGGGAATTCTGGATATGGAAAATCTGGGTAAACGGACAGGAACTACAGAAGCAAGTATAACCAACAGAATGCAAGAGACAGAAGAAAGAATCTCAGGTGTTGAAGATACTATAGAGGAAATAGATTCATTGGTCAAAGAAAACATTAAATCCAACAAATTGTTAACACAAAGTATCCAGGAAATCTGGGACACCATGAAAAGACCAAACCTAAGAATAATAGGGATAGAAAAAGGAGAAGAATTCCAGCTCAAAGGAACAGAAAATATATTTGACAAAATCATAGAAGAAAACTTTCCCAACCTAAAGAAGAATATTCCTGTGAAGGCATAAGAAGATTACAAAACACCAAATAGACTGGATCAAAAAAAGTTCCCTTGCCATATAATAATGAAAATGCAAAACATACGGAATAAGGAAAGAATATTAAGGGCTGCAAAGGAAAAAAGGTCAAGTAACATATAAAGGCAAACCTATCAGAATTACATCTGACTTCTCAATGGAAACCATAAAGGTCCTGGGCAGATGTGCTACAGACACTAAGAGACCACAGATGCAAGTCCAGACTACTATAGTCAGCAAAGCTTTCAATCACCATTGATGAAGAAAACAAGATGTTCCATGACAAAACCAGATTTAAACAATACATAACCACAAATCCAGCCCTACAGAAAGTACTAGAATGAAAACCCAACCCAAGGAAGCTAACTGCACCCACAAAAACACAGACAACAGACAACCTCCCACCAGCAAAACCCAAAGAAGGAAAAAACAAACACTACTACCAAAAATAATAAGAATTAACAATCACTGTTCATTAATACCTCTAAATATCAATGGACTCAATTCACCTATAAAAAGACACAGGCTACGAGAATGAATATAAAAACAGGATCCAGCCTTCTGCTGTATACAGGAAACACACCTCAACCTCAAAGACAGATATTACCCCAGATTAAAGGGTTGGGAAAAGGTTTTCCAATCAAATGGACCCAAGAAACAAGCGGGTGTAGCTATCCTAATATCTAACAAAATAGACTTCAAACTAAAACCGATCAAAAGAGATGGAGAACACTTTATACTCATAACAGGAACAATTCATCAAGATGAAGTCTCAATCCTGAATGTCTATGTCCCAATACAAAAGCACCCACATACATAAAAGAAATATTACTAAAGTTTAAGTCACACATCAAACCCCACACACTAATAGTAGAAGACTTTAACACTCCACTCTCACCAATGGATAGATCAACCAGATAGAAACTTAACAGAGAAATAAGAGAACCAACAGACATCATGACTCAAATGAACTTAAAGATATCTATAGAATATTTCACCCAAACACAAAAGAATATACCTTTTTCTCAGCACCTCACGGAACATTCTCTAAAATTGACCACATGCTCGATAACAAGGCAAACCTCCAAAGATACAAAAAAAATTGGAGGAACCCCCTATATCTTATCGGATCACCATGGTCTGAAGTTAGAAAGCTTGCAAACTCATGAAAATTGAACAGTGAACTATTGAACCACCCCTGGGTCAAGGAAAAAATAAAGAAATTAAATACTACCTAGACTTAAGCAAAAATGAAGACACAGTATACCCAAACCTATGAAACACTATGAAATCAGTCCTAAGAGGAAAGTTCATAGCACTAAGTGTCCACATAAAGAAAGTGGAGAAAGTCACATTAGTGACTTAACAGCACACCTGAAACTTCTAGAACAAAAAGAAACAGATGCACCCAGGAGAAGTAGAAGACAGGAAATAATCAAATTGAGGGCTGAATCAACAAAATAGAAACAACAAAAACAATACAAAGACTCAATGAGACAAAGAGCTAGTTCTTTGAGAAAATCAATAAGATAGAAACCTTTATCCAAAACTAATCAAAAGGCAGAAACAGAACATCCAAATTAACAAAATCAGAAATGAAAAGGGGGACATAATAACAGACACTGAGGAAATTCAGAGAATCATTAGATCATACTACTAAAATCTGTATGCCACAAAATTGGAAAAAGATATCATTTACCAAAATTAAATCAAGACCAGGTTAACAATTAAATAGACCTATAAACTGCAAGGAAATAGAAGCTGTCATAAAAAAAAAAAAACTCCCAAACAAAAAAAAAAAAAAAAGCCCAGGGCCGGATGGTTTTAGTACCAAATTTTACCAGAGCTTCCAAGAAAAGCTAATACCTATATTCCTCAAAGTGTTTCATATAATAGAAACAGAAGGAACATTGGCAAGCTCTTTTTATGAGGCTGCAGTTACCCTGATACTAAAGCCACACAAAGACTCAACCAAGAAAGATAATTACAGACCAATCTCACTCATGAACATGGATGCAAAAATACTCAATAAAATACTGGCAAACTGAATCCAAGAACACATCAAAAAAAATCATCCACTATGATCAAGTTAGCTTCATCCCAGAGATGCAGAAATGGTTCAGCATATGAAAATCTATCAATGTAATTCATCATATGAATAAAGTGAAAGAAAAAAAACATATGATCATCTCATTAGATGCTGAAAAGGCATTCAATAAAATCCAACACCCCTTCATGATAAAGGTGTTGGAGAGATCAGAGATACAAGGTACATATATAAACATAAAAAAGCAATATACAGCAAGCAGAAAGCCAACATCAAATTAAATGATGAGAAACTCAAAGTGATTCCACTAAAATCAGGAACAAGACCAGGTTGTCCTCTCTCTCCATATCCATTCAACATAGTTCTTTAAGTTCTTGATAGAACAATAAGATAACAAAAGGAAATCAAGGGTATTCAAATTGGGAAGGAAGAAGTCAAACTTTTGTTATTTGCAGATGATATGATAGTATATATAAGTAACCCTAAAAATCTACCAGGGAACTCCTACAGCTGATAAATAACTTTAGTGATGTGGAAAGATACAAGATCAACTCAAAAAATCAGTAGCCTTCTTATATACTAATGATAAAGAAGCTGAGAAAGAAATCAGAGAAGCGTCACCTTTCACAATAGCCACAAATAGCATTAACTATCTTGGGGTAATACTAACCAAAGAAGTGGAATACCAATTCAACAAGAACATTAAGTCTTTGAAAAAAAATTAAACAAGATACCAGAAAATAGAAAAATCTTCCATGCTCTTGCATAGGTAGGATCAACACAATAAAAAATAGCAAACCTGCCAAAAGCAATCTATAGATTCAATGTAATCCTCATCAAAATCACAACACAATTCTTCACAGACATTGAAAGTAAAATAGTCAACTTAATATGGAAAAAAATACCCAGGATGGCCAAAACAATCCTGTACAATAAAGAAACTTCCAGAGGCATCACCATCCCTGACATCAAGTTCTGTTTCAGAGCTACAGTAATAAAAACAGTTTGATACTGGCATAAAAATCAGAGAGGTTGATCAATGGAATTGAATCGAAGACCCAGATATTAATCCACACACCTATGAACAGCTGATTTTTGACATAGAAGCTAAAATTATACAATGGAAAAAAGAAAGCATTTTCAACAAATGGTGCTAACATAACTGGATGTCAACCTGTAGAGGAATGAAAATAGATCCATATCTATCACCATGCACAAAACTCAAGTCCAAATGAATTAAAGACCTCAATATAAATCCGAGCACACTGAATCTGATAGAAGAAGAAGTTGGAAGTAGTCTTCAATGCATGGGTACAGGAGACCACTTCCTAAATATAACCCCAGTAGCACAGACACTGAGAGCAACAATTAATAAATGGGACCTCCTGAAACCGAGAAGCTTCTATAAAGTAGAGGACACAGTCAATATGACAAAAAGACAGCCTACAGAATGGGAAAAGATCTTCACCAGCCCCACATCAGACAAAGAACTGGTCTCCAAATATATAAAGAACTCAAGAAATTAGATATCAAAATTCTAAATAATCCAATTAATAGGAAACAGAACTAAACAGAGAATTTTCAACAGAACAATCTCAAATGGCCAAAAGACACTTAAGGCAATGTTCTACATCTGTGGCCATCAGGGAAATGCAAATCAAAACAACTCTGAGATACCATCTTACACCTGTCAGAATGACCAAGATCAAAAATACCAATGATAGCGTATGCTGGAGTAGGTGTGAAGTAAGGGGAACCCATTGCTGGAGGGAATACAAACTTGTACAGCCACTTAGGAAATATGTATGGCGGTTTCTCAGAAAATCGGAAATCACTCTACCTCAGGATCCAGCAAAACCACTCTTGGGCATATACCCAAAAGATGTTCAATCTTACTACAAAGACATTTGTTCAGCTGTGTTCATAGCAGCGTTATTTGTAATAGCCAGAACCTGGAAACAACATAGATGCCCCTCACTTGAAGAATGGATAAAGAAAATGTGGCACATTTACACATTAGAGTACTAGTCAGAGGTTAAAAAAAAGTAACATCTTGAATTTTGCATGCAAATGGATGGAACTAGAAAACACCATCCAGAGTGAGGAAATCCAGACTCAAAAAGATGAATATGGTGTGTACTCACTCATAAGTGGATACTAGCCATAAACAAAGGATATTGGGCTGATAGTTCATAATGCTAGAGAAGCTAAGTAACAAGGTGAACTCTAAGAAAAACATATATAGAGCCCCCAGGAAAATCGAAGTAGACAAGATCACCTGATGAAATTGGGAGTATTGGGGTGGGGGGAGAAAGGAGAATGGAAGGGGAAGAGGAAAGAAGAAGGGGAGGGGCAAGGAGAACTTGAGGGAACAGGATAGCAAAGATGGATGAAGGCAGAGAAGAGAACAAGGAAAGAGATATCTTGATTGAGGAAGCCATTATAGGGCTAGCAAGAAACCTGGCTCTAGAGAAATTCCAAGGAATCCACAAGGATGGCCCAAGCTAAGACCCTAAGCAATAGAAGAGAGGGTGCCTGAACTGGTCTTGCCCTGTCATCAGACTGATGAATATCTTAAATGTCACCATAGAACCTTCATCCAGCAACTAACGAAAACAGAGGCAGACACCTGCATTGGAGCACTGGACTGAGCTCCCAAAGTCCAGTTGAAGAGTGGGAGGAATGAGAATGTGAGCAAAGAGGTAAAGATCATGATGGGTTCACCCACTGAAATAATCTACCTGAGCTAATGGGAGCTCACCAACAAAAGCTAGACTGGGAAGGAACAAGCATAGGACCAAACTAGTCCCTCTGAATGTGGGTGACAGTTGCATGGCTGGGACAGACTGAGGGGCCACCGGCAGTGGCACCAGGATTTATTCCTACTGCGTGTACTGGCTTTTTGGAAACCTATTCTTTCTGGAGGGATACCTTGCTCAGTCTAGATATAGTAGGGAGGGCCTTGGTCCTTCCCCAAAGCAATAAAGGTGGGGTATGTGGGGGGAATGGAAGGAGGGGAGGGAGTGGAAACTTGGATTTGTATGTATAATGAAAAAAAGATAGTTTGTTTTCTTTTTTAAAAAATTTTAAAAAGTCAGGTATAAACACTTCATGAGCCAAGAGCAAAATTAAGGATATTAATTAGGGTGCTTATTAGACAAGATAAAAGAACAATTTTACATTTCTAGTGAAGAATGCGAGCCATAACAGTAATTAGACACAATTTTTAGTAATGCAGACATACTAATGAAAAAACTAGAACCTTTATTATTTATTTTGTCTCATGGGTATTCAGGATTGATGTTTCTAACATTAAAATGTCTGCCTGTAAAAGTAATTCTAAGCTCACAGACCACACGAGGACAGGTGCAGGGAGGATGTGGCTCCCAGCCTGATCTTGCAGTCTGAAGCAAGTAAATGCTGGGTGCTTTGTGCCACGATCTGCAGTGTTTTACCCTGTCATGAAAATGAGTCACCTCAAAGGGAATGCAGAGCAGCACTGAACAGATTCCGGTGGTTTCAAACCCACTGGCTAGTGCCAGGAGCCATAAAGAGAAGCATTCTTGCAGCCAGTATTACTGAGTGCCTACTATGTGCCAGACTGCCTACTATGTGCTAATACGATCACAGTCAGTTTGTAGATCTGTGAGCAAGTCAGAAGAGCCCTCTAAATTCATGGGGATGGAACTGCAAACAAGAATGAGAGAGAAAGACAGAAACAGAGACAGAGAGAGACATAAAGACAGAGACGTAGACAAACAGAGAGAAACAGAGACAGAGAGAGACAGAAACAGACAGAGACATAGAGAGACCATAAAGACAGAGATGACAGACAGACACACAGAGAGAAACAGAGGCAGAGAGAGACAGAGACACACAGAGAGAACGTGGTGGTGTTGTGGAGATAGTAACTGTATTAAGAGTGGGAGCTGGGCTCACCTTGAGTAAAGCAAGGGCTACAGTGTGCTCTTCTCCACATAATCATTGGTCCAGGTTTCATCAGATGTATTGTATTTTTTCCCAAATAGATGGGGGTGAACTAGATTCTCATTTATTTTGATCTGCCTGCCCTGCATATTAGCAGAGTGGACCACCTTTAGCTATGTGTACATTATTTTCTGTCGTTTCATTTCTTTGTGCTTTGGGGAATTTTTTTGTGATAATAAAATCTTTCTGGCAGAGAGGGAGCCTTACTTGCCCTGAGTGAGCCCTCTGCCGCTGAGCTGCCTCCGCAGCCATTTCTTCCAGCGTTAACCCCTGCCGAACCCTTGCTTGCTCTTCATTTCCCCCCTTTCTTCCTGTTGGTGGATATCTGACTTTGCATCACTGCATCCAAGCACGGGGCTGAAGCAATTGAAGGACTGATGTCCCTGTTGCTCCTTGTTTCAAAGGTGTCAATCTAAAGAGGATGTGGCTGGGCTACATAGTTCCCATCACGGCACCAGAATGCAGGGAAAAGGAGCAGATGGGAAGAGGCCAAGGCAAAACAGAGGCCCCTAGGGCCCGCAGTGATCTAATTCCTCTAACTAGCCTTGGCTTCCTTGTGTGCAGAATGAGGACCATTCCTACCAAGCACAACGGACTCTTCCCAGTTCATTTAAAGTATGTACTGCTTGAAGGAATTGTATTGCCCACAATGCCAGGTACAACGTTCATGTGCACATGTTGTTTGATATGCTAGACTGAGCTTATCTTTAAAAGGCATGTAAGGTGCCGAGTATAATAGTATTCACTCAGCTTGGCTAAAATGTGAACGATGCAGCCAGAAAAGCAATTTATCAATTAACTCTTTAACCCAGGAGCGTTCCAGTCGACTTCCCTTGAACTAAGGAAGTAGTAGAATGTTTATATAGCAGCTAATTGATTTATAAATACTTTTGAGGAAATATTACATTGCCAAAATTTGGAATCACATTACAACACTAATACAAACCAAAATTATTCAATAGCACTTTGCTTTAAGTTTTTTTTTTTTTTTTAAAAAAAAACTTATGCTTAGTTTTGAGGAAACAATATTACAGTAAACGCTGGGCCTCAGTAGCCACACTGTAACTCTCTGACACCATTTCAGAAATGTGTCCCTGTGCCCTGCAGGGTGCATGCTGGTGTTTCCACCTCTGTGCTCTCGTTTCATCCTCTCAGAAGCCCTGTGAGGTATACACTGTTGCAGGATACTCCTTTACACTGTGTGAAGATGTGTCATTGTGATTGGTTTAATAAAGAACCAACTGGCCAATAGCCAGGCAGGAAGAGGCTAGGTGGAATTTCTGGGTACAGAGAGAACCCAGGAAAGAAGAAATGTGGAGTTTTCAGCTGGATGCAGAAGAAGCAGGACATGCAGGAGGAGAGGTAAAAGCCACAAGCCACAAAACAGAATGTAGATGAATAGAAATGGGTTCATTTAAGTCATAAGAGTTAGTTAGAAACAAGCCTAAGCTAAGACCCAGTTTTCATAATTTGTAAGATTCTATGTTGTTTCTTTTTTGAGCTGGTATACCAAAGAAAAATCCAACTACAATGTACTACTTATCTTCTTTTGCAAAGGAAGGAAGCAGGGGCTGCTGAGATGGCTCAGCAGTTAAAGAGTGTTCACTGCTCTTGCAGGGGACCCAAATTCCTCCTTCAGTTCCCAGCACCCACATTTGGGCAGCTCACTGATGTGGAATTCCCCTCTGTATGCTGTGAACGTGTTTTGTTACCATTGGTTAATAAGGAATCTTCTTTGGGCCTATGACAGGGCGGAATAGAGTAAGGCAGAATTCCAAGCAGAGATGGAGGAAAGAAGTAGGTGGAATCAAGGAGATGCCATGTAGCTGTCAAAGGAGAAAGATACCCGCCCTGGAACCTTACTGGTAAACAATTAGCCTTGTGGTAAAATACAAAGTAATATGAATGGGCTAATTTACTTAATAAGAAGCCTGAGCTAACAGGCCGAGCAGTGTTTTAATTAATATAGTTTTGTGTGATTATTTTGGATCTGGGCAGCTGGGAAACAAACAAGCAGCCTCGCCAACAAAATAGCACCAACGTGAGGCAACTATGTTCACATAAAACCTGAGAGAGCTTAAAAAGGAACTCTAGACAGAAAAGAACAGAGTTTAGCGCAGCTTCTTAGTAGCCATATTTTTTTTTCAGATGGGCTCTGTTTGCTGGAGGCAAGCAGGGTTGCCACATCTATTTTAAGAGAAGTCTTCCTGACTCAGCATTGGCAGCAAAGCTGCACAGCTTCTTTAGGGTAGGGTTTCCTAGCTAGTGCTAGTTGCGCGAACAGCTCTGGCTCTTTCAAGAGGCCCAGCACTTAAATGGGGTCTGTGAGCAGTGTGTTACAAACTTCTTAATAGACCCCCTATGACCCCTGGAGTTGGGGCAGTATACATAACTTTCAGAGGGAGTGAACATGCCTCAGCCATGTTGGACTGGGCAGAGTCAATAGGCAGAGATGCAGACTTGGTCCTAGCCATGCCAGCTTAGCATTTTTAAAAAGCACTCCTGGTCAGAAAATAATTGCAGATATGTATGCAATAAAGACAAATTCAGATTTAAAAGATCTCTGAATGGGTCACAGTGTTAGAGAAATGTACATAGGCTTGAGAAAGAGAGGAAAAGGAGTATAGATAGTTATAATATAAAAGAGTACAGACAGTCAGAGATTAAAGGGGTAAAGATAATAAAATAAACATTAAACTTATAGAAAAAGTAATAGAGTAATAAAAATAAGCCACATAAAGATGAAATATACACAGAGTCTTATTATGCATATTATTGTGTTTTCTGTAATTTTTTGACTGTGAATGAGCTAAGTACAGAGAGTCATTTCATTGTAGGGGCTGCTAAGCTAAACCAACATAAATGTTTTAAAGGTCTCTTGACTTAAATTTGGGTCTAAGGATATTTTGTTTTAGAAAAGAGTTTCTTCTTTTGTTTCCACAGAGAATAAGAACCTGTGGGTTCCTTCTAGACTAATATAGTTTGATGGACCAAGATCCTCCGAAAGATCTCCATAACCCCCCAAAATACTTTGCCCAACAAAAAGCAGGAAGAAGTTTGGAAAGAACTATGCCTAAATTCCCAAATATTGTCTATAAATGTTTGTTTACATTTAAAGGGGGATATGATATAGAGATGAATACCTTGCATTTGTATAGATCTTGATCTATATATTTTTAAACACACTGTAAACTGTTTAGAAGTTTTCTTCGTCTTTGAATCTATCTCTACTATATATCTCTTTTTCTGACCACATGAATCTTTAATTTGCTAAGCAATAGGGCTAAGATTAAAGCCATGACTTTAATAGCTGGATCCATTTCATTTCTTACCTTTCTGAGAGTCTAGCCTCATGGTGTAGGTACTGTCTGGAGCCATGTTTATTGCCAGAACTCTATGGACTTTCAAGGTCCCTGTCAGCACCAAGAAGTGTGCTGTCAGCTATTCATCAACACCATTTAAATGTTTGGTGTTGGGACCTCTTAAAAGGGCTGCAAAGTTTTTGCAGCTGAAGCTGAGTCAGAAAGCTTCTCTTAAATGAAGTGCGTTTGCCTCTAGCAAACAGAGACCACCCGAGAAAATGCTGCTACCAAGAAGCCATGCTTAACCATGTTCTTTTGTGTCTAGAATTCCTTCTCAAACTCTCTCAGGTTTTATGTGGATGCAGTTGTCCACAATGTCACCATTTGTTGACAGAGGTTTCTGTCCAACCCAGTCCCGCAGCCATTCCATCTCAAACACACACACAGAGGTCTTACATTAATTATAAACTAGTTGTCCTTGTAGCTCAGGCTTTTATTAACTAATTCTTACATCTTAAATTAGTCCATAATTCTTGTCTGCGTTAGCCACATGGCTTGGTACCCTTGTCAGTGAGGGATTCTCATCTTGCCTCTCTGTGGTTGGATGACGACTGCAAATTGAGTCTTTCCTCTTCCCAGAATTATCCTGTTCTCATTGCCGTGCCTCTACTTCCTGCCTGTCCATTTCACCTATACTTCCTGCCTGGCTACTGGCCAATCAGCATTTTATTAAAACAATGCAAGTAACAGGGTACAAGACCGTTGTCCCACAGCACATGGTAAAATACAAAATAATAGGAATGGGTTAATTTAAGATGTAAAAGTTAGTTAATAAGAAGCCTGAGCTAATAGGCCAAGCAGTGTTTTAATTAATAAAGTTTTGTGTGATTATTTTGGGTCTAGGCAACTGAGGAATGAACAAGCAGCCTCTGCCAACAACTTGCAGTCACAGTGGCTTGTAACCCCAGAGGGTCCATTGCCCCTGGCCTTGGAGGGCACCTGCACTTGTGTGCACACACCCACAGTTAGACACGCACACCCATACATAATTAAAAATACTAAATTTCAGCCTTTAAAAAAAAAGAAACTGAAATTCAGAAAACATACATCTCTTGTTCAATGTATGTGTTTGTGTTTCCATGCATTCAACATGTATGGGAGCAGAATTCAACCTGCTGACCTCAAGCATTACAATAGGATCTTTAGGCCTAACATACACAGGTCCCTGGGTTTGACTTTGAACACAGAAGACCAGAGAATCCAGAGGCCCATCTCACGGGCAAGCTGCATTTATCAGAGCATTTATATGACATTTGAATAAGCCTATGCCGCGGGAATCCTAGGGTCTCATGTGTTTTTATTATTCTTCCATACGCCACTCTCGAGAGAGCTGACAGAGAGACCACCTCTAGAACCTCATCACTCGGAGCTCTGAGTGGCCATGCATTTTACTAAGCAGGATGTTTAAGTGATTCTCTGTTCGACACTCAGAGTAGATGAGAAATAAACTAGATTGCTTGCTGTCATATTGTGCATACAAGCTTCAAGCATGGCCACTGACTTGTGGCCACATTCTAGAACTCCACCGGGAAGTCATTCCCTGAATTCCAAGTAGAAATGAGAAAATGATCACTGTGACATTGGTTTCAGACATGGCATTTGACTCCTCTTACGAGAGCCCTTCCACTCTTTTATATTCATGGCTTTTTATTTTAGAGATTCAGTGTGTGTGTGTGTGTGTGTGTGTGTGTGTGTGTGTGTGTGTGTGTGCGTGTGTGCGTGCGTGTGTGTGTGCGTGTGTGTGCGTGTGTGTGTGTGCGTGTGTGTGCATGTGTGTGTATCTGTGTGCCTGTCTCTGTGTGTGATTGTTTGTGTGTCTGTGTGTTTGTTTGTATGTGGGTGTCAGTCTGTGTGTCTGTCTGTGTGTGTGTGTGCATGTGTGTATCTGTGTGCCTGTCTCTGTGTGTGTCTGATTGTTTGTGTGTCTGTGTGTTTGTTTGTATGTGGGTGTCAGTCTGTGTGTCTGTCTGTGTGTGTGCGTGTGTGTGTGTGTGTGCATGTGTGTATCTGTGTGCCTCTCTCTGTGTCTATCTGTCTGTGTGTCTGTGTGTTTGTTTGTATGTGGGTGTCAGTCTGTGTGTCTGTGTCTGTGTGTGACTATGAGCACATGGATGCTAATACTCTTGGAAGTCATAAGAAAGAATCAGATTCCCCTGGAGCCAGAGTTGCAGACAGTTGTGAGCTGCTTGACACAGGTGCTGGGAAGCAAACTCCAGTCCTCTAGAAGAGCAGCAAGCCCTCATCACTGCTGAGCCATCCCTTCAGTCCTTTGCTTTCACGGCGTATTTAATGACTGGCTTCTTCCATATGCTCTGAGCAGAGTGAGCATAGCAATGTCAGCAAGAATCACTGTGTCTAAGAGATTCCAGGACTGGCTCCAGCACAGTTCGTGAGTTACACGGTGAGTCTGTTGTATTGAAGAGTCCTACTAAATATAGATGGCTGCTTCATTTCAGATCTCAGCCCCTGGAAACCAATAACTGTGCTTCCTTCGGTACTATCAAACAACAATCAGCCAGCAGCTTAAAACAGAGACACAGAGCATCCTAGACTGTGTCCACATAGACGTGCATGATTGAGAGTTACATTCTGTGACGACATTGTCCTGCTCACCAAACATTCCAGCTGTCTTCTGGAACATGGTAAGATGGTACTGCTGGCCTTGGGTGACTCTGGACATGGTTTTGTGTGCAAGAGAGAGATGTCACTTCCAGGCTGGGTTCCTTTCAACATATTTATGTGTATGTTTGTTTGGCTTCATATGATGTTTCTGTGTATGCATGTATGTCTGCATATGTTTCTGCGTATATATATATGTATGCCTGCATGTTTATGTGTATGTATGTATATATGCTTGCATATGTTTCTGCATTTCTATCTATGCCTGCATATGTTTGTACATATGTATGCCTGTATATGTATGTATTTTTGTATGTATATATGCCTGCATATGTTTCCGCGTATGTATGTATGCCTGAATATGTTTCTGTGTATGTATGTATGCCTGCATATGTTTCTACGTATGTATGTATGTATACCTGCATATGTTTATGTGCTCTGAGTGCATGCAAGAGTTCAGGGAAGCCAGAGAGGGCATCAGAACCCCAAGGACTGAAGTCACTAGTAATTGTGAACTGCCCTGAGACTGCTGGGAAGTGAACCCAGGTGTCCTGAAAGAGCACCTGGTTATTAACTGCTGAGCCATCTTTCCAGGCCCCAGGCTGGGCTTTCGATAATGCCAGGCAAGACCCACTAGAGCCCCCACCCCTCTGCTCAGGTGAATGGAGAGATGGTGGCCACACTTTCAGCCTGGAGTCCAGGGGAAGGACAAGTACAGTACAGAGAAGCACGGCACATACTCATCCAACCCACAAGGGATATGTGGCCCATCCAGAAATGAGCCTGCAATAGTGTGAGCCCTGAGCATGGGGTGTCGTTTGTGGCATCCCAGTGCACTTGTCCCCAGGCAAATGGCAGTATGAAACACGGTTTGGTGTCTCTAGAGATGAGCCGCAGATCTGGGTAATTTATTATCTGAAACTAAATGTGACCATCTTGTCAGGGAGAAATCCCTCCACACATAGTTCACTCTGCCCATTATGTTCCAAGCCCTGAATTCAACAGACCCAGGCAAAACTGAAAAGGGAAAGTTATAGTTCTAACCCTCCAAAGAGCCAGCTCTAATTTACTGTCCTGTCAAGGTTCTTCATTGTAAACAACAGAAAGCACTCTAGATAGTTAAGCAGAAAGGGAATTGATTAAAGATTTATTGGCTTACAGCTACCCAAGGGCCGGAGCACCACTTCAGACATACTAGTGTAGATTGCATACTGGGTGTAGTGATGCACTAGGGTATCATGGTGCAATCTACGCTAGGACAGACTGGGCAGAGGAGCCACGTACCTCCCACATCCCCATCACCAGACCCCTGGCCTCAGAGCTACGCTGTAATCCTCACGTTATCTGCTTCTTTATATCTGTAAGTTACCATCCAAACTCCCTCACAGGTATGTGCAAGAGGTGACGCTGGGGTCCCGTAAAGGAACATCAGCTGCAAAGGGAAACATTTTCTTAGAAAACTAGATAGTTCTGCAAACACAGGATGATAAGGAGGAAAAGGTACAACCCAAACAAAAGTTGGTACCCACCACGTCTGTGGTAGGGGTCATCTGGATGGCGGGGGTATCCGGGCTCGCTTTAGCCCCTGCTTGGTTTTTCAGAACCCTCCTGGGTTCTGTAGCTCTTCTTTGTCTTCTCAGACCATTCCAAACAGTCTCTGGTTTTCCTAGTTTCAAGTGGGCCTGTCACTCACAATCCCAGAGTCCTAACTGATGCAGAAGCAGCCTCACACTAAGGAATCCTACAGTAGCCAGTGGAAGCGGAGGCTGTAAAGATGCAGACCAGATGTGCTGAGCAATAATTTGGATGTTTTTTTTTGAAAAGTAACTGCATTAACAACAGCAGCAACAGAAATCAAGTATCATAAGACTCTAGTTTTGGTTTGAGAACCCGAATTGAGGTAACGAGCCGACTATTGCTATTTCCTTTTCTACCACAAGTCCTCATGAGTAACTTTTTGCAAAAAGAAAAAAAAAAAGAAAGAAGAAATGAAGAGAGGGGGAAAATGAGAGGTGGGGGATAGAAGAACGAATGGAACACAACATATGAATCTTGTGTATTTTTCAACCCATTGGCTGAAAAATCTTGTGTACCAGCTGCCAGCTTTCTGCCGAATACTACCTGAAAATAGGATAATATTGGACAGGGGCTGGGGAGATGGTTCTGTGGGTAAAATGCTTGCTACTCAAGCATGAAAACCCGAGTTCATATCCCCACACACATGCGGAAAGCTGAGCATCACATACCATAATTCTAGCCTAGGGAGCCAGAGACAGAAGGATCCCTGGAGCTTTGAGTCCAAACAGTCTAGCCAACACCAGTTTTAGTGAGACCCTGTCTCAAAACTGTGGTGGGGGACCAGGGATAGAGAGGTGGCTCAGTGGTTAAGAACACTAGCTGCTCTTCTAGAGGACCCAGGTTCAACTTCCAGCACCCACAACCTAGCAGTTCACAACTGCCTGTTACCCCAGTTCCAGGGGATCTGATGCCTTTGGCTTTCTCAGGCACCCAGTCTGCAAGTGATGCCTATATCCATGCAGGCAAAACACTCATACACAGAAAATAAAAACAATAAATAAATCTTTATTTTTCAAAAAGGCAAAGCAATAGAGGAGGACATAAGACATCAGCTTCTGGTCTCCACATAAGGGCACACAACACATACACACCAAAGAATGCCATTAACAGGTAAATAATTAAACAATGAAGATAGCTAGAGACATTCATAACTATATAAACTCACAGGACATATAGAGAGGACAATGTCTGGGTTCAGTAAAAACAAAATCCCTACAATCTCTTTCTAGGTCCCAGGTCCAAGATTTCCAAAATAGGTCAACTGGAATAATATAAAATATGAGAAACAAATAGCCAAAGGGAAGACTGCAAAAATGATACTGAGTCATTAGGGAGCAGGAAGGGCTCAGCTGTTTAGAAGAGGACCTTGTGCTTAGAGCGAGTGCTCAGAACTGACTGATTCTAAGTGGACATCTGGGAGCTAGCCCCAGAGTGGAGCAAGGAGAGCCTTCTGGTGGCCCTTCAGAAAGACAGACAATGGGCTCTGAAAACTGGGGTCTGCTGAACATCCCTCTCCTCCAAAATGAAGTGACTGAACTCTTCCTCCAACCCAGTGAGAAATCTCCAGCATTTCCCAACATACTTCCTTACTTCTTCTCTTTTGTTTCCCGTTCTGTTTTATTTTTAAGTTAGACCAAAAACAAAAACTGGAGGGTGGTGTCATAAAACCCAAACAGTGCTACACTGGTTAAATATATTTTTTTATGAACAACCCTCCCCAATATCCACTTCTGGCCCTGGATGAATCAATGATTCATCTATATCCATTCATTTTCTCAGTGTTGGGGCAAAATAACAACAGAAGCAAGTTAACACAAGAAGCATTCCCTCTGGCTATGGTTTCAGAGAGTACCGCCTACCGTTGATACCCTCCGTCATGGGTATCACCCATCACAGACACCATCCATCATCATGGGTGCCACTCATCATGAGCACCATCAGTCTTGTGCATCATCCTTCGCGGGTACCACCCAATGTGATGAAGAAAGCACAGAGAACAGGATGGAGGAGTTTATGGTGACAGGATCATGAACTTGGACTCCTCACATCTCTGAAGATCAAGAACAGGAAACAGAGAGGAAGGAATGCTAGCTCCCATGGTCTTGGGCATTCAAACTCTTGGTCCCCAGTTGGTGGTGCTCTTTGGGGACATTTAGGAGACAAGGCCTAACTGTAGGAACTTTATTTCTGGGGCAGGCTTTGAGAGTAAGAAGTTTCACTTCCCTGCACTTTGTTCTCCCTGCTCAGTGCTTACCATGATGGAGGTGGGCTCCCAGAATTCTACTCCGGCCACTGTGTCTGCTGCATCTTCCTCCCCTCTAAGATGGACTCGAACCCTCCAGGACCATAAGTTAAATAAACTCTTTCTTCTGCAAGTTGTCTTGGCTGTGGTGTTTTAATCACAGCAACAGAAAGGTAACTAAGGTACTCGATTTGTCTGTCTTTCTCAGTTCCCAGCCCATGGAACAGTGCCCCCCTCCATATTCAGAGTGGGTCTTCCCACCTCAGAAAATCCTGTGTCAATATGGGTCAGTATTATAGATATGCCCTAGGTGCGCCTTCTCCATAACTCGAAATCCAGTCCAGTTGACTTTGAAGGTCAACCTTCATCACATCATCTTTCTTAACAATGACAGTACAAAGGGACCTTTCCCTTTGTTGTAGATGGTATGCATATGCCATACTGTCATGGAGCTAAGAAGTATTAACTTTGCTTGTCACTTTTTAGGAAAAACACCTGCTCATTTTGCAAGTATTTGGCTCAAGGTTGTAACTTCAAATGCTTTCTGAGATTATAAAGGTAGAGAATAGAGGGGATGCTAAGTGGGATCCCACAGGGTACCCCATCTGAAGAAGTTTACATTAGGATATAGGTGGGCTCAGAGCAAGATCCCACTGGATAACTCACCTAAAACATTTACACGAGGGTATAGGTGGGGCTCAGTAATAGAGCACTTGCTTATAATGTATGAGTTCTGAGTTCAGTTCCCACTACCAGAAAAAAAAATGCTGTGATTCAAATTCATTGGCTAGATTTACCTTCTGAGTAACTAACAGCCTTGCTTGCTATTAGTTTAAATTACATATGCCCCTAGATTGTAAGGCTTCTAAAATTCAATTTTCTTTCAGTCACTTGAATAGGATAAAAATGCTTGTTGGAGACCATATTTCCCCATCCTCCTTTTCCAGAAACCTCCACAGGACACTGATGGGTCCACTGTGACATATCTAGAGGACCCAGGTGCTTTTTGAAAAAGATGCTTATCACTGCTGGCGAATTGCTATGCTGAGACTTGTCTCATGGTAAATGAAGCAGGCTCCTGTTACTTCCCCTGTATCGCAGAACAAAGAGCCCAACTTCTCAGAAACAGGCCTGCAAGGCTATCATTGCACAGATGGAAAAACTCAAGGGCCCTCCACCCTTGACAGTCTCCCGTTTAACTATGAGGCCCTGATTCTCTTCACAGACTGAAAACGGAAATCCAGTTCTATTCGAGAAAACTGGCAGGTCATTTTTCTCCTCAGAGAAAATGGACCGCACAAATTATACCCAAAAACCTAATATCTCCACCGCTGGCTGTTGAGAAACAATAGAGCCTCCATTATCAGCCCTCAGCCCACAGAACACTCTCCAAGAAACTAACTGCAGGATTTGGGTGGAAGCAGAGCCGTGGTCCCCACTGAAGGCACATCAAAACTGCAATAAAACCCCGCTTTTTGAAATGAAACTAAGCAACTGCTATTTCACACCCACATTCCGCTGGAGCCCATTCAAATCCTCTCCGCCGACTTTGTTTCAAATGAAAATGTTCAGCTTCCTGGGTAGTGCGAGAGGGCTGATTCACGCTGCTCCCTGTACGTCAGAAGTATGGGTACATATGCAAAACCAAAAGGGCTGGATATGACTGCTGAGTTCGAAGACTGTCGCCATCAAAAGAGCTGGTGCTTACCCCCCCCCCCCCCATCTAGATGTCATCCGTCCTCATCTCCCAGGGCTTGAGGATTGGAAGTCCTGATGCGCAAGAGGACGTCATATTTAGAGCTAGTTCTATACAGCTTGGTAAAGGGAATACAGGACGAGGGAGCGATTACAGGAGAAATATGCCTTCTCTCGGTGCCACAGGCAACTCAACCCACCCTTCAAGGGATCTGAGAACAACAAGGCTCTTAAGGCAATTGGGTAAACAGGGGAGCACCCCACACACTTCCCCATCTTCTTGCTGACAGCTACAGAATTAGAAAACTAAGATGACAAGAAATAAGCCCACATTTGCCATATGGTTTTTCAGAACAGGAAACAGTACCCCCCCCACACACACACACAATGCTCCAAAGGATCTGTAACTCACCAGCCAAGACAGCAGCACATTGCTGGGTTCTGTAGCCCAGTGACTCAGAAGTCACTCTGCTTGCCAGAATATTAAATGTCAAGTGACATCGCTCTGAAAAGACATTTCTCCTGGAAGCCTGGTCCTGAATGAAGTTCTCCAGAACAAGCAAGGCCTACACGTTAAAAAGCTGCTTCCTCATAGATGGGCTGCCAACTTATAAGGGGTACCATATACACCCAAGAGTACATAAGAAGCCTACATCACAGAAACCACATATAACCCTCTGTAAATAAATCCCCTTGAGAACTTCACCCACGGGAATCCTAAGAAAGCAACAACAGAATCCAGAAACACGCAGGAAACAGACAGCAGAGAAAGGGGCGTCAGAGATGTTTTGATCGAGGCGCACTGTGCCAAGTTGACAGGTTGCAAGCACTGATGAGGTGCTCGGAGTCCGTAACTCACAGAAATAGGCAGTTTCCAAGATTGCCACAATCAAAAGGGGCCGTGCTTACCCACCCCTCCCATCCATCCTCACCTCCCAGTGCTCAAAGGCTAGAACTCCTCGTGTGCAAGAAGACATCTGTATGGTTCTACCGCCTGGTAAAGGGGGATGCAGGAAGACTCTGCCATCTCTCTGTGTCTGTCTGTCTGTCCCGATTGTTTCCTTTCAAAGTAGCAGAAGCTCTGATTAAGGTGACAATATAATTGTTGAATGTTTACACCTCTCACTCCTGCAAAGAAAGCTTGGCGGCAAGCGACACTCTGCAACCCTGTGAGTATATTCCATGCAGGCTCTCACCACCCAGAAAGCTGCCCACAGAACAGAATGTGCTCTCCTTTTACCAACATGGAAGTTGCCCAGAACTAAGACTCCTGTGAAACTGTTAATCAGTAATCTCAAGCAATTAAATTAAAATAGTAAAATAAAACATAAAAGTTCAATAGGTAATTTCCAAACTCAATTTTAGTTTATCATTGGTGCATTCACCTTGAATTATACCATGTCTGGTAATGCTCAAAAGGAACAAGGTTTATCCCCAAAGGGGTGTAAGATGGTGAACTCTGTTATCAGAAGTGATGTGGGACACGCCTCTGTATGCTGTGAATATGTTTTATTATCATTGATTAATAAAGAAGCTTCTTTAACCTATGACAGGGCAGAATATAGCAAGGCAGGAAAGCCAAACTGAATACAAGGAGAAAGAACACAGAGTCTGAGAGATGCCAGTAGCTGTCGGACAAGCAAGATGTGAAGTAACAAGCCATGTGGTAAAATATAGAACAACAGAAATGGAATAATTTAAGTCGTAAGAGCTAGTTAATAGTAAGCCTGAGCTAATAGACCAACAGTTTATAATTAATATTAAGCCTCTGAGTGGTTATTCAGGAACTGGCAGGGGGGAGAGAAACCTTCAGTTATACAGAAGTCAGAAAACAAATAATTGGCCTTTCCAGTTTTGAGGATGATTTTAACTCAGCTGTAAAAGACTAGCGAAGTGAAATAAATCCAGAATCCTGCCTAGGAAGCAGGCAAGATGAGATATATATTCTTAAAATAAGTAAATGACCATGGAGAAGATAATCTAAAGACAATGATTCCGTAGGAGGCTAAGAACTTAATATGTACAGCAGTGATAGTCTACTTCTTATATCATTTAACCAATGACATTTATTTAGAATCACCCTTGAGAAACAAGACCTAATGGTATTCACCTTCCATGTGTTAGTGTCTCTGGAGTTTCCTAGGGTCACTGTGGGGAATTAAATTCCTCCCAGTTGAGAACACTTTCACCTGAGATAAATTCTTGGGTCTTCACATGAACACAGCAACTCAGTCTCACAGAAGGCATTGCTGTTGCCATTACAGGTAGCAGACAGATGAGCATGGAAATAGGAGTAGATTCTCAAAGAACCTTGACATGAATGGTCATGGATAGAAATGACCCTTGACGTGAATGTTTGTGGTAGGAAAGAGCAGAAGATTGGCAAGACGGGCTACAGAGAACAGGACTTGGGGTATGGCAAAGGAATGCAAACAAGCTATGATCGTCCACATTTGAGAAACAGCTAAGGCTGAAGACTTGGGACAACTTAGAGAAAATAAAAGCTGTTATATTGACTTTATAACATGCTAGACACTGTACTAAGTTTCTTTCTAATTTAGCTATAATGACTGAACACCGGTACTCAGACCCTTGTCCCGTGAGCCACACTCACCTCCAGCCGACCCCACTGTAGTACCACCTGCATGCAATGATCCCAAATCACTAATTCAGCGTGGACACTGCCTCCAAGCCCCAGATTCAACATGTTTGACTGTCTATTTGACATTTCCTACTGACTAGCTAAAGGATATCTGAAGTCTGGAGACATGGCCTCCTTTCTGTAGTCCACCAAAAGCAAACGGAATCCATTTGCTTTGCCATGTGCCTTCCAAACACAGCCAGGCTCCTCCCCTTCTTGCCACCCCCACATCTACTTCCTGCCTCCATTTCCAGAATGGGTCTCTGCTCCAGCCTCCTACAGGGCATAGAGGTGAACCCCACTACACACACACATACAGACACACACATACATACACACACCCAGTGACCTGAGTCTATGCTTTCCAAACCTTGACGCTTGTAAAACAGGTTCTAGTCACCAACAACTATGGAGACAAAACCTTGGGACTCCCTGAACAGCAGACAACCAGCATGGAGAAAGGTTCCGAAAGGGAACGTATCAAAGACAAAGTGTTTGAGGACATCCGCAGAGGGACACAGCAAGCCAGGCTCTTCAAAAACATCATCCCAGCTCCAAATGTCCCCTTTGTTTTTTTTTTTTTTTTTCTGACTGATCTTCCTTCACAGGTTCAAGGCCTGCATCACATAGAACTCCTTTGCTGGGCCCCCAACCACTTAGAATTCAGTTTGTACTCGCAGCATTTGACCCCACATCTAGTGGAAGCCCTTGACAAGAGTTGTGAATGCTTAACGCCGCATCTCGGGAACTGCATGGGCAGCGTGAGAAGGGAGTGGATCTTTTAGAGTAAGCCTCGCTTAGTCTTTCTATAGGAGGCACATTTTAGAGACAGAAAACAGATCTGTGCTTATCCCAGAAGATGTCAGCGTAGCCTATTGAGTAACTACAGCCATGTGGGAAGACGGAGGGCAAAGCACGTAAAGGAACTGGGGGAAGGAAAGCCCTGGAAGAATGAGGGAGGGTATTAGAATCGGAGAGGAGGAAAGCGGAGGTAGGAGCAGATTGGTAGAAGTGGGGGCGGGACAGATGTCATCAAGAAAAAGAATGACTCTAGCCAGCACATCCAGCGTTGCTTCAGAGGATGCCATTGCGGCCGGAAGCAGGAGTGATGGGCGTAAGCGCCTGGCAAGCTGCTCCAGCCTTCAGTTCCCAGTCTTTCCACTCTTAAGTACCATGTAAATGATGAGCTCCCAAAAGAAGGTGGGAAGTCCAGGCTTCAACAACCAGAGCTTAAAACTGACCTACTCAATGAAGCGTGAGGCAGGAAGTTAACGAGGCAAGGAAGAGAGCGCCTAGCCAGCGATGTAAGACAAACCTAGGTTTGACCCTGGAGGGTCTAATTATTTTCCCACTAAGCGGTGCTGGGGCCTTGTCTTCTCACCCTGTGACAGTCCCAAACCCTGGGTAAGAACTGGTGGGAACGCGGCTGGAGAGCAGATCTTCACCATCACCTAGACCTGGTGCAAGAGCCTTTCACAGAATCTACCCATCCGGCTTTGTCCAGGCCTGGGTGGGAAAACACAAGGACATCCATGCTTCCTTTGCTTTCCCTTACTGCTACGCAGCGGCCCCTCCCTCACTGGGATGGGTATGGTTGCTGGGTGCTCTATTCCTGGAAGGAGGCCTGCCAAACTGGGCGCTAGCAGTGGTTGGGTGTGGATGGACTCTGCTCAATTCCACTTCAGTCAATGGGGCCATTGAACAGACTAAAGTTCCAGGGAGAGCACAGTTAGAAGGAAGTGGAAGAGTCTCTAGGGCCCAGTGGGGAGGTCCACCGGCCTGAGCCAAAGGCTCCCCAGCGCCGTCTGGGTGCCGGCTCAACACCAAAGTCCAGGTCTGCACCGTTTGCAACTGACCTTCCTGCGGGAAAGCCCGCGTGGGGTGCAACAGCTCGGCTCAGGCGACGTGCTCCCGCCACTCCGGGGCAGTGCTCGGCGCCCGCTGCGCACGTAGGTCACCTGCCTCCTTCTGGCACCGCGCGGAGGGTCGGGTGCGGGCAGCAGGTGCGGCCGGGGAGGCTCCAGGGGAACGCGGCGACCCGGAGGTCCGGAACCCGCGCGGTGCAACTCCATGCAGAGCCGCAGGCCCAGCAGCAGGGCAGCACCGAGCAGCCACCGGGGCAGGACTCCGCAGCCGCGCCCGGGAGGCCTGGCTGTGGCCATCACGGGGACCCCGGCCTCAGGCTGCACTCTAGGTCCCACCCTCAGCTCCGCGCCGCCAGCACAGAAGCGTCCCCACTGGCCCCAGGCTGCCAACTGTGGCAACTCCCCAGCGGGCCGAAAGTCGGCCCGCCTTCCTCTCTCTGTCACAGAGGAGGCCCCGGTGTAACCTTATCCTGCCCAGCAGGAAGAGCGACGGGGCGGTGGGCTAGGCGCGCACCCATGAGACAGTCACAGAGACATCAAGAACACGTTCCTGGGGTCCTGGGCTCTGGTTTCATTTGCTAGTGTTACTATTAGACACAGAGGAGGGGTAAAGGTGAGCTGCCAGGTTTTGCACCAAAGAAAAAGTTCTATCAAGCAGTTTTGTGCCATATATATATACTATATATATATATATATATATATATAGTATATATATATATATACAAAGCATACTTATGCTCGGGTTTACAACTTCTCTCCCTCAAGGAAGGAGGGGGGGAGAGAGAGAGAGAGAGAGAGAGAGAGAGAGAGAGAGAGAGAGAGAGAGAGAGAGAGAGAGAGAGAGAGAAAGAATAGCACTCCATGCAGAAGAATCAAATTAGAGTTATTCCGTTTCTAAATTCTGCCCGGAGCCAATCCGTGCTTTCTCTGTGTGTTATGAAATGTGTGGGGGAGAAGGGAAGGGGAAAGCCAGCTAAGACATCTGACAGCCGGGGAAGAGGGAACAGAAGTTACCGTGGCATGATGAAAATCAAATTAATTTAGCTACACACACACACACACACACACCTCCCCGCTGCCTTGCAGAAAGGCAGAGGGACAAATTTATCTCTGGGCAAAAATGCTCCCCAGCTGGTACGGCCATCATCACCTTGACCTCAATTAGTGAAACCTAAATGCTCACAGTTAGAAGCCTGGGGTTGATGTTCCACTTTCAATTGTTAGGGTTCTTTCCCTCCACCTGTGAGGGGTGAGTTTGATTTCTACACTTACATTTGGGTTCTTTTGGATCCTTTGCTTTTTTAACTATGGCCAGGTACACACACACACACACACACACACACGCACACACACACACATGCCTGCAACATAGACAACAGAGACCTAGGATGAAGTCTGCCCCCACCCCCACCTCCGCCCCATTTGAATTTTGGTATTTTTCCATAGGGCATTCTGCTCTCTGAAATGCCCATCCATTTTTAGCTGAAGACTTAATTTATTCTCTGTCACAGAGCACTTAACCTGTTTTCCTCCAGCCATAGAGCCTGGCAACCCAATCTAGACCATTCCCTGGCCACCCCAGTCCTCAGTTATTATGCTTGAAAACATACACACATGATTGGAAGACAGACAGACAGACAGGCAGGCAGGCAGGCAGGCAGGCACACAAACAAACAGATATCCACTTGCTCACCTCCAGGGAATTTGCAGATAAAGTCTGCTTTAAGGAATAAAAACAAATACCTTTTTATTCACACAAACTGTAGGAGACAGTCTCACATCCTGTAATTATTTACATGAAGTGAGTTTGAATCACAACTCTCTCATTGAGCGACAGGAGACACTAAACAAGGAATTTGGCTTGCCTGAGCTTCTGCTTCCTGTGGGGAGACAGACCTATATTGAGGGTTACAAACATCACATAACTATTATATATTCCGTGTTTGAGTAATACCTAGCCCTCAGGAGCTAATTTTTTTTATCATTTACCAATAAAGAAAATTCTGGATATTGTTATAAAACAGTATGCAATTTTTTAAAAGTGGAAATTACAAGAAAAGACAAGGTAATCTATAAACACCATTGACTTGAGGTTTATGAACATCTTTTCTTGACTTAGGAGATCCAAATTAATATGATAAAAATACATTCTTTGTGTGTATGAAAACACCACCTGACACCCATTGTTATGTATAACCAGAATATGCTAAGTATTATGGTTGGTTTTAATGTCATCTTTCCACAGATTAGAATCACTTCGGTAGGGAGCTACACCTGAAGAACTCTGATTGTCTCCATTGATGTGGAATGGCCACCCATACTATGGGTAACACCTTTGAGTAGTGGCCCAGATTAAATGACAGTATTTCAGAATGCGTGATTTCCCACCTTTTGCTTCCTTGACCTTCCTCTGAGTTGATCTACCCTGCTGTGCTCCCAGGGCAGAGGGGCTGATTTCTCCACCACAGCAGAACCAGCATTCCCAAGCTTTTGTCGTGGAATAGGGACAGTGCTGTCCAGGAACTTCGCAGGCCTCTAAAGTCAGACTGGTACTTCTGAGGTCCCTGCCCTGGGGACTGGGTAACTACACTGTCACTCCGAGACTGCTTTCTTGGTGTGGGAGAATTGTCTGTATTCTTTCAATCATGTTATAAATAAACGCTGATTGGCCAGACAGAAAATATAGGTAGGAAAACCAGATAGGAAGGAGAAATGATGTAATGAGAACAGGAGAACTCTGGGAAGGAGGAAATTGATTCCTCCCACTCTTGCCCAGACCATCGAAGCAGCAGGATGTGATCTGCCCCATTGAAAAAAGGTACTGAGCCACATGGCTAACATAGATCAGAAAAATGGGTTAATCAAGATGTGAGAGTTAGCCAGTGAGAGGCTAGAGCTAATGGGCCAACCAGCTTTGTAACTTATAGAGATCTCTGTGTTATTTCTTTGGGGTTTGCCGGCTGTGGGATACTGGGTGGGACAGAAACCCCAACAAACAAGCAGGCCTGGCCCCCTTCATGTTATACTTTCTGGAACTACTCCCACTGTTGAGGCACCCAGCCTCAAGAACCGAATATTGGGTTCTCAGAGTCTCAGATGTGAGTTGACTACATTATTTTAAAGCTTGCTTGATAATATATTTATCCAGTTGGTTCTGTTCCTGTAGAGAACCCGACTAAAACACCAGCAGTTTCAAGAACATGTAAGACTCATGATCCTGAGGCTGGGGCTGTAGCTCAATGGAAGATCATTTGCCTAGAGCATGCAAGCCCTGTGTTCCATCTCCAAACTCAAGATTCTACAAATGCTCTTTAATGAGTAATATACTTACACAGCGTCATTTAAAACAACGTTTATAGTGTTTGCTAAACCTGGTTCAGCAATGTCTGCTGTAGATTTCACTAGAAGTAGTTTAGTTTAGTTTAGTGTTTTTTTCTGAGTGGTTAACACAAAATCTGCATATTGTGTAAAGAAGCAATCTTCTCAAGATCACGGTGCCACTAACATATGCCCTCTGCAAGTTTCTCTACAGAGAGGACTCAAGAAGATGCCCCTCTATTACTAGAATGGGGTATTTAGTAAGACTTCCGGCTGAGAAGAGAGCACAGCACAGGCATGGATACATGCAGAACAGTGTAGCCCTTGAAGAGAATGAGCAAGATGATCTCATATTTTCCCTTATCTCATTTTATGCTTTGTTAGGGGAAGCTGTTAGTTTATTCCCAGCTGGTCAGACCCCCAAAATAATCACACAGAAATCTGTATTAATTACAATACTGTTTGGCCCAATAGCATAAGCGTATTGCTAGGCAGCTCTTATATCATAAATCAACTCATTTCTATTATTTTATATTGTACCACAAGGCTCATGGCCTGTCAACAAGGTTCCAGCTGGTGGCCTGCATCTTTCTCCTCTGGCAGCGCCATGGCTTCTCCTTGATTCTGCCTACTCTCTCCCTATATATCTCTTCCAGCCTGGAATTCTGTTAAGCCATTGACCAAAAGCAGCTTCTTTATTAACCAATAAAAGCAACACATATACAGAAGGATTTCCCACATTGTTTTCCCCTTTCTGTTAAAATAAAAAGGAAGGTTTTAACTTTAACATAGTAAAATTATATATATTAAAACAGATATCAAGCAAGAATTACAGTTACAATATTTATATCTACTTTATCGTTTGTCATAACTAAGGAAAACTATAACTGTAACTATTCTTCAACTCCATCAAAGACTCCAGAAGGATATAATGTTACCTAAGTAAACAGAAAGTGCAATGTAAGCAACTTCCAAAACTCTAGAATTGATAGAGACATCTTGCTGCCTGGACAGTCACCCAAAGTTGTTTTGTAACACTGGGGCATCCATCTTCAGCCCACAGGCCCATAGTATCTGGCAGACTTTTCCATGAAGCAGGAAATTTTGAAGACAGTTCTATCTATATTGGCAGTTTGTCAGTCACTTTCTTCTGTGTCCTGCAGAATGTCTAGCAGACTCTTTCATGAAGTAGGAACCCCAAGGGATTGTCTCATCTTTAGACAAGTTCAGCAGTCATTTCTCCGTGGGTCCTATATGTCCAGTTCATATAGCATAACAACAGGCAGTCCAGGCAAGAGCAGTTTTTTGCCCAATGGCTAACAAACTCCATAAGGCGCCTCTTCAGTGCCCATCATCCTCTTGAAGTAGATTGGTGCTGCCAGAAGCAGATGAGTCTCATTGTCACGGAAAGACCTAAGTCATTAAAACATTTTAAATGCCATATTCTGAAGGTCTCTGAAAGAATTGAAGAATATCTATTTAACTGAAATATATCTCTATATATCTAGAAAACCTAACATGACTAGAAGCTTGACTGTTATAGATGACTATCTATTAATCTATATTTCTTAATTATACATTACATTTTTTAATGAGCTGCATAAACACAATACCTTAATCAAGAGCAGAAATATACATATAACAAAACTGACCTAAAATTTATATCAATAAACCAAGATCCAGACCAAAGTAAAGTATCCATCTCTATTTCATATCCCCCTTTAAAAATAAACAAACATTTATAAACAATCAGTTATGGAATTTTGGTGTAGTTTTCTCCAAACTGCTTCTTGCTTTTCATCAGGCAAATTATTTTCTTATGGGGGTTTTCACGGAGACCTTTCAGGTGGTCTTGGTCCATCAAACCATATTAGTCTCAAGGAATCCACAGGTTCTCATCTTTGGTGAAAATACAAGCAGAACCTCCTTTCCAAAACAACTTATCCTTAGACCCAAATTTTGAAGTCAAAATACCTTTAAAGTATATATGTTGGTTTAGCTTAGCAGCCCATACAATGAAATGTCTCTCTGTACTTAGCTCATTTACAGTCCAAAAATTCAAAGAAAACACAATAATAAACATAATCCAAATTCTATGTATTTTCCATCTTTACGTGGCTTACTTTTCTTTATTCCTTTTATCTATGACTGTCTGTACTCTGTCTCTTTGAAGACCTTATTTTTAAAACTATTTACTTCTTTTTTATAACTATCTATATTCTTTTTCTTCTCTCTCCCAAGCCTGCATACATTTATCCAACACCCTGACACATTTAGAGAACTTTTTCATCTGAATATGTCATTATTGTGTATCTGTAATTCTTTTCTTATCAGAACCACTTTTTTTTAAAATGCTAAGCAGGCCGGATTAGGACCAACTCCTCCATCCTGCTTGCTTGCTCGGCCCAGTCTAACACGGCGGAGGCATGTTCGCTGTCTCTGAGAACCATGCACATTGCCCCATTTTAGGCAAACAGTGGGTCTATGTTGCCATTAAGCAAGTTGTAGCACTCTGCTTACAAATCCTATTCAAGTGCTCAGCCTCCTGAAAGAGGCAGAGTTCATGCTGGCAGCATGAACCAGGAAGCCGCCTTTTTGAGACCCTGTCTTTTTTTGTCTGCTACCACTAAATCAGGAATACCTCTCTTAAAGGAGCTGTGGCACACTGCCAGCAAACAGAGCCCATCTGAAAAAAAAGCAGTTAAAATTTGTTTTATTTTGTGTGTGTGTGTCTAGAATTTCTTTCCAAGCCTTCTCAGGTTTTATGTGGATTTAGTTAGCACACATTGGTGTACTAATCTGTAGTAGGAGTCCTCTTCTTCATTCCCAGCTGCCAAGACCATGAAATAATCACTCAGAAACTATATTATTTGTGATAGTGTTTGGCCAATAACTTAAGCATACTTCTAGCTAGCGCTTATATCTTAAACTAACCCATTTCCGTTATTTTATATTTTACCATGAGGCTCGTGGCCTACCAGCAAGGTTCCAGTACATCTGTCTCCATCAACGGTTACATGGCTTCTCTTAGACTCTGCCTTCTTTCTCCCAGATTCAGTTTAGTTTTCCCAACTAGCTCTATTCTGGTAAGTCACTGGCTGAAACAACTTAATCCATTAACCAATAAAAGCAACACATATACAGAAGGACTTCTCACACCAATTCTTCTCTAATTAAATGTTTTCATTATGGGGGGAACCCTCCAAATTATGTGCAATGTATAAATACCCTTTTCCTTTATATTTGGCAATCATGTTTACGTGTTAATTACTAATCAAAAGACCTATGGCACGTATGTAACATCATTAATTTTCTAGGCAGAAATCTCCCACTTTTAACTTCCACACAATATTTCCCTGCACTGTGAATGATAATGAAACAGTTCATTGGTAAGCTGGAGACAACACTGTCATAGCTGACAAGAGATCTTTCATTCATGACCTTTGCTTATCTCAAAGTTGACCTGGTCAAGGTTGTTCCTGGATATCTCAAATATGCAGATGATCATTGGCCATTGTGTTGTACGTTTGTTAATTAGATATGGGTATCAGCAAAACACAACAGCAACCTTTTTCAGGTCATAAATTATATTCTCCGTGGGGTTTTAGCCAATAAAATGAATGAAAAAGTTTTTATTGCTGATCTCCAACACTATGTATTTTAATTCATATATGCATTACACACACATGCACACACACACACACAGGAGTGCAGTGATTTCCAGCCAGGGGTAACTTTATCTTACAAAGACACACTTGTCAATGTCTAAAGCACTTTTGACTATTGCAGCTGGTATGGGAAGATAATGCTAGTACCTAATAGGGTAAAAAGCCGGATGCCTCTAAACATTCTCCACTGGAAAAGACAACCTTCCACAGAAAAGATTGTTCCAGATCAAGATGTCAGGAGAGCTGACTATGAGAAACCACACTGTCATAATAGATGCTGATATCGAAATTTTAAATTACTGACATGCCAAGGAGAAAAGAGAGACCAACAGAAACGATCCTCGCCTTTGTAGAGGGGTTATGCCTGCTCCACCGCAAAAAGCACCCGCGCTGAACCACAGAAATTAGATTTCCAAGAGGGAAGTAGCTGGAGTGTTGGCATCAACATCTTCCTCCAACTGCTGTCATCTTTCCTCCACATGTACACTGTGAGAAATATATACAAGCCAAAGAAGATGCAAGCTGTCATTTCCTATTCAGAGGTGACGTATCCTGACAGACTTACCTGTTTACCAAAGGGAAGCCATGTACTTCCTACTGTGATCTTCTTTTGTAACATAGTATTTATATTACTACATACCCAGATTATTATATGTATCCAAAGAAGACAAAACCACCACCTTGTAAATAATACATATGAGATTTGCTTTAAAAGTAATCCCGTGGAGAGAAGTAGGGGATGAATTGGGGTATAAAACTGTAAGTTGATCATTGTTAAAGCTGGGTAATGAATTCACAGTTCTTTATCACTGAGAATGTTTAAAGTTATGTGCAACAAATGTTTTAAATTGTGAGATATTAACTACATCTCTCAAAAACAAAATTGACAGTTCATATTTATAACACGTTGTTAGAGGATTTGGATGGTTCTATTGTCACTATAGTAAAGAAGACTGAGACATCTGTACTCTCTCATAGTTCCTATATTGGGAGACCAAGAGTGTATAAAATTTACAGTCCAGATGCCCTTCACCCACAGAAGACCTGTTCCAAAGACCTGCAATGGATACTCCAACTGGATAGACCCAAGCTCTATACAAACACTGCTGAAGCACAACGGTCAGTCTGATTACTGAGACATCACCATAACTGGTGAACAGAGTATTCAGGAAAATGATGACCAATTCATTATGAGATCAAAACAACATGTAATTGACAACTTATGAAGTGGTTACTTCTGGAATTTTCCACTAAGTATTTTCCCACCTACACTGTCTTCAGGAAACTGAAACTATAGAATAGAATCAAAAGTCAGGTAAGGGAGGGATAGTGTGTTTCTCTAGCAAGAACACCTAACACAATGCAGTCAGTACAAGTCCATTCATCGGTTTTCACACTGGACATTAGGTCTCTAAAGCTGGTCACCACACATCTCTGTATTTTGTGTCTTTTGACCTGCTTCTCCCCACTTTCTTTCCTCTCTTTGTCCACTAATAGTAACCACTATTTCATTATCTGTGTACTTGAACTCTGCTGTAGTCAAAATCATGTAACATTTTTATGACTGCCTGTGGCTTTTTTCACTTAGCATAATGTCTTCTGGACCATCCATGCTGTGGAAAAATAACAGAATCTCATCCTTTATTAAGGGCAATATCATCCCATCTGATCAATATATTACATTTTCTTTATACATGTTTGTTGGTGGGCATTTATGTTCCTTGGCTATTGTGAACAATACAGCAGAAAACATGGGGATAAAGTATCTTTTTAAGGTGGTGGTTTTGTCTTCTTCAGGTATATACCCAGAAGAGGGGTTAAGGTTAGTAAATCTCTGCTTTTAATTTCTGCAAAAGTTTTTGCCATAGTTTTCTGGTGTGGAAGTCTTTCTATATATGTATTGTTTTTATTGGTTAATGAATACAGCTGCTTTGGCCTACAAACGGGCAGAATAGAGTAAGGCAGGAATTCCAACAGAAAGAGGAAGGAAAAAAGCAGAATCAGAGAGACGCCATGTAACCGCCGAAGGAAACAGAAGCCCCAGGAACCTTACTGGTAAACTACGAGCCTTGTGGTAAAATACAAAATAATAGAAATGGGTTAATTCAAGATGTGATAGCTAGTTAATAAGAAGCCTGAGCTAATAGGCCAAGCAATGTTGTTATTAATACAGTTTCTGTATAATTATTTTGGGTCTGGGCTGCTGGAAAGTGAACAAGCAGTCTCTACCTACAGTCTCCATAGCCAGTGTACCAGCCTACATTCTCACCAGCAGTAGCCTGGGATTCCCACATCATTGCCTACAGTTGTTATCAACAGACTTTATCTCTTCTCATTTTTAACAGCATCTTTGTGGATCACATAGCAGTTTTTAATGTACCTTCTTGGCTTAGTTATTGCAATATCTTTTTTTTGGTTTTTCGAGACAGGGTTTCCCTGTAGTTTCTAGAGCCTGTCCTGGAGCTAGCTCTTGTAGACCAGGCTGGCCTCGAACTCAGAGATCCGCCTGCCTCTGTCTCTCAAGTGCTGGGATTAAAGGTGAGCGCCACCACTGCCCGGCTTGAAATATCATTTTAATGGCTAAAAGTACCATGATTTACCCATTCTTCTATTGTTGTGGAAGTTTCATTATTTTCAATTTCTACATTTTAGGACAACACGGTGGTGAATACCTTTGCAGCTAAATCTGAAGAATTGGATATAGAGTATGAGAAAACGAAGTCAAGAATGAGTCCAAGATTTTTCTTAAGAATGAAGTTGCCATTGACTGAAAAGGGAAAGACTCTTGAGGAAGAAAACCAAGAGGTTGATTATACAGTTTGGAAAGCCTATCTTTACATTAAAGTGCAGAAGCAGAGTAAAAAGCAGGTGGATTTGAAATTAAAATTCCTAGAAGCAGTAACATGACTTTACACCTTCAGCATAGAGTGGAAAGAAGGTAAAATGTTTTTGAGAACTTAACTATGATATTCACCAATTTAAAGGCAGAAACATAAGGAGAGTTCAATCTAGGCCCTGAGATAGATAAGCAGTATGATAAGAAAATATGGGTCCCAGAAGCCATTGTCTTAGCTACTTTTCTATTGCTGTCATAAGACACCATGACCAAGACAACTTAGAGATGAAAGAGTTCATTGAGGGCTTACAGTTTCAGAGGGTGAAAGTCTATGACCGTGACGGTGAGGAGCATGGCACTGGGCAGTAGCTGAGCGCTTACATCTTGATCCACAAGCACAAGGCAGAAATAACTGGGGTTGACATGGACTTTTGAAACCTCAAAAAAAAAAAAAAAAAAAAAAAAAGCCTGCCCGCAGTGACACAAAGCAGAAAATGTACTTCTAGAGTGAAGAAGCTGAGGGGCCTATTAGGAGATAGACAGAAAACTGCCCATGAGAATTGACAGTGTGATGCCTTTTACCTTGTCTTCCCAAGCCAGAGTATAAGCCCCATGAACTCAAGAACTTTATTTATTTTAGTTATTTCTACAACACCAATAGTTAGAATAACTGCTTAGTAACTTGAGAAATAAGTGTTGAAATAAAAAGCAAATACAGCATCAAGTCTGTGGGCAATTATAATTATTTTGTCATACTTAAATCCTAAGAGCAGAGTATTAATTTAGGGAAATTTGTCTTTTGATGAAATGTTTTATTAATTTTAAGCATACCACAAAAGGCTGTAGTAATCCTATTTAAATACCATAAAATATTTCTCTGTTATGATTTAGAGACATCAAGGAGTAGCCTTGAGCCATCCCCCAACAGAAGAATGACCTCAGCAATGTTGACATCTGGTTTCCTACTTCCTCCGATTCTTCACTTAAACTCCCTTCAAATGCCTCCCCAAGGCCACATTTCAGATGGGATTTGTGTTCACTGCTCATCAATTAACTTCCTCATCACAACATCTTCTGGAGTCATAGCTACATATTAAGAAGCTAGCTTAACATGACTTACGCATGCATCAGAAGCATCCATATTCAAGGTCAAACTCACAAAGTTGAAAGCTCTCAAGACCAAAACTAAAGTTGCAACAGACTGACTATCCCTGGATCTATTTGAGACCCAGAGCCCTGCCTAATATCATACTACAGCCTAGGCTTCAACCTAAGGAAGCTGGTTATGAGCTGGCCTTAGGAAACAGCTGGTCAATGTGTCTGGGTGCCCCGGTCTGCTTGACAAGAACCTGCTTGTCTCTTTTGCAAACTCTTACATTGTGTTCTCACATTGTTGGTGTCAATCTAACACCTGGAGATTTGCTGTAGCCTTCCTCTGACATGTTTCTCAAATTTAGGGGTAAAGATTTTATCTCCAGCGCATCTTCCCACAACCATCCTGTGGAGGGATCGGGTGCAGCACACCACATCTCTTCTATCACGTAGATCATATCCATCTCAACCAAATAAGAATCCCAGCCAAACCTAGCCTGCCTACTCACAGACTACATTTCTAGACCCTACCTCTAGCACTACAGAACCTGAGAAAGAATCGGAGATGTCCTCATGGAGGTCACTAGGAGGAAAGCGGGCAAAGATCAAAGAAACTGTGGAAATACAGAGCTCTGGAAAGGTGGAAGCCACAGTGGCCAGTGGCTTCTAAGTCAGTCTTAGCTCCTGAGTTTCTGACAGGAAGTTTTACTGACAAAGCTTGATATGGGATTCCCCTCTGTATGCTGTGAATACGTTTTATTACCATTGGTTAATAAAGAAACTGCTTTGGGCCTATTGAAGCACAGAATAAGGCAGGAATTCCAAGAAGACAGAGGAGAAAAGAAGGCAGAATCAACTAGATGCCATATAGCCACCACAGGAGACAAACACTGAATGGAACCTTGCCAATAGGCTACAACCACAGGGCGATACACAGATTAATAGAAATGGGTTAATTTAAAATATGAGTTAGCCAGGAATATGTCTCAGCTACTGGCAGAGCAGTGTTGTAACTGATATAGTTTCTGTGTGCTTGTTTCGGGTCTGGGCAACCAGGAACAAACAAGCAGTCTCTGCCTACAATAGATGCCAACATACATACACACATACATATATACATACACACACATACACTTTCTAGACACATTCTAGAAAAAAAATCTTAGAAAAATTGATTTCTATAAATTAGCCTCCACAGTGAGACATTCCTAGATTTCAATAAAGGAACTTGAGTTGAGAATGAACAAAATACATCCTTTTTCCGAAGGACCACCTAGGGAGCGCTTCCCTCCCACACCCTCCACAAATTTTAGCATTATGACACGTACCAAAGATAATCTCCCAGCTATAGATCACTCTGAAGTAAAAAATATTCCTGATTTAAACTTTCCCAAACCGAAGGGCTCACCAAACCTTTCAAGGTCAGAAAAGATCACCAGGAAACCGACAGGATAAAGAGAGGCACAGCCTGTTCAAAAGCAAAAATCTCAGGCTTCTGTCGTTTCAGCTCGGCTTGTGAATATATTAAAAATCCTGAGGTCAAAGGCCATTTCATTTTCTGCCCACATTAAGGCAAAAATAGCCCTAGGGAAAACATAAGAACTGTATTATTTTCAGAACAGAATGCACAGGCTCTCAAGCCCAGGAATGCTTCGGAGTCACGCTGGGGCATTGCTCAACTGCAGCTTCAAAAGCCCCACCTCAGGGAGTTCCAGTCGGAGGCAAGTCCCAGGGGGCGTCCTTTTAAACAAGCGGCACGTGGCCCAGGGTCAAATCTATAGCTGCCTTGGCACTCTGCTCCCCACTGCGGTGGCAGAATGTGTGGGAGAAGTGGTTTTTACACGGTTCCTTTGTATCCGTGGGTACAAATGTCCTCCATCGAGTCCCCTAAGGACAAACACTAACCAAGTTCCCAGCATTGACAAGGCACGTTCATGTCTGAAAGTTCTGGAGGTCGCCGGGCAGCTTTCCCTTCTCCATCTCTTCTCATCAAGAGGTGAAGAGATTGCCAAAAAGAGAACCCCCTCACTCCCTTCTTGTCTCCCTTCCCTGCCTCCATCCCCCCAGTTTTCCTTTCCCAATTTGCCCTCAGATTTCCCAAGAGTTGTGAAGTAGGCATTTCTGTATCAATCTGCCCAACCTGCTTCCTCCAGGTCTCCTTGCTCCTCTCTCCCTCACCTTCTCCTTCTCTCTCTCCTACTCTCTCCCTCCCTCTCTTCTTCTCCTAGACTCCTCCTCCTACTTCATCTCTCTGCCAGAAGTCCCGCCTGTAACCTCCTGACTAGCTATTGGCCCTTCGGTTTTGATTACACCAATCACAGCAACACACCTTCACACAGTGTGAAAATATCCCCCAGCACTGGCACAGGACCTCAGCACCCCCTGGCTGAGTGAGATGGAATACCCCACAGCTCAGAAGTTTGCCTTCCTCTAGCTGCCTCAGCACCCCCATCTAGAAAATGGGTATAACACAAATGACTTCACGGGGTTGTTGTGATGATTAAATGAGCTCATCTATTGACCAGACAACTGCTTAGCACTTCTGAGCCCGCATGAGTTCGTATATAGAGATTTGAGGGCTGTGCCTGGCCACAGGGCTAATGTTTTGTAATTTGTTACTGGCGTTGTGTTTTGCAGCAATTTATGCTTTCCTTCCCTTGCCTTCAGTTGAATTATTTGGAGCCTGTGGTCTTTCTCCTTGGGTGAGCCTTGCCCTCTGCCAGGGGATGGCTCTCCAAAGTTCCCCACACTTCTGAGAAAGTATATTGATTCAGACTTAACTCGCAGATCCTCCCTTCCCCTTTGATCTGAACTGCATAGTAGAGGTCTCATTCATTTCTACCTCTGGGGCTGTCGTGTGCCCTGCAGCCACAATGCCTCTCTCTCCTTCGCCTTTCCCCTCCTGCTCCTGAGCTCACATCACACTTCCTTCCTCTTTGAGGCTCACTCCCCAGACACTTCGCACTTCCAGCCTCTCCGCCCCTGTGTGCCTTTCACCTGCTGCCCTGAGCAGCCTTGGCGAAGATCACTGGACTAGAGTTTACGTCTTCATTATCAGATGCACACCACTTGCAGAGCACACAACCTCCAAATTTCCCAAATCTTAAGACTGCTGAGAGCAGCTTCTGCCAAGAGGGAGCCAGGAACTTCCCATTCCTCATCCCCTGCTCTTCCACCTTCCCCAACAACTGAGCCAGTCCCTCAGAAGAGGAGACAAAAGCCTTCTGTAGGAGCCCTATTGTTGCTAGGAGAGCAAAGAAATCACTCCTGTCACAGTGATAGCCAAGAGAAAGGCTAGCTATCCGGGCTGGAAGGCAAAGAGAGCAGAAGTGTGTGTGTGTGTGTGTGTGTGTGTGTGTGTTGTATCCATGTGTGCCTGTGTGTTTGTGTGTGTGCTACTTCAGCCACTAAAGTATAGGTCTCTGCTAAGCTTCTTTCTTTTTTTAATATTTATTTATTTTATGTATACAATAGTCCCTCTGCATGTATGCCTAAAGGCCAGAAGAGGGCACCAGACCTCATTACAGATGGTTGTGAGCCACCATGTGGTTGTTGGGAATTGAACTCAGGACCTTTGGAAGAGCAGGCAATGCTCTTAACCGCTGAGCCATCTCTCCAGCCCCGCTGCTAAGTTTCTAATGGCCAAGTATCTTATTTAAGGTCTTTGTGGTTTTTAAATCCTGCTATAATATGGGAAAATTATATATATATATATATATATATATATATATATTTGATACATATATAATAAATATATATTATATATTTATTTAGTCAAGGAAACAATCCTTATCATTGCTAAGACCATGACCAGACATCTCTCAAAGCCATTAACTGCATCTATGCCGACTGTTCACCAGCCCTAAACCCACAGCATATATAGGGCCTGGCCTAGGAATGGTGGAATCATCATTTTTGCCTCCCTGTCCCTGGCAGTAACTCGGTACAATACATGCAACAGAGAAATTCAGGGGCTTTTCAATGCCACACGTGACCAGGACCAATCTTCAGGCCCCTTCATTCATTCTATCCCAACACTCACTGTGATTTCCTGCCTCTGAGCCTTTGCTCTGGTCACTTTCTGTGCCTGAAAGAAAACCCTAAAAAGCCCCGTGTCAGAAGTGAGACAGTCACAGTCGGTTTGCAAAAGGATGGATTGAGGAGTGTGGGTTTACTACGGGCACAGGGAGTCACTGTTGGTTTCGGGGAGGGGGTAATTTTTATTTGATGCATATGAGCATTCTGCCTACATGCATCATTGTGTTTCACATGGGTGCCCAGTGCCCAGGGAGGCCAGAAAAGAGCTTCAGATCCCCTGAAACTGGAGCTACAGATGATCGTGTAAGGTACAATGTGGGTGCTGGGAACCAAGCCCAGGTCTTCTGAGAGAGCAGCAGGTGCCCTTAGCTCAGAGCCATCCTTCCAGCCCCAAGCCACTGATGGTTTTTAGGCAGAATGCATTGGCATGACTTGGAATAGACACCGACGAAGACCTTCATTGACCTAAACGTGCAGGCAACGGCTCTTCCAAAGCCCTGTCCTATAGACTTCAAAATAACAGCAGCACCAAACTGCTGAGAACACAAAACATTAGCTATGATGGCTCTATTGGGGAAATGACAACTTGATTCTAGATAGAATTATGGCTGTAAGCAAAGACTTATCCTCAGCACACAAGACTGGATTGGTTCCCTTTAGTGCAGAGTATCCTGCCATAAATCCATAAAGTTTGATCATAAGGATTTAACAAAATAGTGTGGTCATTGCCCAACTATTCAGCACAAAGTTAGATCATGAACTAGTGCAATTATTTCCACCTAAATCCCCTCAGCTTTTCAACATCCACAAAGAATGGATCAATAGTGCCACACCCCCTGCTGCACACCCAAGGGCTCTTCCCCAACCCCTCCTCGTCCTGATAAAATTTTAAGAGAGTCTCACGTGTGTATATTTAGTATTAGTAAATTACTTATTTGCTAAGTTTTGTAGACAATATAAGAAAAATTGTTTGGAAGCCACAGCAACCTTTTCCAGAGTTCCCTTCCAGCTGAAGTGAGAAGTTGGCAAGCGCTGGGCATTACACACGCCCTCTTAAGCCCTTCGTTTCGCCAATTCCAGATTAAAAGCAAAAACGTAATTAACTTCGCAAGGAGACTCCAGCCCTAAGCTCGGTTTAGCAATTACATATGGAAAGGAGATGCCTTAAGCATTCGTCGATTAGAAATAAAATCAAAACTAAATCCATAGCCGGTCGCAACCTGACCTCTTTAAAGCAGAAATTCAGTCTCACACAAGGCTACCTGCTTTCATGAAATACAGCTACTTCCATGTAGCTAGACTCTTTCAAATCCTGGGCTAAAAAGGGGGAAGAAGTACCATTCTCTTTCTGGCCTTACCCATCTCCGATACACGGACTGTGTCTGCTAGTCATTAAAAAATGTTGTTAAAAGCTTGCTAGAAATTTTGCCAGCTTTTGCTGCTGATGGGAGTAAATTTAGCTGAGCAGAGCAGCAGAATTATTTCTCTCCTCAGACAGTAGAAGGTAGTAAGGAGACGATTGTTGAAGCAACCAACTTTGGCTAAGGCCTAGCGTAACTGATAGACCATTTTCTCTACAGCAGGCGATGACAAGCATCATTAAAAGAACCTGCCTTTTTTGAGTAGTTCCCACTCTGAGAAAGCCTTTTTCAGTTGCCCAACAAAGACCACACTAAAGGGTCCAGAGTTTTACGTCTCAAAAGTTCTTTTTCTGCGACTCTGAGACCTCTCTAAATGCCCAGCTAAAGAAAGCGTTCTTTTTGCACAGACCATGCCCAGTGCCATACAAAAGTCTTTATGATTAATGTTCCTAGGGTCTACAGTCAGCGCCAAGCCCTGTGCGACCACACCGAAGGCCATTATGGCCCAGGGGTCAGAATGGAAAGAGGAGAACACAGGCTGAAACCTCCTCCAGCAGCAGGGATCACTGGCTAACTTCACACTTCGGCCCCATGTGCTTTCTTTGAAAAACACTTGTCTTGAAATTTTATGAACTGTTAAAAAAAAAGTGTAAGTAAGGTTCTTACCTACATCACAAGACTGTTGGGGAAGTTAAAATTAGATAGTTGTGAAATCACTCCAAAGTCTCCTAGGAAAGACAGAAGAAAAGTATTGTGGATGAACGTACCGTTGTAACCTTCAAATGATTCTACTGATTCCGTCTCAGCCATTAAAAGTTCTCAGTTCTGCTGACCGAGGAACTGCTTCCCTGGTCTCTGAATAGCTCTTTAAAGTCATTCCATCCATACCCTAAAAGAATTAAATACATGACAGCTAGCCAGGGGGACGGGGCGCACCATCTCTCCAAGCCCTTCCCAGATTCCTCAGAAGAGCATCTCCACCAGCCTTGCCTGGACTGGGAGGGAGTTAATCCCTTCCACCCCTTCATTCCGATTCTCAAAACACATGCCGTTGTGTCGCTCCAAATATAAGAACTAGCAAAAGCACTGCCCACCATTCATGAACCCTCTTCACATCTGCACATATCAATCAGTACTTTCTATCCTGTCACTGAAGCCTTAGCTACTGGTGGTGCGGCCTACCTTCAGCTGAACCTGTCTTCACAAACCTCCGTGTTTCAAGTTCCATCACCCTTAGCAACAATGCTTCCAGCTCCGGCAGATACCCCATGCATGTGAGTTTCCCAAGCATTTACGCCTTTTACCCTGAAGCCCTTCCCACTCCCAATTTCACACTATCAAAAAAAAAAACAAAAAACAAAAAACAAAAAAACAAAAACAAAAACAAAAAAACCTCCAGCAGAAACCTACGACATTCACTAGAAACTGGGAATGGCCGATGTCCCTTTCAGAAGCTGCACCTTCCAAAATACGCGAAGAAGTCAGTCCATGGGATGTACTGCATGCACTGTAGCCAAAGCTCTTTAGAAAAGTGAGACCTCAGAAGCTTTAGAACTGAAAAGTCTGTAACAGAAGAGCAATTCAAGTCACAGCCTGGTCCATAGACAAGCTAACCTGGCGGCCTGGAACAAAGTCCCGAGAACTAAGTGGACAGATGCGGTTGATATCTTCTCAGACATCTGGCATGCGTGGTACCCGCTGTAGGCAACAGAGGTTGCGCTAGACTTCAATCCAACGGAAGTCGGAAGTCGTTGGTGACTTGCTAAATCACAGAAAGGTGACTGACAGGGGTCAACTCCTTGATGCATCTGTCCCTGTTGGGAAAACCCCTGTTAGTATCCAGGCACACCTTGGCCGTGTCCCTTGGGAACCTGGCACACGGTGTCAGGCCCTACACCCAGCATCAAGCCTGCTTGCATGGCAGACAGTACCCTGTCCCTTTAAGAGACAAGCCCCGCCCACTCCCCCTCTCTCTTCTTTTTGCCCATTCTCTGAAGAAGCAGGTCTCTGTCTCTCTCTGACTCTCGGTCTCTTCCTCTCTTTCTCCCCTATCTTCGTCCCCCCCCCCAATAAATTTTCCACCATTTATTGGCTCTGCCTGATGGCGTGTTTGACCCCCACCATGGGAATCCGTGGTCCCACCTCGCGCTGCGTATTATTACAGCTTCTCCCAGCCTTAAGCACGCAGCAGAACCACGAAGTGGCTGAGGTTGAACAATGGCCCTCTGCCCCGTTCTGCATGAGTAGAGGCTTCTAGCCCCGTCTCTCCCCACGTTTCACTCAGTCCAAATACCACCTTTAGGCTAAGGCATTAGTCCAAGGGAACCTAAGTCATAAATGGAGTCTTAGCCACAAGGAAGCTTAGGAAATGTTTCAGTGTTCGAGACTATAGAGAACACCCATAATACAGAGTTTGAAATAAGTGTCCCGCAATTCACAGGATCTCCTGTGTAGTTTTTCTCATTAGTGAAGTTTCAGTTAAACTGAAGACCAAGTCAAAGTATTAAACATTTTAACTGTGAACTATTTCAAGTTCCTTCTAGTAGGAGCAGTCAGCCAGGGTACCTGGAAGGGGATGCTGAGGCTAAAGAAATACTAGATTGAGAGAAACTGAGACGGAAAACGCAGGGTAGACTTGGGGGGACTGCCAGCTTACTCTGAACAACCCCAAGTTTATTTCAGAGCCTGCCTATACACAGAAGCAGAACAAAGCACAGCCTAGGCCGTCAGTATGTCTAACCACAAACCTATCCCTGTCCTTGAGCAAGCAGCTTCTCCTTCTGTCTGAATGTGCCCTCAGCTGGCATTTGCCAGCCTGAGTCTTAGTAGATAGTGTTACTTCTCGTAGGCGAAATGCTCTTTCCCGTGGACTTAATCAGAACGTTCTCACAGGCCCGAAAGATGCAGGCAGAGCAGACAAGCTTGGACTCAAGCGATTTATGGGTCAGACTGGACTCCAGATGGAAACTGAGTCATGAGTGGCCTACTACACCTCTACTCCTTCCAGATTCATTTAAGAAAGCAAAGACAAGCCGGGCAGTGGTGGCGCACGCCTTTAATCCCAGCACTCGGGAGGCAGAGGCAGGCGGATCTCTGTGAGTTCGAGACCAGCCTGGTCTACAAGAGCTAGTTCCAGGACAGGCTCCAAAGCCGCAAAGAAACCCTGTCTCGAAAAACCAAAAAAAAAAAAAAAAAAAAGAAAGCAAAGACAGTGCGCTTTATTTTCCTGGATAACCCCTAGATCATATCCATAAACAGCAGGTATTTCACTGTGGTACAAAATAGCCATGTCCTTGATAACTATTGAGATAGGGAGGGATAGAGTCCCCTCAGCTGAACACCCTGCAAGTATTGTGCTAGTTTCCTCTCTCTTCCCTCACAGGTTGTTGGCTACCCAGGGTCTCTGAAGACTATAGGCCAGTTGTCTAACAAGCTTCTCATTAAAAAGAAAAGAAGATTGTCTGGGAATGTAGCTCAGTCGTAGAGCACTTGTCTAGTATGCCAAAAGCCAGGGGTTTGCTCCCCAGCAGACGGGGGGGGGGGGGGGAGGCATAGTAGTCTAATTGCTTCCCTCCCTTTCCCTCTCTCTTCTCCCCCACCCCACCTCTCCCTTGTCTTTCTACCTCTCCCGATCTTCTCCCAGAGTTTGCCAATGTTCACAGTATTTTTTTCTGAGTGCCAAGCAACTCTTTTTTTGGGTTTTCTTGGTGCAGCCTTAATAACTTGTTGTTTCAAGTATCACTAACAGAAAACTAAGGCAGACTAAAGAGTAGTTAGAGCACAGAAGTGGCCTAGTTTCCAAATTATAGGAGTCTGGTTTTAAAGTCAGGAAAGGTGGCGTTTTAGTCAGGGTTCTCTAAAGGACCAGAATTGATAGGATGACAGCGTGAACAAGCAAGAGAGAGACACTTATTAGACCAACTGTAGGTTGTGGTCCAGCTAGCCTGATAATGCCTGTCTTCCGACAGAAAATCTAAGAATCCAGTAGCTGTCCTGTCCAAGAGGCTGGATGGCTCAGGTGGTCTTCAGTGTATGTTGTTGTCCCAAAGAAGCAGGCTCTGCCACCAGTGAAGGAACACCTCAGCAGCAAGATAGATGCACCTGCCACTGAGAGTGGGGACAAGCAGGCAAAAGGCAAAAAACAGTGTTCCTCCCTTGTCCTTTCTATAGGCTATGGGCCTGAGAAGGTGTGGGCCAGATTTGGGGTGGATCTTCCAGTTTCAAATGATTGGGATGGAAGGTGGGTCCTCAGAACTCACACGATCCAATGAACTAAAAACCCTTCACAGGTGTGCCCAGCTGTTTGCGTCTTTAGTTAGTTTCAGACGTAGTCAAGTTGGCAACCAAGAACAGCTATCACAGGTAAGATCTTGTGAATTTCAAACGTTCTCAACCTAGAAAATCACAGTGTAGCCCCAAGGGGTAAACACCATTGTCACCCCCATTTCCCTTCTCTCACAGTTGAATATTTCCTCCTTAGTCACTAGAGTGTATGGCTATTAGCTTACATCTCGCCTGCCAAAAATTGGCATCAGAGCCCTTAGAAGACACAGAAGACTCTTCTTCATAAAATATCAAGAGATCTTATCAATCCAGTTCCAACTCAGAGACCTCATTTGTGTTGAGTTGCCTACCAGGAAATCAGTAACAAGAGCTTAAGTTCCAGGCCAGCCTTCCTGGCTCAGAGGGCTCAACCCACATCAGGTATAACATAGGCTGCCTCGCTTCTGCATGTGCCCTCCTCCCACACAATAGGAAGTAGTGTGACACATGCCCACCCTTGAAAGGTTCACAGTGTGGTAGTTCCTGAATCATGCTCAGTGATACTTACAAGCCAGATTTGGTGGTATAAGTTTATAATCCCAGCTATTCAGAAAGCTGTGGCAGAAAACTCATGAGTGCAAGGCCAGCTTAGCCAAACTTGGACCCAGTCTCAAGATTAAAAAAAGTCATCTGGGAATAGAACTCAGTAGTCAAGCTCTTGCCTAAAATGTGTGAAGTCTTGTGATGATATCTTGTTTGTACTCTAACAAATAAAGCTTACCTGAAAATCAGAGAGTAGAGCTATCCACTAGTTAACCATAGAGGTCTGGAGGTCTGTACAGACAGACAAGAAGTGATATGGCTGGGTGGAGGAAGAAATATAAGGCAGGAGGAGATAGGAGCTCCAGCCCTTTTTGGTCTGAAGATTCCATAGAGGTAAGAACTTTAGTGACTGGCTATTCTGCTTCTCTGTTCTTTTAGCTTTCACCCCCTAATATCTGACTCTGGATTTTTATTATTAAATGGAAGACATGTGATGGAGGAGGGTCATCTGTCTATATGTTACTTTCATTGGTTAATAAAGAAACTGCCTTGGCCCTTTGATAGAACAGAAAATTAGGTAGGCAGAGTAGACAGAACAGAATTGTGGGAGAGGGAAAGCAGACGCTTCAGGCAGTTGCCATAGGCAGTCACCATGACTCTCCTCTCTGGGTCAGACGCGATGGAGCCAGCCACCAGGTCAGACATGCTGAATCTTTCCCAGTAAGACACCACTCATGGTGCTACACAGATTATTAAATATGGGTTAAAGCAAGATGTGAGAATTAGCTAATAAGAGGCTGAAACTAATGGGCCAGGCAGTGTTTAAAAGAATACAGTTTCTGTGTAATTATTTTGAGTAAAGCTAGCCAGGTGGTGGGACACAGACCGCTGTTCCTACTACAGACGTGCATGCATGCACACACATGCACATGCACACACACACACTCACACTGTATTCACCCCACTGTCCCTCAGCCAGAAACTGCCCTAGTTGCCACTTTCTACATCCTTCATGTTGGGAAACAGCTCACTGGTTCTTTGAGCTACCTCTTCAGGATGCCAGTTTTTCTCTCTGACTCTGGTCATTGCAAACCCCTTAGGAGTTGTCTCACATTTGATGTTTCCACTTCCTCTCTCCTTGCTGTCTCTTAAACCTACTCCAGTCAGAATCTTCCCCTAACACTTGAAAGAAATATTTCTCATGACCAGTGATTTCGCCTGCCAAAACCTAAGGCCTCATTTGCCTATAGTGTTCCACACAGGTGGCCACACCCATCTTCATTCAACTCTAAAGAACCAATTCCCAGGCTTTCCTCAACCCATGGAAGCATCTTACTCTGTCTCCTATGATGTGGGAGAGTCTTCTGTTTGTGTTGATTTCATTTGTTAATAAAGAAACTGCCTTGGCCCATTTAATAGGCCCACCCTTAGGTGGGTGGAGTAGACAGAACAGGAAGAAGTAAGTGAGGTAGATGGCTCAGACAATTGTGCCGCCTCTCCTCTCTAAGTCAGTCGCCATGAAGCCAGCCACCAGGTCAGACATGCTGAATCTTTCCCAGTAAGACACTACTTGTGGTGTTACATAGATTATTAGATATGGGTTAAAGCAAGAGATGTGAGAATTAGCTAATAAGAGGCTGGAACTAATGGGCCAGGCAGTGTTTAAAAGAATACAGTTTCCATGTAATTATTTTGGGTGTAAAGCTAGCCGGGTGGCGGTATGCAACCCCACTGCTCAGTCAGTAGAGCATGAGACTCTTAATCTCATGGTCGTGGGTTCGAGCCCCACGTTGGGCGCCATTATGTAGTGAGAACCGTAAGGCATCTCCCAGATTCCACCCTTCCTCTCCTGTATCGCTGCTTGGATTTCCCACCTGGCTCTATCCTGCCTTGCCATAGGCCAAAGCAGCTTTATTTATCAACCAATAAGAGCAACACATATTCACAGTGTACAGAGAGACATCCCATATCACTGACTAGCCTCAGGTGCCTTCTCAGGTATCTTCTTTTCCTTTCTTACTACACTTCCCAAGTGGCCCATAAAATCCCATAACATCAAGTATTCTGACAACTCTAAAATGTATACCTCTACCCTGCCCCTGTCTGCCTGCATGTTCCACATATCCACTGATTCTCAAATATAATAAGCCCAAACTTCTGATTAGCCATTACCCCTGCCCTGCAGCTCAGTGCTCTCCTCTCTGTCTCAGAACCCAGCAGTTTTATCCATGCAGCTGCTCAGACCAAACTCCTTGGAGTCAGAATCACCTCTTTTTTTAAACTACACACTCCACATCCAATCCCTAGCAAATCCTATACTACCTTCAAAATAGATGCGGAATACCACTACTCCTTACCACTCCCACCATGCTTCCCTCTGCATCATTGCAATGACTTCCTTGTCCTGTCTTTCCTTTTGTTTCCTTGTTCCTTCTTCAATTTACTCTCCAAAGATAAACCAGAGTCATGCACATCATGCCGTCACAGTCTCGATCCTAACAGCTTCCCATTGCACTTAACATACAAGATCTACACCACGTTATTCTCAGTGATCTAAGCTGGGATCCGGATCGTGGCCTAGTCATCTCCT